>NC_133331.1:6062470-6400097 GCF_042186555.1 Aquarana catesbeiana
CTGATGGCTCCTTCCTGCAGGATAATGCACCATGTCACAAAGCTCCAATCATCTCACCACTGGACAATGAGGTCTCTGTACTCCAATGGCCTCCACACTCACCACATCTCATCCAATAGAGCACCTTTGGGATGTGGTGGAACGGGAGATTGGCATCATGGATGTGCAGCCGACAAATCTGCAGCAACTGTGTGATGTTATCAGGTCACTATGGAGGAAAATCTCTGAGGAACGTTTCCAACACCTTGTTGGATCTATGCCATGAAGAATGAAGGCCAAAGGAGGTCCAACCCACTACTAGCAAGGTGGATCTAATAAAGTGTCCGGGGAGTGTACAAGCTCCTTATTGGTCCTCTGTGATTGCTTCATGACTTTTATTGGAGGACCCCAAACCCCATACAAGTGTTTCCACAATGTGATGAAGGAGGTCTCTGCAGCCCCTGAAATGTGTTGGTTTTCACTCCTACATAATAAAGAGGACCTGTCACTCCATTGAGAAGTCTTCTATCTTCGCTCCTAATACACACAGATGGATCTTGTGATAAATAGTCGCTCTCATCCTTCCTCTGTCAATAAATTCCTCGATTTCTGACCACTTTAAAGCCAATTGGGTGTCGGGTCTCAGGACCCGCTTCCTGATTGGCCAGGAGGAGAATCAGTGTTCCAATAGAGAATATTCATTGGCTATTGTCACACAACTGGGTGGGCTTCGGGGCGCAGTGTTCTGCGGGCCGAGACCCCCCTTTTTTGAAGCCCATTAGAGCCTCTGGCTCTAATTATGTGGTTAAAAAAAAAAAAACCATTGGAATCCATGCGTCCGGCGCCCTGTATGTAGATCAGGGGGCTGGACGCATGGATAGGGAGGGGGCGGCGCCTGTGGAAATCTTTATTACTGCAGCTACCTGTAGGGATCTGCTGTACAATCCTAGGGTGGTGTGCAAAGTAGGAAAGTTTAGAATAGAATAGAAAAGAATAGCTTAGAAAAACAATGAAACAGAATAGAAATTTTTTTTATATATATATTCTTCTATTCTGTTCTATTGTTTTTCTAGTCTATTCTTTTCTATTATTTTCTATTCTATTCTAATCTTTTATATTCAAATTTGATTTCGGTCTAATGAAATTTGAATTTTGGAAGATGTTTTATATATATATATATATATATATATATATATATATATATATATATATATAAAATTTCTATTCTGTTTCATTGTTTTTCTAAGCTATTCTTTTCTATTCTATTCTAAACTTTCCTATTCGAATTTGAATTCATTCTATACAAAATTCGAATTTCGGAAGATGGCTTCTGAAAGTGGAATTTCGTATAGAATGAATTCGAATTTGAATAGAAAAGATTAGAATAGAAAACAATAGAACAGAACAGAATAAAATATAATATATATATTTTATTCTATTCTGTTCTATTGTTTTTCTAGTCTTTTCTCTTCTACTCTATTCTAATCTTTTCTATTGAACTTCAAATTCATTTTATAAGAAATTCAAATTTTGGAAGATGGGTTTTTATATATTATATATATATATATATATATATATATATATATATATATATATATATATATATATATATATATATATATATATATATATATATATATATATATATTTTTTTTTTTTTTTCTATGCTGGTCTATTGTTTTTCTATTCTTTTCTATTATTTTCTATTTTATTCTCTATTTTCTATTTGAATGCGAATTCATTCTATACGAAATTTGAATTTCTGAAAATGGTTATACAGAAACAGAATTAAATAGAATGAAATCGAATTCTAATAGAAAAGACCAGAACAGAAAAACAATAGAACAGAATAGAAAAAAATTATATAAATATAAAACCATCTTCCGAAATTGGAATTTGGTACAGAATGAATTCTATTCTATACTATTCTGTTCTATTGTTTTTCTATGCTATTCTTTTATATTATTTTCTGTTCTATTCTAATCTTTTCTATTCGAATTCATTCTGTACCAAATTCCAATTTCGGAAGATGATTTTATTATATATATATATATATATATATATATATATATATATATATATATATATATATATATATATATATATATATATATGTATATATACACACACATTCTAATAGAAAAGAATAGAATAGAAAAACAATATTCTGTTCTACTGTTCTATTGTTTTTCTATTCTATTCTTTTCTATTAGAATTTGATTTCATTCTATTTCTATATAACCATTTTCCGAAATTCGAATTTTGTATAGAATGAATTTGAATTCAAATAGAAAAGATTAGAATATAATAGAAAATAATAGAAAAACAATAGAACAGAATAGAAAAATATATATATATAAATCCATCTTCCGAAATTCTAATTTCGTATAAAATGAATTTGAATTCGAATAGAAAAGATTAGAATAGAGTAGAAAGAATAGACTAGAAAAACAATAGAACAGAATAGAATAAGATATAATATATATATTATATTTTATTCTGTTCTGTTCTATTGTTTTTCTAGTCTATTCTTTCTACTCTATTCTAATCTTTTCTATTCGAATTCAAATTCATTCTATACAAAATTCTAATTTTAGAAGCCATCTTCTGAAATTCGAATTTCGTATAGAATTAATTCAAATTCGAATAGAAAAGTTTAGAATAGAATAGAAAAGAATAGCATAGAAAAACAATGGAACAGAATAGAAAAAAAATATAATATATGTATTTAACCATCTTCCAAAATTGGAATTTGGTACAGAATGAATTCGAATTCGAATAGAAAAGATTAGAATAGAATATATTATATTTTTTTCTATTCTGTTCTATTGTTTTTCTATGCTATTCTTTTATATTTTCTATTCTATCCTAATCTTTTCTATTGGAATTCATTCTATACGAATTTCAAATTTCGCAAAATGGTTATATATAGTTTACTTTTTCAAATTCAGTTAATGTTTTTTTCTAATATGGTAGAATTTTTTCGAATTTGAAACGAAACGAATTCCGAAAACTAATGTAACGAATGCAACGAATTTAACTAAACGAATTTAGTTAAATAACGAATCGAATCGAAACAAAACTAAACTAAACGATTTTTTTCATCCTGCACATATCTACAGGGGACCCATCAGACCCCCCCCCCCCCCACTATATCAGGGGACCCATCAAAGATCCCTTTACATTGGGGCCTCCATCAGACTCCCCCACTATATCAGGGGACCCATCAAAGACGCCTTTACAACAGGGTTCCCATCAGATCCCCCCCACTATATCAGAGGACCCATTAGATCCCCCCACCACTATATCAGGGGACTCGTCAAAGATCCCTTTACATTGGGGCCTCCAACAGACTCCCCCACTATATCAGGGGACCCATCAAAGACCCCTTTACATTGGGGCCTCCATCAGACTCCCCCACTATATCAGGGGACCCATCAAAGACCCCTTTACATCAGGGTTCCCATCAGATCCCCCCACTATATCCTATCAAGACCCCTTTACATCAGAGTCCCCATCAGAGTCCCCCCACCTATTACATCTGAGGGCCGGATACAATCTTGCGGAGGGCCATCTGTGGCCCCTGGTCGGTAGTCTGGAGCGCGGAGCCCCGCGACAAACAACGAAAACCGAATGGAAGTAAATATGTGTCATTTATAATGTAACAAAGAGTTACATTGGTGTTTGTAGTGATCCCGCCATGCAGGTCACCAGAAAAGTGTGGCCCTAAATCACTCTGAAATGTTCTGTAATGGGGGTCAGAAGAACGTCGCGTACCTTTGTGGGTTCCATCGTGCCGATCGATGCCCTCGGAGGGTTCACTCACAATCTTGCAGAGCAATCCAGTAAAATGTGTCGGCAAGTCGTGTCCTGTCCCCGGCAATCCCAGATGTTTCCCAACAACCTTCTTCTGTATTATTTGTGATCCTTCGATCTCTGGAGAACGTTCTCCTGTGTTGTCTTCTGACTGACTATAAACCTGAGCTTTATATCTGCCAACCCAACCTCGCTTATTTCAACACTATGAAGATTGCAATCGCCTCTCCAATCACTTGTCAGTCATCACTTCCACTAACACTCCCCCCCAGACACGTCACACCAAGACCACAAGACCACAAGTACAGTATCTCACAAAAGTAAGTACACCCCTCACATTTGTGTAAATCTTTTCTTCTATCTTTTCATGTGACAACACTGAAGAAGTGACACTTGTCTACAATGTAAAGTAGTGAGTGTACAGCTTGTATAACAGTGTAAATTTGCTGTCCCCTCAAAATAACTCAACACACAGCCGTTAATGTCTAAACCGCTGGCAACAAAAGTCAGTACACCCCTAAGTGAAAATGTCCAAATTGGGCCCAATTAGCCATTTTCCCTCCCCGGTGTCATGTGACTCGTTAGTGTTACAAGGTCTCAGGTGTGAATGGGGAGCAGGTGTGTTGAATTTGGTGTTATCGCTCTCACTCTCTCATACTGGTCACTGGAAGTTCAACATGGCACCTCATGGCAAAGAACTCTCTGAGGATCTAAAAAAAAAAAGAATTGTTGCTCCACATAAAGATGGCCTAGGCCAGGCTTTCTCAACCTTTTTTAACCCTAGAGGAACCCCAAAAATAATTTTCATGTCTCGAGGAACCCTTACTAAAACCAAATCATCAGGGCTCAATAGGAACAATGCTCCTTATATTGGTGGTCAATAGGAAGAATGTCCCTCTTAAAGTGCTCTTCAGAATACCACCCTTAAAGACCGCTAAAAAGATATTTGGTGTCATGCTGCTGGCTTTGATAAGCGATGCTGAACCTTAAACTCTGTAGATGCCATCAAATAGGTGGTTCATCAGCCACAGCTCAAGGAACCCCTAGCAACCTCTGGAGGAACCCCAGGGTTCCACAGAACCCTGGTTGAGAATGGCTGGCCTAGGCTATAAGAAGATTGCCAAGACCATGAAACTGAGCTGCAGCACGGTGGCCAAGACCATACAGCAGCTTTCTCAACCTTTTAACCCTAGAGGAACCCCAAAAATAATTTTCATGTCTCGAGGAACCCTGACTAAAACCAAATCATCAGGGGTCAATAGGAAAAAAAGGAAAAGAAAGGCGCCTCTAAGTGCAGTATGTAAAATTTAATAGAGTGCACAAAGGGTTAAAAGCACTTACAAGATTGTTGAGTGTTAAAAGACATGATAAAATCAGGAGTCCTCATCTGTGGCATGTGTCCATCCTCAGCACGGCGGTAGAGAGCAGTGTAGAGCCATTCAGCAGCTGTAAAGCGTTCTCATGCGTGTTGGAAAGAGGAGGCAGCAGGGAAGCCTGTATTCACTGCGGGACACACAAGGCTGATGGTGTCAGTGTAGAGAAGGGGGTGGTAACGCGTTTCGGAGCATGTGCAGCTCCTTCATCAGACCTACGCCCATACTCCTCAAGCTGGCTTATAAATGGTGAGGGGGAGGAGCAAGGGGAGGAGTGTGGGCAGATACTAAATACACAATGATAAGGGAAGTGACAGATGTATTATGAGGACGGCCAAGAGGACCGTGCACTCGCAAAATGGATTATTAACATCAGTGCTATATACAATGAAGTCCTGAAGGAATTTGACACAGGGGTACAGGGCACAGATGGCAGGGGTTAAATGAACAATAATAAATAAATAAATATACAAACATAAGGTTGATATTGAATTAATATACAGGTGTGTTACATGGTCGGCCGGGTGTCTATATGCATGTGTTATAAAGGCGGCCAGGCATTTGTACACATGCAAATAGGGTCGTAAGTCTAATGTTGAGTTGACAATGAATAAATCTACAGCCGTGTTACAAGGGCGGCCAGGCGTATATACACATGTGTTACCGGGGCAGCCAGGCATCTATGTGCACGTGTTACGAAGGCAGCCGGGCGTTTGTACACATGCAAATAAGGTCGTAAGTCTAATGTTGAATTAACAATGAATAAATAATAAATAAATATGTAGCCGTGTTACAAGGGCAGCCGGGGAGCTATACACCTGTGTTACAGGGGCGGCCAGGCATTTGTACCCATGCAAATGAAGTAATAAATCTGTTGTGAGGGGATAAAAAAAAAAAAAAAAAGGAATAAGCAATTACTAATTATGTCTGTAACAATGATAAAACAGTGATGAATATTACTTTACTATGAATAAGTGTATAGATGTGTTACAAGGGCGGCCGGGCGTCTATACACTAAAGACAGATAGAGGAAAATAGTGGATGCTTATACAAGTTGTACGAATTGTGCAGATTATGCCTGTAGCAATAATCTCACAGTGAGAGGTATTACTCAACTGTGTACTAGTATATAGAAGTGTTACAGGGGCGGCTGGGCGTCTATAAACTACAGAAGGATAATAGGCGGTGGTGGATACTTATGCAAATAGTGCAGATTATGCCTGTAGCAATACTCTGACGATAATAGATAATAATAGACTGTAAATAAGTATGCGAGTGTGTTACAGGGGCGGCCGGGCATTTACACACCCGCAAATAAGGTCACAAATCTACTATAAGGAATTAACTTATAGGAATAGGTAATAAGATGTAATGGATGCTCTACAAATAGTATTTGATTGTGACAGATGGCAGATATGTACATGTATAACAGGCAAACACCATGACGTATGGATATGATAATAAGGAGGGATGAATGATAAATGAACCATAATATTACAGTCTGTATGTTAAATGTGGTATCATCTAGAGTAAGGTGCTAATTTCCAATTCTTCATTGATACCTCCAGGCGAAAGTACGTCAAGAGCGTATATCCAATAAGTCTCCCGTTGGCAGAGACGTTTAAATCTCTCTGCCGCAGGGAGAGTGGCTGGTATGGATTCGATGATCCATACTTTTAGGCCTACGGTAGATTTAGGGTGATGTTGGGTGAAATGTCGTGGGACGCTATGATGGTCTTTACCAGCCTCGATGAATCGGCGGTGCTCTCCAAAAACGCTGGCGTAGGGGGCGTATAGTTCGACCTACATAGTGGAGGCCGCAGGGGCAGGTCAGGCAGTATACTACATGGTCTGTAGAACAGGTGTAGAATTCTGAAATTTTGTATGTTTTATTTTTAATCGTGAATGTTTTTTGACCATGTTGTACAAAACTGCATGTAAGGCAAAGGGGTTTGCGGTATTGATACATCCCAATCATAAAAAAGAGTTGGAGTGAAGATGACGTATTTGTTTTCTTTTTGAGTTTGCTTGGGGCAATCTTTCCTTTAATGTTAGGTGCTTTCCTATATGAAAATTTAGGTTTATTTGGTCTACTGTCTTTGAGATGGGGATCCTGCAGTAGTATTGGCCAATGTTTATTAACTATGTGCTCCATATTTTTGTATTTGTTATGAAATTGAGTCGTGAACCGAATGTCCTTTGATGAATTCATTTTATGGGTATGAGTATCAGGATTGACGTATGTGGTGTAGGCTTGTTCGATGAGTGAAGGAGGGTAGCCTTTTTCAATAAATTTTTGTTTGAGATTTATGCTTTGTGTCTGATAGTCTGACTGCATGGTGCAATTATGTCTGAGACGGCAGAATTGACTTTTTGGAATGTTTTTTAACCAACGAGGGTGATGGCAACTACTGAAGTGCAGATAGGAATTCCCAGCAGTGGGTTTGCAATAATTTTTTGCATGGATGCGACCAGTATCATGAAATAGATCAAGGTCTAAGAATGCTAGATGTGTTTTATCGTGAACAGATGTAAAGCATAGGCCCATGTTGTTATTATTACAATGGGAAATGAAAGATTCAATATCATCGGTATTACCGTCCCAGATAATAATGATGTCATCAATATAACGACCGTAAAATATAATTTTGGCCATGAAAGGGTTATTCGCCCATATGTATCGTGTTTCCCAAAGACCCATAGTTAAGTTGGCATATGAAGGTGCAAAATTGGTGCCCATGGCAGTGCCATGGGTTTGAAGGTAGTAATGGTCTTCAAATATTAAATAATTATGAGTCAGGCAGAAGAATGTGGCATCTAGAATGAATTTAACTTGGTTTGGATGAATAGATGGGTCTTCTGACAGAAAGTGTTGTATGGCCTGCATGCCGACATTATGGGGGATGGATGTGTATAATGACTGGACATCCAGTGAGAGCCAGATGTAGTTGGGCTCCCATTGGTATGGACCTAATAATTCAAGCAGGTGTATTCCATTTTTGATATGGGATTGTAAATTGGAAACAAAGGGTTGTAGAAAAAGGTCTATATACTGGGAAAAACCACTAGTAATACTGTTCATAGAGGCAACTATGGGTCTGCCAGGGGGGTTGGTAGTGCTTTTATGTACTTTTGGTAAATGATAGAAATACGGAGTTTGATGATATTTTTTAACTAAGAATGAAGCTTCGTTTTTGGTAATTACATTATCTTTGGTGGCTTGGTTAACTAAAATTGTAGCATCAATAGTGAAACTAGGTAGGGGGTCCTCTTGCAATTTTGTATAGGTTTGTGAGTCTCCGAGTAGTCTAATGGCCTCTTTGATGTAGTCTACCCGGTTTTGCAACACAATGCTACCGCCCTTATCTGCTGATTTAATGATAACATTCTCATTGGTTTTCAATAAATTGAGGGCTAATCTTTCTGGGTATGTTAAATTGTGATTTTTATAGGGGTTGTGTTGCTGTTGGCACATCATCAATAATTCAGAGTATACCATGCGGTAAAATGTTTCAAGGCATGGGCCTTTAGATTGTGTGGGATAAAAATTAGACAGGGGACGAAAATTGGTGTGTTTAACTGCAGGAGAACAATTTAGATGTTGGGTATATAAAAGGGCATCTGATTCAGGATTATCAGGGTTAAGGAGCGGTCCAGTTCCTTCGTGATATAATTCTTCTAATATATCCAAGGCTATTTTTTCATCTAGGATGTTGCTATAGGCTGAAGAGGGGGAGGTTGTGTCAATTGAAATGATAGATGCATCTTTAGCTGCTTTTATATTATAAAATCTTTTGAGGGTAAGGTCTCGGATAAACTTGTTCAAATCTTTGAACAACTGGAAGGCGTTAGGCAAATTAGTTGGTGCGAAAGTAAGTCCTCGTGTGAGTAAGATAGTTTCCTGCGTTGTGAGTGTGTGTGAAGATAAGTTGAAAATCTTTACCGTAGGCGTTGTTTTCTGCTGTGTGGGCTTGGGTTTAAGTTTTCCTCCTCGTCCCCTACAACCTCTTCGGTGTATTTTCTTTTTGACGGCCTGGTGGGGAAGAGGCTGGGCCCTAAAAAAGAGACCGCAGGTAGTGCTGCGTCTGAAGTAAGTTGAGCACCAGTTACAGTGGAATAGTCAATGGTGCCCCTGGAGCTGGGAGTGGATGGAATAGTGGAATTGCTGGAGGTAGGGTTATGAGATGTATGTGACATACTCGTATGGAAATTTGGGATAGTCTGGTGTGAGGTAGATGGGGAGACTGTACTATTTGATTCTAGTGTGGTAGATGTATTTCTTGCAGGGTGGTTATGGCTGAAATTACTATTCTGTTTAGTAAATCGCCCTTATCACCTTTCTGTTTTAGGGCTCAATAGGAACAATGCTTCTTATATTGGTGGTCAATAGAAAGAATGTCCCTCTTAAAGTGCTCTTCAGAATACCACCCTTAAAGACAGCTAAATAGATGCTGCTGGCTTTGCTAAGTGATGCTGAACCTTAAACTCTGTAGACGTCATCAAATAGGTGGTTCATCAGCCACAGCTCAGGGAACCCCTAGTGACCTCTGGACTAACCACAGGGTTTAACGGAACCCTGGTTGAAAATGGCTGGCCTAGGCTATAAGAAGATTGCCAAGACCCTGGAACTGAGCTGCAGCACGGTGGCCAAGACCATACATCGTCTTAACTGGACAGGTTCCACTCAGAACAGGCCTCGCCATGGTCCACCAAAGAAGTTGAGGTCACGTGCTCAGCGTCATATCCAGAGGTTGTCTTTGGGAAATAGACGTATGATTGCTGCCAGCATTGCTGCAGAGGTTGAAGGGGTGGGGGGGTCAGCCTGTCCGTGCTCCTCTGACATCAACAAGGCATTTTCCTCCACACAACTGCCGCTCACTGGATATTTTCTCTTTCCCCCACCATTCTCTGTAAACCCAAGAGATGGTTGTGCGTGAAAATCCCAGAAATACTCAGACCAGTCCGTCTGGCACCAACCACCATGCCACATTCAAAGTCACTTTAATCCCCTTTCTTCCCCATTCTGATGCTCGGTTTGAACCTCAGCAAGTTGTCTTCACCACTTCTAGATGCCTAAATGTATAAATGTATTGAGTTGCTGCCATGTGATTGGCTGATTAGCAATTTGTGTTGCCAAGCAATTGAACAGATGTACCCAATAAAGTAGTGTGTGTGTATATATATATATATATATATATATATATATATATATATATATATATATATACACAGTATATATGGGCTGCACCAAAAATTATGCAAAAGTGAGCATAACCTTTTTATTAACTTATATAGGTCATTCAAACTTCACATGTTAATAAATTAACTCTTCCTCTATCGTAGTCATTCTCAGCCAGGGTTCCTCCAGAGGTGGCCAGGGTTCCTCAAGCTGTGACTAAATGACCTCCCACCTGATGGTGCCTTCATAGTTCCAGGTCTGGTGGCACTTGGAAGAGCCAGTAGGGGGAACATTGTGGCCACCACTGAAGTTGAGCATTCCTCTCACAGACCCCCACCAAAGTAAGCAACATTTTCGACCAATGATGCCTGATAGACTAATCTTCAAGGGTTCCTTGAGAGCCTGAGGATTATTCCAAGGGGTCCTCTGGGGTAAAAAGGTTGAGAAAGAAGAAGAGTTACTATAGAGCATTCTTTTTCATTGCAGGTAAATAATGGATTCCAAGCAGAAGCAATGTGCCGTCATTGAGTTCTTGATGAAGGAGATGTGCAGGCTGTCCAACATCCACAGTAGGGATGGGCCGAACACCCCCCTGTTCAATTGGCAACAGAACACCCAAACAAGGGAAATGTTCGAACCCGAACAGCAAACCCCATTGAAGTCTATGGGAGTCGAACAGGAAAAATCTAGAGTGCTCATTCTGAAGGCTTATATGCAAGTAATTGGCCATAAAAGGGGTATGGGGGTCTGTTTTTTTCAGGAGCAGTGATTTTAATGATGCTTAAAGTGCAATAATGAAAATGAAAAATTCCTTTAAATATCGTCCCTGGGGGCCCCCCTTAGTGTGCCTGTAAAGTGACACATTTGTAGCTTATACAGAACATGCTACAGCAAAACTGACAAAGAAAAAAATCCAATTTAAAATGATTCGCAGTTACAATTGCCTGTTATTAAAAAATAAAGAGAAAATGGCTTGGTGTCCCCCCCCCGCTCAGTCCATACCAGGCCCTTTCAGGTCTGGTATGGATTTTAAGGGGAACCCCATGCCAGAATTAAAAAAAAAACACGATGTGGGGTCCCCCCTCAAATCCATACTAGACCCTTATCTCAGCATGCAGCCTGGCAGGTCAGAAAAAGGGGGGGGCACTCTCTCCCCCCCCCTCCTTTACCATACCAGGCCATATGCCCCCAACATGGGAGGGTTAGTGCTTTGGGGCAGGAGGTGCATGGGGACAAGGGCCTCTTCCCGACAACCCTGGATTGTGGTTGCTGGGGTCTGCGGGTGGGGTGGCTTATCGGAATCTGGAAGCTCCCTTTGACAAGGGGGTACCTAGATCCAGTCCCCCCCCCTATATGAATGGGTATCGGGTACCCACTTACCAAAAAAGTGTTAAAAAGTGAAAACCACAAAGGACAGTTTTTGACAAATCCTTTATTAATAAACAAAAAAAGTGTCCCGCAATGTAAATCCACCATCAATCACGACGCCCCCAGACGGACCTGAAAAATAGGGAAAATGGAAAACACTCCTCCGTTTTTTTCTTTATTTTTTTTTTTAGTGGCACTTTTTTTTATTCAGCTGTCAGCGGGGAATCCCACTGACAACTGATGACTCATCGGTTGTTAAGGACGCGGCGGCTGGCTTCCCAGGGCACAGAATGCACCGTGCATCACTCTTCGGGACGAACACCCTGCAAATTCGGGGTGTTCAGCGAACGTCGGAACAGGCAAATGTTTGGCCAGAACTCATGGTCGGGCCTTACCATTTGCCCATCCTTAACCCCTTGCCGACCGGCTCACGCCGATATACGTCGGCAGAAGGGCACCTACAGGCATATTAACGTACCTGTATGTTGCCCTTTAAGACGCGGCATTGTGGGCATGCGCGGCTGCCGCGAGTGTGATCGCGGGTCCCGCAAACTCGATTTCTGCGGGGATAATCGCGATCGTCTCACGGGGAGGAAGAACGGGGAAATGCCGATGTAAATCAGCTTTTTCCCGTTCTGCCTAGTGACAGGACACTGATCTCCTTGTAATCGGGGGCGGTGATCAGTGTTGAGTCACACGTAGCCCCTCCCCCCCACGGTTAGAATCACTCCCTAGGACACACTTAACCCCTGCAGCGCCCCCTTCTGGTTAACCCCTTCACTGTCTTTACAGAGTAAGCAGTGCATTTTTAATCGCACTGATCGCTGTATAAATGTGAATGGTCCCAAAATAGCGCCAAAAGTGTCCAATCTGTCCGCCATAATGTCGCAGTCATGATATAAATCGTAGATCGCCGCCATTACTAGTAAAAAAAAAGATTAATAAAAATGCCAAGCACTATGCCCTATTTTGTAGACGCTATAACTTTTGCGCAAACCAATCAATAAACGCTTATTGCAATTTTTTTTACCAAAAATATGTAGAAGAATACGTATCGGCCTAAAGTGAGGAAAAAATAAAAAATGTTATATATTTTTTTACATCGGAATAAACATTGAATGGGTTCAGGGGGGCCTGTGTGCAGGAGCCCTAACCCCACATATGTACTGGTCTATATGTTCTCCTATCTATACCAAATTTAATTCCAGAAATGTAAGCACTTAAAGTGTTATTAAACCCACAACAGTAAAATCAGTCTCTATATGCAGTAAAGCATGCTTGTTAAACTCACTGTGGAACCTAAGGGGTTAATCCTCCGCATTGTGAAGAAAAGGCTGTTTGATCCTGTCTTCTCTAATCCTCCCCTTTTTCCACTGTCCCCAATCCAACTCCTGATAGTAGAGAGCCTTGGGGGCACTCTACACAGGCTCAGTTTGGTGTGTATTGCTAGAGAGTTTTTTTTTTTCTTGGGAGAGTGCATGTGATCAGCACAGGGCTAATCAGCCCTGTCCAGACAGAAGGTCAGGGGTCCTGCAGCCTCATAGGACAATCAAGGGAGGATGAAAAATCCTCCTACAAGCTTAAACCAGACACTGATAGAAATCACAAGTCTGCTATATACTACTGATGAGAAAAAGTATATACTAAAATAACGGAAAATTCCTATCAAAATACTTACCGTAATTTTCCTTTCCTGATGGACTCCATGGCAGCAACGTGTGGGTTAAGTCCCGCCTCCACTACCCTATAGGACACTACTTCCATAAATCTTTGCTCCCTGCCCACGGCCGTGTTCGATGACTAGCCTACTCCAGCCTTTTTTGAGGGAACTCCTGCTGCCATGGAGTCCATCAGGAAAGGAAAATTACAGTAAGTATTTTGATAGGAATTTTCCGTTTTCCTGACAGACTCCATGGCAGCAACGTGTGGGAAATAACTCGCCATACACACCCGGGTGGGCATAAATGCTGAACAAAAAGATTTATTTAACACTGTCCACTGACAGCACTTTTAAGCCAAAGTCAACAGAAGATAAGGTCGCTGGTTCAACGCAATAATGAGACATAAAGGTATGAATCGTTGACCAGGAGGCTGCCTTGCAGATAACTTCAGGTGCCACATGACGCAAAGCCGCCCAGGAAGTAGAAAGACTTCTTGTGGAATGCGTTGTAACCGCCACAGGAGGAGCCAAGCCCTTCTCTCTGTAAGCCCATTGGATAGCCTGAACAATCCACGCTGCGATGGATCTGACGGAAGCTCTGAGACCCCTGCTTTTCCCGTGAAACAAGACAAAAAGGTAGTCTGTTTGTCGAAAAGAAGCTGTAGCCTCCAAGTATTGCTTCAAGATAACTCCCATGTCGAGGGGATGTGTCTCCAGACTTCCAGCAGAATTAAACGTAGGGAGTGTGATATCCTGATTTTCGTGGAAGACTGAAGTGACCTTGGGATTTGATCCTAGCATCGGAATAAGGACCACTCTGTCTGGGAAAAAAGTGAGAAAGGGCTCCTTTGATCCTAGAGACTGGATTTCAGAGACTCTTTTTGCCGAGGAAATGGCTATCAAAAAGGAAGTCCTGAGGGTGAGATCTCTAACCGAAAGAGGCTTGTCCAGTTGGGAGAAGAAGTCAAGGACTAGTGGTAGATCCCATTTAGGGAATCTAGGTTTCCTCTGAGGTCTGAGCCTAACTGCTCCCTTGAAGAATTGTTGAACCAAGAGATGTTTAGCCCATGATATTCCAGAAAAAGCTGAAATTGCTGAGACTTGCACACGGAGAGCGCTCACAGATAAAGGAACATCTAGTCCAGATTGTAAGAAACTTAAGACATCTTAAACTGTCGGATTACAGTCAGAGTTGGACCCGGAGGACATGTAGTTTGTAAATCTAGCCCAGATTCTTTCATATACTCGGTTGGTACTTCTTCTCCTCGCACTCATAAGAGTAGGGATAACCTCCTTGGGACATCCAAGAGCTTCTAACCTTCCCCTCTCAAAAACCAGACCCTCAGGTGCAGATGAGCTGGGCAAGGATGTAGCTTCGAGCCTTGGGACAGAAGGTCGGGTCTGAGGGGTAAGGGAATCGGATCCTTGACACTGAGAAGCATTAGCAGGGGGACCCAGGGTCTGTTGGGCCAGTAAGGTATTATGGCTACCACTTCTACTGCTTCTGACCTGAGTCTCTGCAGGAACTGAAGAATGATGGGGGTTGGGGGAAAGGCATAAGCTCTGCGGAACCACCATCGCTCCGTCGGGGCATCCACCCCATAAGCCTGAGGATCCTGGAACCTCGAATAATATCTCACCAGTTTCTTGTTGCAAGGGGAGGCGAATAAGTCGATTTCTGGAGAGATTCCTAAGGTCAGAATCCAACTGAATACTTCCTCGTTGAGGGACCATTCGTTGTTATCTAAACGAACTCGAGATAGAAAGTCTGCCTGAACATTCTGCATCCCTGGTACGTATGTTGCTGTTATATTGACCAGGTTCCTCTGAGCCCAAGTCATAATGATGGGGGTTGGGGGAAAGGCATAAGCTCTGCGGAACCACCATCGCTCCGTCGGGGCATCCACCCCATAAGCCTGAGGATCCCGGAACCTTCTAATAATATCTCGCCAGTTTCTTGTTGCAAGGGGAGGCGAATAAGTCGATTTCTGGAGAGATTCCTAAGGTCAGAATCCAACTGAATACTTCCTCGTTGAGGGACCATTCGTTGTTGTCTAAACGAACTCGAGATAGAAAGTCTGCCTGAACATTCTGCATCCCTGGTACGTATGTTGCTGTTATATTGACCAGGTTCCTCTGAGCCCAAGTCATAATTGGCTCTACCTCCTGAAGTAAGGACAGACTCCTAGTACCTCCTTGTCTCCTTATGTACGCCACAGCCGTCGTGTTGTCTAACCTGAGATGGACCGAGGTTCTGAAAAGCAGATGACGAAAAGCTAGTAGCGCCTTGAATGCTGCCCTCAATTCCAGATGGTTCGACACCGTTCTTCTGGAGGGAAAATCCCAGGTACTCTGTGCCACTTCTGTCAGACAGTGGGCGCCCCAGCCCTTGTTGCTGGCATCCGTTGTTACCGTTATCCACGAGATGGGAAGAATGGAATGACAATTGTAAAGATTTTCCCGCTGGAGCCACCAGGGCAGGGAGCTCCTCATTGAAGAGGTGACACGAATGAGCTGAGTCTTGCTGCCTGACCACTGATGAAGAAACCCTTTTTGGAAGGGTCTCATCCTCCATTGAGCCCACTTCACCATTGGAATCATGGCCACCATAGTGCCGATGATCCTCAGACACTGGAGGGCCTGGAGATGGGTGGCTGAAATGGCCGGATGAATTCTGTCCCGAATTATTGAAACTTTCTCCTCGGGGAGCGAGATGGTGCCTTTCACTGTATCGAAAAAGGCTCCTAGGAATACGAGAGTTTGAGATGGTATTAACTGACTCTTCTCTAGGTTCGGGCTCCAACCGAATTCCTGGAGGGTGGACATAAACTGACTCTTGTGCATTAATAATCGGTCTCTGTTTTGGGCTAGTAGTAGAAGATCGTCCAAGTAATGATGGAGACGGATCCCCTTGGTCCTCAAGAGGGCCACTACTGCTAACAATACCTTCAAAAAGACACGGGGAGATGTCGATAGCCCGAATGGTAGGCATGTGAACTGTAGATGCAATTTGCACACGGAGAAGCGAAGGAATTGCTGAAAATCTTCTGCCACAGGGACATGAAAATAAGCGTCCTTTAGATCTATAGAGATCATCCAATCTCCTGATTGGACCGGCTGCTGGATTGTTGACAGTGTCTCCATCTTGAACCTTTCTTTTTTGATGAACCGATTCAGATGGGTAAGATCTATGACACGTCTCCAAGATCCATTTTTCTTTTGGACCATAAAGAGAGGAGAGTAAATTCCCATACCTCTTTGTTCGTCTGGGACGGGAACGGCAGCGCCTTGAACCAATAAAGATTTCACGTAGGTTAGAAGAATCAACCTTTTTTCTTCTGAGGCCGGAAGGGAGGTGGGAACACACCTGAGTCTGGGAGATCTGCTGAAAGTCCGGGTATGGCCTGCAGAGACCGTCCTGACGGTCCAGAAGTCCTGGATTGAGGCCGCCCAGACATGCCGAAAACGTAGGAGACGAGCTCCCACTTGGCCAGTCTGAGCGGGCCCAATCTCAAAAAGACTTGGTCGGCTCTCTTTCCCTTGTCGAACTGCTCTTAGCAGCTTTTTTGAAGGATGACTGCCTTGACTTCCATGTCCTGGAGAATTCACGGCCCGGCCTGTAGTTACGGGCCTCCCTGGCTCGTTCCTGGTATTGTTTTTTAGAAAAAAATTTTCTCTGGCTTTGCAAACGCCGATCTTGAGGAAGGTACCCCGACTTCCCCCCAGTGGCTCGGGTTATGGCAGAATCCAATTTGTTGCCGAAGAGGGAAGACCCATCAAAAGGAATTCGGCACCAGACCTGCTTAGAGGCTGGATCAGCCAGCCAGTGGCGAATCCAAAGGGCTCGCTTGGCCGTAACTGCAGAGAGCATGACCCGAGCCACCAGCCGGATGATATCAATCGATGCCTCCCCCAAAAAGGAGGATGCTAGCCGTAACTCCTGGATAGGAGAGCTCTTTGCAACTTCCTCCGAAATGCTCTTGAGAGTATCATCCACACTGTCCGACCAGACTTCCATTGCCTTGGACATTGCGGCCAGAGCCAAAGCTGGCTTACAGGCCATACCAGCCGTGAGGTAGACTCTCTTTAGGTCAGAGTCAATCCTCCTATCTAAGGCATCTTTAAAAGAATCCTCTAAGGGGAGTGTAACATGTTTTACTAGCCTCATCACAGCTGCGTCCACCAGAGGGGCCGATTCCAAATGCTTGACTTCCTCTTCCTTGAAGGGGTATAGCTTAAGAATTTTAGAAAGCAAAGAATTCTTTTTCTCCACCTTGCCCCATTCATCCGTAATGACCTCACCAAGTTCAGCGAGAAATGGAAAGTTGAGACGTTCCTTCTTTAGTTGCTTAAAATACTTTCTTTGCTTAGAAGGAGAGGCCACAGGATCCTCCCAATTCAAGGCCTCTCTAATAGCCTTTACCAAGGGGGAGAGTAAAGCAAAGTCAAACCCCACACAGGAAGTATCTTCCTCAGACTCACTGTCTGATGCCGCAGCTGAAGGATGACTTGGTAGAGACGACTCCCAGGTGTCTTGAACTTGTGAGTCCCTTACTGGCGACTGTGGAGACTCTGCTTGAGGGACGGGGGTCTGGCTAGACCCGATACCTTTAAGAGACTCTTTAACAGCCCTTTCGACCAGGGATTTGAGCTGCTGGTCCGTGCTCCCTCTTTCATTGGAAGCCTTGGAAAAACAAAGATCACAAAGAGATCTTCCAGGAGGTACTTGTGATCTACATCCCCAGCAAGCACTAGCAGGTGAACGGCTGGAGTGAGCCTTGGAGGAGCGAGACCGATCCTCGCTATGGCGCCCAGATCTTGAAGGTGAGCCGTGGTGTTTAGACCTGGAAGAGGAACGCTGGTGATGCGATTTTGAAGAGTCGCTTCCCCTGTGAGAGCTGCGTCGCTGTTCCAACCTGGATGGGCTGCATAAAAGAAATACAAGGAACAAAAAGATACAGATAAAAGTAATCTAGGATGACCAAGACAGGTTCCCCCCCCCTTCTCCCCCCCCGGCCCGCAATACCTTTTGTGAGAGGGCTGGCCACAAGCAGGCGGTGGAGAGTCCATATCTCTAGATGCCTCCATCAGAGCTGTAACAATAGTCACAATGAAGCCAGATGTAGAAAAGTATTTTCCCCACCAGCCACAGAAAGCCACCTACCATGATAATGATCACTAGGGACTAGGGGAAGTCGTCGCAATAGCCCACAAGCATTCCCAAGGCTTGTAGGCTATTCCCCTGTTTAAATAAGGCGCCCCTGTGACATCATCGCCGCAGCGAGTGCGGCGCTAGTGCGCATGCGCGATTAGCGGCATTTTGCTACTACCGCGCATGCGCAAACCAAGCCTCACTCTCACGCCGTACTCGGGCATGCGCAGTACGGCTGCGCGGACGAAAACGAAAGTAAACGGCGACTGGAACGAAAGAGGAACCAGCCGCCATGCCTACCCAGCCACAACAAACGAAGGAGACAAAAAACACAGAACCTATAGATGTCCAAAGGATGAACAAACACTGCTGCCATGAAAAAAGAGCAATAATCTTACCACCCCCACACGATCATCACCAAGGCCGAAGGTAAGAAGATCACTGACTTCTCGTGGGCAAACAAGGTCACCTGCTAGTTAGCTGGGCTATTAGACCAATGCGCAGCCTGCCTGCCAGTGGCTAGGTTCCTGGCTTCCTCCAGCGCTTCTTCCAGTGCCTGCTCCATACCCCGCTAGTAGCTAGGGCTTAACGGAGTCTAGCGACATTCCAGTCCCAAGTCGCCACTCGGCCATCAGAGCGTGGAAATGTGTGGGAGCAAATCTTCAGGTAGAAAGACCAACCTAGGTCCTACGGAGGAGGACAAAAAAAGAACACGGCCGTGGGCAGGGAGCAAAGATTTATGGGAGTAGTGTCCTATAGGGTAGTGGAGGCGGGACTTAACCCACACGTTGCTGCCATGGAGTCTGTCAGGAAAATTGCATTTCCATATTCTGTGTACTGTGGAAGAGCAGATATAGTGACTGCAGCAGTGGTGGCTGTTCAATATTTTTGGAGGGGCACAAACAAACTGAAAAATTCAGAAAAAAAACCCATCAATTGCAGCCTCACTGTGCCCAGCAAACGCAGCCACTGTGCCATCAAACGCAGCCACTGTGCCATCAAACGCAACCACTGTGCCCATCAAATGCAGCCACTGTACCATCAAACGCAACCACTGTGCCATCAAACGCAGCCACTATACCATCAAATGCAACCACTGTACCATCAAACGCAACCACTGTACCATCAAACGCAGCCACTGTACCATCAAACGCAGCCACTGTACCATCAAACGCAACCACTGTGCCATCAAACGCAGCCACTATACCATCGAATGCAACCACTGTACCATCAAACGCAACCACTGTACCATCAAACGCAGCCACTGTACCATCAAACGCAGCCACTGTACCATCAAACGCAACCACTGTGCCATCAAACGCAGCCACTGTACCATCAAACGCAACCACTGTGCCATCAAACGCAACCACTGTGCCATCAAACGCAGCCACCGTGCCATCAAATGCAGACACTGTGCCATAAAACGCCCCCACTGTGCCCATCAAACGCTGCCACTGTGCCATCAAATGCTGCCACTGTGCCCATCGAATGCTGCCACTGTGCCCCCTGCCCGCCGTCTGCCCAGCACTTACCCTGTCTTGATGGGGCAGCGGGTGACGGCGGCGGGCGATGTCCTCAATGTCTTCTTCTCCCGACCTCTCCTCCTGTCCTCTCCTATGATTGGATGCCTGATGGGCATCCAATCACAGCGCCTGTCGTTTCAGCCAATCAGGTGATGGGTAACAGACCCGAGCACCTGATTGACGAAGAGGAGTTTCAGTGATAGGAAAGTGAGTACTCATTCGCTTTTCTATCACAGCTGGGTCTACTGCGAGGGCCAAGCATGACGCTCGCTGTTTACCTTTTTTGACTCCTATTAGAGCCTATGGCCTATGGCTCTTATCAAATGCTTCAAAAACACCCCTGCTGCTGTAATCCAGGCAGCCGGCGCCCGAAAAGGGGCCGGGCGCCTGAATAGGGGGTGGCAGCGGCGGCCATGGATATATTCATGCAATGCATGAATATATCTATTGGTGATAGAGGGGGTGGCTGGAGAGAGGGGGCGGCGCCCGTGCTCCTTTATGGACGCACCCTCACTGGACTGCAGGCTCCTGGGGAGAGCAGAAATAGTGAATGTGGGTCCTGTGGAGACAGATACAGTGAATGCAGGCTCCTGGGGAGATCACATATAGTGACTGCAGGCTCCTGGGGTGACCAGATATAGGGAATGCAGAGTCCTGGGGAGATCAGATATAGTGAATGCAGGCTCCTGGGGAGAGCAGATATAGTGAATGCAGGCTCCTGGGGAGATCAAATATAGTGACTGCAGGCTCCTGGGGAGAGCAGAAATAGTGACTGCAGGGTCCTGGGGAGAGCAGATATAGTGAATGCAGTCTCCTGGGGAGATCAGATTTAGTGACTGCAGGCTCCTGGGGAGATCAGAAATAGTGACTGCAGGGTCCTGGGGAGACCAGATATAGTGACTGCAGGCTCCTGGGGAGATCAGATATAGGGAATGCAGGCTCCTGGGGAGATCAGAAATAGTGACTGCAGGCTCCTGGGGAGACCAGATATAGTGAATGCAGGCTCCTGGGGAGATCAAAAATAGTGAATGCAGGCTCCTGGGGAGATCAGATATAGTGACTGCAGGGTCCTGAGGAGACCAGATATAGTGCCTGCAGGCTCCTGGGGAGACCAGATATAGTGAATGCAGGCTCCTGGGGAGAGCAGATATAGTGAATGCAGAGTCCTGGGGAGATCAGATATAGTGAATGCAGGCTCCTGGGGAGACCAGATATAGTGAATGCAGGCTACTGGGGAGATCAGATATAGTGACTGCAGGCTCCTGGGGAGATCAGATATAGTGACTGCAGGCTCCTGGGGAGACCAGATATAGTGAATGCAGAGTCCTGGGGAGATCAGATATAGTGAGTGCAGGCTCCTGGGGAGAGAAGATATAGTATCTGCAGGCTCCTGGGGAGACCAGATATAGTGACTGCAGAGTCCTGGGGAGATCAGATATAGTGAGTGCAGGCTCCTGGGGAGACCAGATATAGTGAATGCAGAGTCCTGGGGAGATCAGATATAGTGACTGTAGGCTCCTGGGGAGACCAGATATAGTGACTGCAGAGTCCTGGGGAGATCAGATATAGTGAGTGCAGGCTCCTGGGGAGACCAGATATAGTGAATGCAGAGTCCTGGGGAGATCAGATATAGTGACTGTAGGCTCCTGGGGAGACCAGATATAGTGACTGCAGAGTCCTGGGGAGATCAGATATAATGAGTGCAGGATCCTGGGGAGATCAGATATAGTGAGTGCAGGCTCCTGGGGAGACCAGATATAGTGAATGCAGAGTCCTGGGGAGATCAGATATAGTGACTGCAGGCTCCTGGGGAGACCAGATATAGTGACTGCAGAGTCCTGGGGAGATCAGATATAGTGACTGCAGGCTCCTGGGGAGACCAGATATAGAGAATGCAGGCTCCTGGGGAGACCAGATATAGTGAGTGCAGGGTCCTGGGGAGAGCAGATATAGTGAATGCAGGCTCCTGGGGAGATCAGATTTAGTGACTGCAGGGTCCTGGGGAGATCAGATTTAGTGACTGCAGGGTCCTGGGGAGAGCAGATATAGTGACTGTAGGCTCCTGGGGAGATCAGATTTAGTGACTGCAGGCTCCTGGGGAGATCAGATTTAGTGACTGCAGGGTCCTGGGGAGAGCAGATATAGTGACTGTAGGCTCCTGGGGAGATCAGATTTAGTGACTGCAGGCTCCTGGGGAGATTAGATATAGTGAATGCAGGCTCCTGGGGAGATCAGATATAGTGACTGCAGGCTCCTGGGGAGACCAGATATAGTGACTGAAGGCTCCTGGGGAGATCAGATATAGTGAATGCAGGCTCCTGGAGAGATCAGAAATAGTGACTACAGGGTCCTGGGGAGACCAGATATAGTGAATGCAGGCTCCTGGGGAGATCAGAAATAGTGACTGCAGGGTCCTGGGGAGACCAGATATAGTGACTGCAGGCTCCTGGGGAGATCAGATATAGTGAACGCAGGCTCCTGGGGAGATCAGAAATAGTGCCTGCAGGCTCCTGGGGAGACCAGATATAGTGAATGCAGGCTCCTGAGGAGAGCAGATATAGTGAATGCAGAGTCCTGGGGAGATCAGATATAGTGAATGCAGGCTCCTGGGGAGACCAGATATAATGAATGCAGGCTCCCGGGGAGACCAGATATAGTGAATGCAGGCTACTGGGGAGATCAGATATAGTGACTGCAGGCTCCTGGGGAGATCAGATATAGTGACTGCAGGCTCCTGGGGAGACCAGATATAGTGAATGCAGAGTCTTGGGGAGATCAGATATAGTGACTGCAGGCTCCTGGGGAGAACAGATATAGAGAATGCAGGCTCCTGGGGAGATCAGATATAGTGAATACAGGCTCCTGGGGAGAGCAGATATAGTATCTGCAGGCTCCTGGGGAGACCAGATATAGTGACTGCAGAGTCCTGGGGAGATAAAATATAGTGACTGCAGGCTCCTGGGGAGACCAGATATAGTGACTGCAGAGTCCTGGGGAGAGCAGATATAGTGAATGCAGAGTCCTGGGGAGATCAGATATAGTGACTGCAGAGTCCTGGGGAGATCAGATATAGTGAATGCAGGGTCCTGGGGAGACCAGATATAATGAGTGCAGGCTCCTGGGGAGATCAGATATAGTGAGTGCAGGCTCCTGGGGAGACCAGATATAGTGAATGCAGAGTCCTGGGGAGATCAGATATAGTGACTGCAGGCTCCTGGGGAGACCAGATATAGTGACTGCAGAGTCCTGGGGAGATCAGATATAGTGACTGCAGGCTCCTGGGGAGACCAGATATAGAGAATGCAGGCTCCTGGGGAGACCAGATATAGTGAATGCAGAGTCCTGGGGAGATCAGATATAGTGACTGCAGGCTCCTGGGGAGACCAGATATAGTGAATGCAGAGTCTTGGGGAGATCAGATATAGTGACTGCAGGCTCCTGGGGAGAACAGATATAGAGAATGCAGGCTCCTGGGGAGATCAGATATAGTGAATACAGGCTCCTGGGGAGAGCAGATATAGTATCTGCAGGCTCCTGGGGAGACCAGATATAGTGACTGCAGAGTCCTGGGGAGATAAAATATAGTGACTGCAGGCTCCTGGGGAGACCAGATATAGTGACTGCAGAGTCCTGGGGAGAGCAGATATAGTGAATGCAGAGTCCTGGGGAGATCAGATATAGTGACTGCAGAGTCCTGGGGAGATCAGATATAGTGAATGCAGGGTCCTGGGGAGACCAGATATAATGAGTGCAGGCTCCTGGGGAGATCAGATATAGTGAGTGCAGGCTCCTGGGGAGACCAGATATAGTGAATGCAGAGTCCTGGGGAGATCAGATATAGTGACTGCAGGCTCCTGGGGAGACCAGATATAGTGACTGCAGAGTCCTGGGGAGATCAGATATAGTGACTGCAGGCTCCTGGGGAGACCAGATATAGAGAATGCAGGCTCCTGGGGAGACCAGATATAGTGAATGCAGGCTCCTGGATTTAGTAACACTTTAAGGTCCATCCTATAGCAGTTTTACTGCTACAGGGCGAAACCTCCCGCAGGATCACATAAATTACACACAGCAGAAGCCGATCGTCAGGTACCCGACGTCTGCCAGCACCCGCCGATTGTTAGGCAAAGCGAGAGAACAGCGATCTGCCTATATAAACAAGGCAGATCACCATTCTGACAGGAGGGAAGGGATGCAATTTGTGTCTCTGCTTTCTATGCCTTCCCCTAGTAAAAGCACCTCCCACAGTATAGTAAAACATTGGCTAGGAACACATTTAACCCTTTGATCGCCCCTGATGTTAACCCTTTCCCAGCCAGTGTCATTGGTACAGTGACAGTGCATATTTTTAGCACTGATCACTGTATTAGTGTCACTGGTCCCCAAAAAGTATCAGTCAGTGTCAGAATGTCCACCGTAATATGGCAGTCCCTCTATAAATCGTTGATTGCCGCCATTACTAGTAAAAATAAAAAATTAAAAATATATCCCGTGGTTTGTAGACACTATAATTTTTGCGCAAACCAATCATTATACGCTTATTGGGATTTTTTGTTACCAAAAAATATGTAGCGGAATACATATTGGCCTAAACTGATGAAGAAATTTGGTACCATGATCTGTCATCCCCTGTGTTCGGAGGAATACCTAGTTCACACAGGAGGCGCAACTGCCAGGATATCATGTGACTTCCTCCCAGAATAACAGTTCTCCCGCTCGGCTGTCATTTGTCTATAGGTCAAAAAATGAAAAGTCAGCAGCTTCAAACACTCTATTAGGGCACTTACCTGTCCAGACATCCAGCGATGTCCTCACCCGGGCCGATCCTTCATTTGAAGATGGCGCCGCCATCTTGACTAAGGGAAACCGGCAGTGAAGCGAAAGAGGAGGGGCTGGACTTGTGGTCTAGTTCACTGCAGCGAACTGAGCCGGAAGTGGAAGCAGGTACCTGTCAAAACCAGGTACCCGCTCCCCCCTACCCCCCCCCCCCCCCACAAGGGGCCAAATGTGGCAGTGGGGGGTGGGGGCAGACAAGCAGAGCTTCCCATTTTGGGGTGAGCTCCACTTTAACACGTTTTGTAGCAGATTTTTGTTTCCAAAAGAAAGTAGCTGTTTGTTTCACTATGTCCTGTGCAAACTGATTCTGAATGAGAGGGTCTGGTTCATTACAATAACCTGGTGCACTCTCAGTTTTCTAATGAGGAAAGCTGCAGTGTCAGCATCCCTTTAGAAGTATTTTAACCCTTGGGGAATATCTCACCAAAACGGAAATTCCTTCTGCAGACTCAGAGTGCAGACTTCTGGGAAAATCCGTAAGCCAATCACACAAGCAGGAAATAACGTTTCTAGGGGGTATTCTGTATACCATCTGTGTACAGAGGAGTATAGTTTACTGTGGATAGATCACCATTAGATTTAAGCGCCTCATCCCTGGATTTGTAGGAAACAATAGTGAATTTAATGGGACTTTCTTGGTGCAATGTGAAAACTAAACAAAGTTTGAATTAAAAACTTAAATATTTATTAACATTAGCGGTATAGGATGTAGATCCTGACATGTTTCGCCCTTATATTGGGCTTCCTCAGGGGACGTTATCCGCTTAGGATCACATCCTTCAATATCAGGACAAAACATGTCGGGATCTACATCAATACCGCTATATAAAAAATAAAAAATGTAATTTGCTATTTTTTTCCCCACCAAAGTGGAATTACCATTTAAAGTTTGAGCTTTACCAAAATGTAGCCAAAATCCTTCCGCTCACTCCTGGTCACAACACACCTGCTACAGTCTGCAGAGATGTAACGGAAATCATACATGTTACATGTTTATATACAGTATCTCACAAAAGTAAGTACACCCCTCAGTCACATTTTTGTAAATCTTTTCTTCTATCTTTTCATGTGACAACACTGAAGAAATGACACTTGTCTACAATGTAAAGTAGTGATTGTACAGCTTGTATAACAGTGTCAATTTGCTGTCCCCTCAAAATAACTCAACACACAGCCATTAATGTCTAAACCACTGGCAACAAAAGTCAGTACACCCCTAAGTGAAAATCTCCAAATTGGGGCCAATTAGCCATTTTCCCTCCCCGGTGTCATGTGACTCGTTAGTGTTACAAGGTCTCAGGAGTGAATGGCGAGCAGGTGTGTTAAATTTGGTGTTATCACTCTCACTCTCTCATACTGGTCACTGGAAGTTCAACATGGCACCTCATGGCAAAGAACTCTCTGAGGATCTGAAAAAAAGAATAGTTGCTCTACATAAAGATGGCCTAGGCTATAAGAAGATTGCCAAGACCCTGAAACTGAGCTGCAGCACGGTGGCCAAGACCATACAGCGGTATAACAGGACAGGTTGCACTCAGAACAGGCCTCACCATGGTCCACCAAAGAAGTTGAGGTCACGTGCTCAGCATCATATCCAGAGGTTGTCTTTGGGAAATAAACGTATGAGTGCTGACAGCATTGCTGCAGAGGTTGTAAGGGTGGGGGGTCAGCCTGTCAGTGCTCAGACCATACGCTGCACGCTGCATCAAATTGGTCTGCATTGCTGTCGTCCCAGAAGGAAGCTTCTTCTAAAGATAATGCGGTTTTTATTTGCAGCTAGGAAAGGTAGGGAGGGGTGGGAGTGGTCCCTGGATATGGGGCCCACTTGCCCTTCCCCCCTCTTCCTTTCTTCCTTTCTTTCTTTTTTTGGTTGACACAACCACAGAGTTGATGGCAAGTCTTGTATACACAAATGCACAAATGAATTGCTCCTCCTTTTTGGGCATTTCTTTCTCTTTATTATTGTTATTTTTCTTTTCTTTTTTTCATTTTGTTCTTTCATTTTCCTTAGATGCTTTTTAAAATGCTAAAAATAGGTTCCTGGAATATTAGGGGCATGGGCGATCCTGCCAAAAGGGCAGCAGTGTTCTTGGCGATGGAAGCTTATGGCATTCAACTGCCTTGTCTGCAGGAAACTCATCTCACTAATGTTACCAAACTACATGTTCGGAACCACAAATTTCAAGAACAGTATCACTCAGTCCACACTTCGTATTCAAGAGGGGTGAGCATATTGGTGAGGAGACGTATCTCATTTTCCTGCAGGGAAGCCAGGATAGACGCGCTGGGACGCTATGTCTTCTTGAGTTGTGTTGTGGAAAATAAACCTCTGGTGATAGCAAATATTTACATTCCTCCTCCATTTAAAACAGAGACCATTTTGGATCTGTTGGAGTTTGTGGACAGTAAGGTAGATGTTCCGATAATACTGGTGGGGGATTTTAACGCAGTTTTGGACAACAATATGGATCGGTTTCCACCCGTGCACCGGGCGGAAAGGATATCAGAGGGGCGCCTAGGCCAACTTCTTGAAGAAGTTGGGTGGTGCGACCTATGGAGATCTCACAATCCAAACACCCGGCAGTACTCCTGTTATTCAGGGTCATATTCTACTCTCTCGCGCATAGATATGGCAGTGGGTAACAGTGAAGCTCTGCAATTAATAGGAAACATAGAGTACAAGCCGAGGGGAATATCAGATCACTCACCCTTGACCTTGACTTTAAACTTAAACACTAGACCTAGCCAGAAAAGGTGGACAATAAAACCACTATGGTTGGATTTGATAAGCAGCCCAGCAGAAGTAACCTCTAAACTAAAAGAGTTTGTAACATTTAATTCAGGCACAGCACCAGCAGGGGTAGTGTGGGATACCCTAAAAGCGTTCCTTAGGGGACTATTATACCAGCAGGTTGCCATAGTAAAGAAAACGTCAAGGGAATTGGAGGCGAGGGCTAGTAGGGAAGCCATGGAATCTGAAGCGCAATACGTGGTGGACCCAACCCCTGAAAAACAGGAGATTTGGCTTAACAGACAACAAGAGTATAAAGAAGTAATTAACAGAAGAGTAGAGAACAAAAGACTTTTCCAGAAACAAAATTATTTTGGCGAAGGGGAGAAAGTAGGCCGGATGCTCGCACTTATAACTAAGTCCAATCTATCCCCATCGGCCATCTTCTCAATTAAGACACCGGCTGGAGAGATCACTTCCGATCCTGCCGAGGTCCTAGAGACTTTCTCTACGTTCTATAGAGACCTGTACGGGGTTCAGACTGGTGTGATATGGACGGGTTCCTAGAAGGGGTAGACCTGCCCGTACTCTCAGAAAGGGATAGGAGCGAGATGGAGTCTCCTCTGACCTTGGAGGAGCTGCAAAAGGCAGTCGCGGAGTTGTCAGGCCAGAAATCTCCAGGCCCGGACAGGCTGCCATTGGAGAGTATGGGGAGGTTCTGCTCCCGGAGCTTTTAAAAGTGCTGGAGCAGACGACTAAGGATGGAAGGCTACCCTCATCAATGTCGGAGGCCGATATAATAGTGATACCAAAGGAGGGGAAAGACCATTTGGAAGTCACCTCATACAGACCGATCTCATTACTGTGTTCAGATGCCAAGATTGTTGCAAGGGTGTTGGCATCCAGATTAAATAAATGTATCGCAAAACTTGTGCATCCGGACCAATCGGGGTTTATCCCTGGTCGGTCTACCAGTACTAATATTAGAAGGGCCTACTTGAATCTTCAGGTACCAACAGATAATGCAGGGTCTTGAGCAGTGGTTCTCAACTCCAGTCCTCGGGACCCACCAACAGGCCAGATTTTAAGTATTACCTTGGGGAGTTGCAGACTAGAATACTGCAATCACTGAGCAGCAAGTGATATCACGTGTGATGTATTTCAGCTATCTTGCAAACCTGGCCTGTTGGTGGGTCCTGAGGACTGGAGTTGAGAACCACTGTTCTAGAGCTATATTGTCTTTGGATACTGCCAAAGCCTTCGATAGCCTGGAGTGGGAATATCTCTGGTGGGTGCTAGAGAGGTTTGGATTTGGCCCCGTATTTATCAGCTGGTTAAAAATCCTATACAATCATCCAAAGGCAAGGCTCAAGATAAACAACGATTATTCGGAAAGTTTCCCCCTCGAAAGAGGAACAAGACAGGGGTGCCCCTTGTCTCCTTTGCTGTTTGTTTTGGCCATGGAGCCACTGGCAGGAGTGGTGAGATCATCATCCAAACTGCAGGGATTTCACAGAAAAGGGGTGGAAGAGAGAATAGCGCTTTTTGCGGACGATGTCCTATTTTTTCTGGGGGACACGACCTCTTCTTTGGAGAAAGTGATGCATCTAGTGGAGGACTTTGGAAAGTTCTCAGGATTGACTATCAACTGGGAAATCATCGCTCCTGCCGGTTGATTCATTGGCCAATTCTATCTCGATGTGTCTACCCCAATTGAAAGTTATGGGGAAAATGAAGTATCTCGGTGTTGTGTTGTCCAAGGATTCCAGTGCGTTTATTGAGGACAATCTGATCCCTCTCCTATCAAAATTTTTTTAAAAATGTGATATTTGGAGTAGACTCCCCTTATCCGTGGCGGGTCGGGCCAACCTGATTAAAATGGTATGGATGCCTCAGCTGTTATACTTGCTCCACAACTCCCCAGTTTGGATTGGGGATAAGTGGTTTCAAAGAATTCAATCACTTTTTTAGGGAGTTAATATGGAAAAAAGTAAAATACAAAATAAGTGTAGCGCTATGAAAATATAAAAAAGTCCAATGTCATAAACATTAAACTGGCAGTTCAAAGTAGAGCTGACAAAGAAGAGACTTCCTGAGGAATAGGACGGAAAATCTTCAGGAGCTAGACACTTCAAATTCATACATCATCTGGAGTGACACGTTTTGGACACGTTTTGTGGTAATTGATCGATATGTTCCTCCCTGGAGGGGGGGTGCTATGACCAGGGGTGTGTCCCGTCTAGAGACCTTCTGGATCCACGAGCTCTGCACACTCTTCCCTTTGGGTATCAATGTTGAATTAGACGTCAATGCCTTTATCAATAAGGCTTGACTTTTTTGGCTTTGGTCGTGTCTCCACCTTTTTTATATGTGTTTAAGTCAATATGGTTATAAATGTTTCCATCTATGATAGCGGGACGTCCCCCTGTCCCAGTTGTGTCTCCTTTTCTCCTTTTTATGTTTGACATATTAACTTCTTATTTTTCAATTTTTTTTATTATTCCCACCCCCTTTTCCTTCATAGCTATAATAGCTTTTAATGTATATACCTGTATTTGCCCCATGCATTAGTACATGAGTTCTATTTTATGTACACATTTGGTGCATTTTTAACACATATCACCATGTGAGTCTGCTTAAAACTAGGCCCATTTAATATGAATATTATTTACATTATATATGCATATATACCTAGCTTTATTTCTTATATTACATTTTCACTCCAATTAGTAGTCACATTGCTAGTCACACTTTTGAGTGACGTATCTTTTATTTGTCACTCTGGTCACATGGCTAGTGTTATATGTTTGACGTTTTGCATTTCATTTGTCCTCTTTGTTTATCTTTTTTCCCCATCCGGGGTCACTATATGCACGTCCGTGCCGCTATTTGCGTGTCCGGGTCTGTGCGTCTTGGGTCTGCATATGTCTAACCCTCGGCTTCCGTCCGCCTTTGTACGAGGATTCTCCCCTTACGTGTTCACATGACACGTCATTTCTCCAGGCTGCAGGATATTGTCTTTACCTATGCAGCCTAGGTTCCGCCCCCACACTGTCACCATCGAGACGTTTTCTTCTCACAGCCGTAGTCCCGCCCCACCTTAGGCGTCATCAAGACGTTCTATTCTCGTACGGCTCATGCGCCGCACACGCATGTGCCATACTCACTATCACACCTTGATGCGCGCGCACATCGTTGCGCTTTACACATCCCTTACTACGGACTAATTAATACCCGCACAACATTCACCTCCTCACACATTACACCCTTTGGGCATCATTATGTTTTGTATATCCATCAATTTTTGTATATCCATCAACAGGTTTAGTTTTTTGGTCTTTATGATTACATCTCCTTTCCTCACTTCCGGTTTCTATCAATGTGAGGCGTGGAACGCACGCCAGTCGGCCATTTTGCCTCAAAACCGGAAGTGATGGTTTTGCAGCCGTGCAGGTGATTTTCATGTATTTTGATTGATCCTCTATATATATTTTGGTGGCTACAGTGTAACCCCCCAGACGACGTCTATGAAGACGAAACGCATCGGGTAGGACCCCACTGTCGCCACTTTTATCACAGCGCTGTTTTTTAATGGATCTGCATGTGAGTGTATACCCATTTTAATAAAATTTCCAGTTTTATAAGGATTTACACTATTTGGCCCTTCCTTTCTTTTCCTGTTTGTCATCATCACCATTTGGCTTTCAACACCGTTCCGAGGGACCCAATCTACGTGTCGGTTGTTCCACACTCCTCGGTTCTGGCATCGGTTTGGTTGACACAGCAACGTGAGAGCCACCTCATCGCTCCTTCGGACCGTCTGCAGACACTCACCACCTAAGCCTATCTGACCCCTCTCGGCGTATGCCCTGGCGGGTCCATTCTATCCGGTAACCCTCTTTACTTTTGGTGGTGTTGTGTATATTTTCACTCCAGATGATGTATGTATTTGAAGTGTCTAGCTCCTGAAGATTTTCCGTCCTATTCCTCAGGAAGTCTCTTCTTTGTCAGCTCTACTTTGAACTGCCAGTTTAATGTTTATGACATTGGACTTTTTTATATTTTCATAGCGCTACACTTATTTTGTATTTTATTGTTATCACCCTTGTTGGTTGCGTTAGCTGCTTATTTTTACTTTGGCAACGCAGAATTACTTTTGTCTATAATATGGAAAAAAGGGCAGGCCAGGATTGGACTACAAAAACTGCAGTGCCCCGTCACGGAGGGGGGACTAGGGGTTCCCCATCCGTCTACCTATTTCCTGGCAGCCCAGTTACAACAACTAGGGGGATGCGCCATGGATGGAGGGGGAAGTAAGAGTGTCCAAATTATTCTACAGGGAAGCCCACATAGTTCATTAGTGGAAGCACTGGAGGCAGACTCACTACAAGGAGAGATCCCGACATTTAAAATGATCACTAGGGTTTGGCAGGCAACTAAGAGAATAATGGGGTACAAAGGAACCTCAGAATACTCGCCAATCTGGAACAACAAGTACTTGCAGGAACTACTATCAGTTGATAGGAACAAGCTGTGGGAAAGTTGTGGGATAAGTCGGCTGATACAGTTATATGAGGGGGATACTCTGAAATCTTTTGAGGAATTGAGGCATGAGTACGGGTTACCAAATCGAGCATTCTATAGCTACCCACAGATTAGGCATGCCTTGAGTAAGCAGCTTAGTAGGCAACCCCCCACATGGTGCAGGATCCCACTATTACAAACAATAATTAAATCAGAGACTTCCAAGGGGTTAATCACAGAGATATACACCCAATTAACAAATAAAGTAAACAGGCAAGTAGGCTTTCCCGGGGGTAGGGACAGATGGGCGGCTGATGTGGGGGAGATAACGGACGCACAGTGGAAAAGGATCCTGGAATTTGGACCAGAGGTGTCGGTCTCTCCTTCACAAAAAGCCTCCCACCTGATGTTGCTGCACAGATCTTACCACACACCTAAAAAGCTGTTTATGTTTGGTCGTAGAACCAACGATGAGTGCCCTAGATGCAGTAGAACAGGCGATTTAATCCATATGGTCTGGAGGTGTCCAAAATTAGTTAGGTACTGGTCCGAGATTTTAAAGAAAATAAACACCACGTTTAAAATTAATTTAGAGTTTGATCCTAAGACTTGTGTGTTGGGATATGTTAACAATGGGTTGAGAGACAGGAGTACAGCTGTAGCGGCAGCAAGATGCTTGTTTCAAGCTAGAAAACTAATAGCACAGTCTTGGCAATCAAGAACTCCCCCGACCCCGGAAGATTGGATTGGAACTGTCAACTCCACAGTGTGGAGTGAAAGGACATTCTACACTAGGTCAGGCAACTATAATAAGTTTGTGAGATTATGGAACCTGTGGGTCCAAGCAATGCCATGTCCGCTACCTGTGCTACATTAGCGTTGAGAATAACTGCCTTCTTCTAAGGGGGAGAGGCTGAGTTAGGTGCAGCTCAGAGTTTAGAAGTCAAGAGAGAACAATGCACAGTACCGATGCCAAGCTATTGGGCGTGCCTTGGAATTATGGGGGGTGGGGTGAGGGGGGGGGTGGGCTTACTAGAGAGAAAAGTAATAATATATAAATATGTATAATAGCAATAAGAGGATATGTGGTTAACTGGTCTCGAGGTATAGGTTGTGTGTTATACGTTCTATATTTTGGCACTATTGTTATTATTTATATATTGAAACAGATATCGTAACACAATATATAAAGAAAAAAAAAAAAGGGAAGAAAAAAAAAAAAAAAGAAAAAAGCTTGAAAGGCCATAATGATGTGACTGGATAAGAGACCTATATGAGTATCAATCTGAAAGCTGTCTCTGGATAAAGTTAACTGAAGTGGCTAAAAAAAAAAAAAAGATGATGTACAAGAAAACCTGCAGTTTGCTGAAGACAAGCAGACTAAGGACATGGATTACTGGAACCATGTCCTGTGGTCTGATGAGACCAAGATAAACTTATTTGGTTCAGATGGTGACAAGCGTGTGTGGAGGCAACCAGGTGAGGAGGACAAAGACAAGTGTGTCTTGTCTACAGTCAAGCATGGTGGTGGGAGTGTCATGATCTGGGGCTGCATGAGTGCTGCCGGCACTGGGGGGCTACAGATCATTGAGGGGACCATGAATGCCAACATGCACTGTGACATACTGAAGCAGAGCATGATCCCCTCCCTTCAGAGACTGGGCCGCAGGGCAGTATTCCAACATGATAACCACCCCAAACACACTTCCAAGATGACCACTGCCTTGCTAAAGAAGCTGAGGGTAAAGGTGATGGACTGGCCAAGCGTGTCTCCAAACCTAAACCCTATTGATCATCTGTGGGACATCCTCAAACGGAAGGTGGAGGAGCGCAAGGTCTCCAACATCCACCAGCTCTGTGATGTCATCATGGAGGAGGGGAAGAGGACTCCAGTGACAACCTGTGAAGCTCTGGTGACCTCCATGTCCAAGAGGGTTAAGGCAGTGCTGGAAAATAATGGTGGCCACACAAAATATTGACACTTTGGGCCATGTTTGGAGATTTTCACTTAGGGGTGTACTGACTTTTGTTGCCAGCGGTTTAGACATTAATGGCTGTGTGTTGAGTTATTTTGAGGGGACAGCAAATTTACACTGTTATACAAGCTGTACACTCACTACTTTACATTGTAGACAAGTGTCATTTCTTCAGTGTTGTCACATGAAAAGATAGAAGAAAAGATTTATAAAAATGTGAGGGGTGTACTTACTTTTGTGAGATACTGTACATCTATACCGCTATATAAAAAATAAAAAATGTAATTGCTATTTTTTTCCTCACCAAAGTGGAATTACCATTTAAAGTTTCAGCTTTACCAAAATGTAGCCAAAATCCTTCCGCTCGCTCCTGGTCACCACACATCTGCTACAGTCTGCAGAGATGTAATTGGAATCATACATGTTACATGTTTATACACCTCGTCCCATTGTTTCGATCGAATTCTGTGACCACGTTGATTTTTTTGCACTGAAGCAGCGGGGGTTGCACCATCTGATTGTACTGCGAGTGGTCAGCATGTTATTGGCCGCATACAACAGGAGAAAGGTAACCGTCCTGCCTGTACCAACCAGATTCCAGCTGTCTTTTTTTCCAGTGCAGTTACGAATATGAAAGCAGACGTCTCATTGGCTGCTGCAAGTAACATTGACTCTTTTTGTTCATAGGTGTCTGAATGATGCTGTGTAATGTGGCATGTACACAGGGTTGGTTTCCTGTTGGCACATTTCCTGGTATCTGACACCATTGATTGCTGTCAGTATTGTTGCAGCACCCCCCCCACTCTCCTTTCATCATGATTATGGGACTGCTGGCCAACTCTTAAAGCCTCAACCCAACAGAAAACAGTATTTCACATTTTGCAATAATGATGTTGGGTTGAATTCATACATTATTATGCTCTTGATATCCATAAAGCCACGGGGGCCCTGGTGTACCGCGACGGAACGGGGTAGGTCCTATGGGTGAGCCAAAATGGTCAGGACAGAAAGGACTACTGCTTCTAAGAGCTAGTCATGAGGACCCCCCCCCAGTAGAGGGAGCAATCCCCTATTACGACACCTCAAAACACAGGGCCCTGTTATACCGCGACGGAACAGGGTAGGTCGAGTCTTTGTGTTTTTGCTGGAGTTAACCAAAAAAGCTGAATTTCACTGTCTGTTTCACCTGCTTTGCCAGAACTAACTCAACAAACTCAGGTAAGTCTAATCAACTGCTCCAGACTCTCTCCAGCCTTCTTTAAAAAAATATATATAAATAAATAAAAATGTTTTCCCTTATTCCTCTTCAGACTTCCTGTCACTATTGCTATGGAGACCACTGCCCGCGCAGACCACCATCAGCAAACTAGGTAAGAGGCCGTCCGTCATTGGTAAGTATTGAAGAAGGGTAGAGAAAAAGAGAGTCGGACCACTAACGCTGCGTTTTTGGCAGCCCTACCAGGTTAAGAGCCACAAGTTCAAGGCATGGAAGAAGATCAAGTCATGCGTCAAGCAGGAGGTCCCGCAGAAGCCGTTTAAGATGTTCCTCCCGCCACCAAAGACATAGCCGCTCAGGTCACAGCCGCTCACGTCATAGTCGGTCACACCGCAGACGGTCACCTTCATCACACCGCCAGAGCCGCCACACCCGTCCTGCAGCAAACGCTTGCTGGGTATGCAGCGCGCCGGCCTTGCCAGATAAAATAGCCTGCCACTCATGCTTCAATGAGGCAACAAAGGAAAAAGAATTAGACGCAAGAGTGGCTACGGAGCTCATAAGAGAATCTGTAGGAGAATCCATAATGGAGACAACGGCACCACTAATGGATAGGCCTACTCCCAGCACATCGGAAGCAGATGTCCATCAACCCCAGGCATCAGAATCTTTCTCCGAAGATGAGGACCAGGGGATGTCAGCAGGCTTTGATTTTTCCCTAGTTGAACCTTTTGCAAAATCAGTTAAGGAAGCGATCGGCTGGGAAGAAGATAAAGTGGAACCGCAGAAAGTTCGGAAATATTTCCCAAATTTAAGAAAAGATCCAGAAAACTTCCCTTTTATAGGTGAACTGGAAGATCTAATTAAAGATGAGTGGGAAAGATCTGATAAGCGGTCCAGTCTCACCAACAGACTGGCAAAGATGTATGCTTTGAAAGAGTCGAAAATCAATTAATTGATGAACGCCCCCGTCGTCGACTCCTCCTTGATGCCTCTTGCACGCCATGTCACTCTGCCTATTGAGGTCGCAGTTTCCTTTCGGGACGTTCTTGATCGGAAATTGGATCTAGAACTGAAAAAAGCATATTCCACGGTGCTAGGCTCCATGTCTGCAACTCTACCCATGGTGCAGTGGTCACAATGGCACATGAGAGTCCTGCAAAACTCCTTTCTAAGGCAGTGGGTTGGAGTATCGATGCGTCAGACCATTCCCATTTCCAGACCAATGAAGTAATCGGTATGGTGGTGGACACACCCGATCAACCTCAGAAGATACAGGCTGATAGTTCCTCCAGACCCTGAAATAGTCACTTCGGATGCCTGTCAGAGCGGTTGGGGAGCTCACTTTCAAGATCAAGCAGCGCAGGGTCGATGGCAGTTCCAGGCCCAGGCAGTGGTGTATTTAGGTTTTGTGCTGCCCTAGGCCTGACTTAACTCACGCCCCCTCATTTAAATATGACCCACCCCTTCCTGTCAAGGCCACACCCCTTCCTATTTAAGACACGCCCTGTAAACCACACCCCTTCCTCTTTCAATTGATGGGCACAGTGGTTGTGTTTGATGGGCACAGTGGCGGCATTTGATGGGAACAGTGGCGGCATTTGATAGCACAGTGGCGGCAATTAATGGGCACAGTGGCTGCGTTTTATGGGCACAGTGGCTGCGTTTGATGGACACAGTGGCTGCAATTAATGGGCACAGTGGCTGCGTTTGATGGCACAGTGGTGGCAATTGATGGCACAGTGGTGGCAATTGATGGGCACACTGGCTGCATTTGATGGGCACAGCGGCTGCGTTTGATGGCACAGTGGTGGTAAATGATGGTCACAGTGGCCACGTTTGATGGCACAGTGGTGACAATTGATGGGCACAGTGGCTGCGTTTGATGGGCACAATGGCTACGTTTGATGAGCACAGTGGTGCATTTGATGGGCACAGGGGCTGCGTTTGATGGGCACAGTGGTTGCATTTGATGGCACAGTGGTGACAATTGATGGGCATAGTGGTGCGTTTGATGTGCACAGTGGCAGCTATTGATGGGCACAGTGGCTGTGTTTGGGGGCAGTGTGGCTGTGTTTGGGGGCACAGTGGCTGCGTTTGTGGGCACAGTGGCTGCGTTTGGGGGCACAGTGGTGCATTTGGGGGCACAATGGATGCGTTTAATGGCACAGTGCTGACAATTGATGGGCACAGTGGCTGCGTTTGATGGGCACAATGGCTACGTTTGATGTGCACAGTGGTGCATTTGATGGGCACAGTGGCTGCAATTAATGGGCACAGTGGCTGCGTTTGATGACACAGTGGTGGCAATTGATGGGCACAGTGGCTGCGTTTGATGGGCACAGTGGCTGCGTTTGATGGGCACAGCGGCTGCGTTTGATGGCACAGTGGTGGTAAATGATGGTCACAGTGGCCACGTTTGATGGCACAGTGGTGACAATTGATGGGCACAGTGGCTGCGTTTGATAGGCACAATGGCTACGTTTGATGGGCACAGTGGTGCATTTGATGGGCACAGGGGCTGCGTTTGATGGGCACAGTGGCTGCATTTGATGGCACAGTGGTGACAATTGATGGGCATAGTGGTGCGTTTGATGTGCACAGTGGCAGCTATTGATGGGCACAGTGGCTGTGTTTGGGGGCAGTGTGGCTGTATTTGGGGGCACAGTGGCTGCGTTTGTGGGCACAGTGGCTGCGTTTGGGGGCACAGTGGTGCATTTGGGGGCACAATGGATGCGTTTAATGGCACAGTGCTGACAATTGATGGGCACAGTGGCTGCGTTTGATGGGCACAATGGCTACGTTTGATGTACACAGTGGCTGCGTTTGATGGACACAGTGGCTGCAATTAATGGGCACAGTGGCTGCGTTTGATGACACAGTGGTGGCAATTGATGGGCACAGTGGCTGCGTTTGATGGGCACAGTGGCTGCGTTTGATGGGCACAGCGGCTGCGTTTGATGGCACAGTGGTGGTAAATGATGGTCACAGTGGCCACGTTTGATGGCACAGTGGTGACAATTGATGGGCACAGTGGCTGCGTTTGATGGGCACAATGGCTACGTTTGATGGGCACAGTGGTGCATTTGATGGGCACAGGGGCTGCGTTTGATGGGCACAGTGGCTGCATTTGATGGCACAGTGGTGACAATTGATGGGCATAGTGGTGCGTTTGATGTGCACAGTGGCAGCTATTGATGGGCACAGTGGCTGTGTTTGGGGGCAGTGTGGCTGTGTTTGGGGACACAGTGGCTGCGTTTGTGGGCACAGTGGCTGCGTTTGGGGGCACAGTGGTGCATTTGGGGGCACAATGGATGCGTTTAATGGCACAGTGCTGACAATTGATGGGCACAGTGGCTGCGTTTGATGGGCACAATGGCTACGTTTGATGTGCACAGTGGTGCATTTGATGGGCACAGTGGCTGCGTTTGATGGGCACAGTGGTGGCAATTGATGGATGATAAAAGTATTAAAGATAGATAGAGATAAGATAGAGCGGCTGCTTTTTTAGGAATTTTTTTAGAATTTTGGAACCACTGATTTGACACTTTTTGTCTGGGTATTCACATTATTTTTTGTGGCACGATTTGCAAGATATTCTTTGTGTACTATAGCGCTGTATTCTTTCCACTATATGTGATTTTACATTGTGTGGGGACATGTGTGGGGACACTGGGCCAGTGATCAGTGTGTAAAAAGCTGTAAAAACAGCTCATACTAACTGATTACCGACTGGCTGCAGCAACCTGCTCTCCTCTCCTCACTGACAACTTCCGTGTGAGGAGAGGAGAGCCGATCCCCTAGCAGCCAGCTCTCTATTTATATCACATGAAGGCTGTGATTGGACACAGCCGCCATGTGATCAGGAGGGCCGATCAAAGAGCCCTCCTGCCGATCGGAGATGCGCCATGTCCGGGTGACACAAGCGCATCAGGATCGCGTTGCTGCGCGGACACACACGTGATCCCCCTCCTTCTGAGGGACGTTCCTGAACGTCCACTCAGAAGGAGGAAGCGCCCACCCGGCCGTATATGTGCAGTGGCCGGGTGGGAGGTGGTTAAAGAGTCATTGTAATCATTTGATGAAGATTTTTCTTTTGTTTGTTCACTTTGCCGCATTCGAATCGAAAAAAATATTTAACATTTTCATTGCGACCGATTTGAAAATCGCTTCGAATCGGAAAAAAACGGTAAATTGGAAGAAAAATTTGAAAGTTTCAAATACGAATTCCGAAAACGAATTAAACAAATCAACCGAATTTAACTAAACGAAATAACTAGATTAACTAATCAAAACGGAGCGAAACAAAACAAATTTTGACCCTTCTTTCACCTTCCTCTCATGGCATAAAAATTTTCAAAAGATATTATTATTATTTCTGGAAGGTCCAACATAATTTTGCAAGTCAGTGCAAATTATTTCTTTTGCGCAGTTGAGCGATAAGTGGTGGGGGCGGGGGCGGGGAGGGGGGGTTCCCTTGTCGGGAAAAGCTCTCGTGACTCAACCTAGCACTTCTTTTGCAAAAATTTTGTTGCTCAAAACAAGAAATTGCAAATCTTCCTTTTTCTAAAAACATGTTTCAGATTTGTAACATTGTTAGTCAAGCCTTGATCAGGGCTGTTGGCATACTGTTGGGCACCCTGTTTTTTGGCAACTTCAGTAGTAGTCTCAATATAGATTTCTCTTTGTAAATCCCACACGCCCCACACACTTCCTGCCATTTCTTCTGAAATTGTAGTTCCTTTTTATACCTGTCAGGCCCATAACCACAAAACCTTCTCATTTCTCTACTATGTGTAGAGTACAAGTAAAAGCCTTCATAGAGCAAAGGGTATTCATTCACATGTCTCATTCCATCGCAAATTCCAAAATTAACAGGACTGGTCCTCATTTCATTGCTTTTTACCCCATTGGGCCAGACAAAAAAAAAAAAACTGATTCAAATACTTACCGTAAGTTTGCCAAAGAAAACCTCGGCACCCTATGCTTTTCAGTTAGCTTTCTTCTCCAGTCTACACCGAATGGGGTTTATTTACTAGTTGATTGACCATTCTACACCCTATGGGGTTGATGTACTAAAGCCAAATAGACTGTGCACTTTGCAAAGCGCAATTGCCCACTGCAAGAGCAGTTGCTCCAGAATTTAGTAAATGAGGTAAAGCTCCGGCTTTGCAAAGAATACCCAACCATGTGCCAGGAAGAATCCAAAAAAAAAACCAGAATTTTTGCTTGCACATGATTGGAGGATGGAAGTCAGCAGAGCTTCTGCTCATTTACCAAGCTCTGGAGCAACTGAACTCTGCAAAGTGCACCGTCTATTTGCTTTTAGTAAATCAACCCTCCATTGGGTGATCACGTCCCTTGGCGTGCAGAAAGTCCCCCTCCAGAGCTGAGCACAGCAATGAGATTTCCTGGCATGGTATAGTACAAGGTTGAAGGCCGGGTTCAGATGTGAGAAGTGGATTACCAGTACTCAGGAAACTCAGATTAGATCCAATGATAAGAATAACGCTTTTCAGTTGTAGAAGACACTTCCCCTCTCCGGCCATTTATAACTTTGTATATATATATATATATATATATATATATATATATATCGCATCCAATCCACATGTTGAATTATTATGCTTTTATGTTGAGATCACCTACAGAATCTGGAGGAGGCTTTTTCTAAAAAGTCTAAAGTTCAGTGCAGAATTTTGACTTTTAGTGGAATAAGGGCATCAACCTTTTTTTTTTTTTTTTTTTTCAAAGCCGCCACACCAAAATGCACGGTACATTGTTACCATGTTTTTTTGGTGGTCTACAATGCATGCCATAGCATACGCCTTCCCATACCATAACCCCACCGCCACCATGGGCCACTCCATCCACAACGTGGACATCAGCAAACGTTGACATCTGTGGCGCCTTAGTCAAGAGTGACTGTTGCTGTGTGTCTGGCTGCACTAATTTGGGAGAGGAACCTGTGGCTCACAGGGGGTGAGCACGACGCCATACACACTGTGCTCACCCCCTGTAAAGCCACAGGTTTCTCTCCCAAATGAGTGCAGCCAGACACACAGCTACAGTCACTCTTGACTAAGGCGCCACGGATGTAATCAGCACCCACAGAAATAAACACCGCTAACCTGCCCCCCCCCGGATCCTTTTACCCCAAATTACTGCAATAACCACCATGACACCGCTTTTGGAGTAAAAATTGGCCGTAGCGTCCGTTTATTAACCGATAACCTTAATAAAACAAACATTCCTTAAAACAGGAACAAAAATAATAATAAAATAAACATGTAGCGCCCACCCCATTTAGGTGGGTGCTAGATAGGGTTTTTAGATAGGTAGATGTTAGGTAAATTCGGCCAGGACCTTCCATTTCAGGTCTGGTTGTCTGTTCGGGTGTGGAGGAGTGACAGAATAGAGGGGGGGTGTGATCACCTGCACTCTGGTTCAAGTAAGTTCCCCTATCCTTCTGGGATCATGTTCTAGGGAGGGCTGGATTTGAGGTCAGAGTGATGGGCAGTTTGAGGAGGCCGTCTTGATCCAATCATTAATTTGGTTGGGCAGGGGCGGTTACACTACTTAAACTGAGGTCACATGCTTCCGTAGGGAGGAGATAGAGCTGGAAAGGGGCACTTATGATGTGAGGAGAGGAGCCGCAGGCTTGAAGGCCTGGGGGTTCAGAGACTCCAGCGCTGGATAGCAGGAGGGGACTTGAAGGCCTGGGGGTTCAGAGACCCCAGCGCTGGATAGCAGGAGCGGACTTGATGGCCTGAGGGTTCAGAGACCCCAACGCTGGATAGCAGGAGGGTACTTGAAGGCCTGAGGGTTCAGAGACCCCAGCGCTGGATAGCAGGAGGGGACTTGAAGGCCTGAGGGTTCAGAGACCCCAACGCTGGATAGCAGGAGGGTACTTGAAGGCCTGAGGGTTCAGAGACCCCAACGCTGGATAGCAAGAGGGGACTTGAAGGCCTGAGGGTTCAGAGACCTCAGTGCTGGATAGCAAGAGGGGACTTGAAGGAATGAGGGTTCAGAGTCCTCAGTGCTGGATAGTCCACAAGTACAGCAACTATGTGATCTGGAGAGTGGGCCAGACATCCCATTCCCAGCCTGGGATGCATCCGATCATGAGGAGCGGTAAGTAGCTGCAAAGAGGACGTAGCAAACTGGGATCGACCTTCTGTGGCAATCATGGGCCGTCGATAGGAGAGAGCAGGGGAGTGCAACCCAGCAGTGATTTTTGGTCTGTTTGTTTCCTGAACTGACGCCGGGAGGATTACAGAAGTCAGAGATTAGGGCGGTGATGGCCTGGAGCTTCTAAATATCTACAACCCACAGTGTCTTTCAGAGGGGCATTGGTCACTTCACTATAGGAGAGGACATTGACTATCATCAGGAACCAAGAAGTAAGGTAAGAGGCAGCTCGTATTCCCATAATCAGCATGTAACATACTGCAAGTAAGTGAATAAAAGCTTCTTTCTAAAAGTTACTGGGCTGTCTACTGGTTGTGAATTCATGCAGGGGTAGAAGAACGGAAGCCATTATCAGAAAGGCTTGAACACACTTAGCAGCTCCCATGGGAGTAGTCCGCTACAAACATAACAATAAACATAAGGTTGCCGATCTTTGGAGGCGCCAATTATCAAGTATCCACTTCAGTATCCGCGTAACTACACTGAGCAAAATTATAAACGCAACACTTTTGTGTTTTCCCCCATTTATCATGAGCTGAGCCCAAAGAGCTACGACTTTTTCTATGTACACGAAAGACCTATTTCTCTCAAATATTGTTCACAAATCTGTCTAAATCTGTGTTAGTGAGCACTTCTCCTTTGGTCGACATAATCTATCCACCTCACAGGTGTGGCATATCCAGACGCTGATTAGACAGCATGATTATTGCACAGGTGTGCCTTAGGCTGGCCACAATAAAAGGCCACTCTAAAATCTGCAGTTTTATCACACAGAGGTCGCAAGTTCTGAGGGAGCGTGCAATTGGCATGCTGACTGCAGGAATGTGGACCAGAGCTGTTGCCCTTGAATTGAATGTTCATTTCTCTACCATAAGCCGTCTACTAAGGCGTTTCAGAGAATTTGGCAGTACATCCAACCGGCCTCAAAACCGCAGACCACGTGTAACCACACCAGCCAAGGAGCTCCACATCCATCATCTTCACCTCCAAGATCGTCTGAGGCCAGCCACCCGGACAGCTGCTACGACAATCGGTTTGCATAACCAAAGAATTTCTGCCCAAACTGTCAGAAACCGTCTCAGGGAAGCTCATCTGCACGTCATCCTCATCGGGGTCTCCACCTGACTGCAGTTCGTCGTCGTAACCGACACGAGTGGGCAAATGCTCACATTCGATGGCATCTGGCACTTTGGAGAGGTGTTCTCTTCATGGATGAATCCGGGTTTTTACTGTACAGGGCAGTTGGCAGACAGCGTGTATGGCATCGTGTGGGTGAGCGGTTTGCAGATGTCAACGTTATGGATGGGGTGACCCATGGTGGCGGAGGGGTTATGGTATGGGCAGGCGTATGCTATGAACAACGAACACAGGTGTATTTTATTAATGGAGATACCGTGACAAGATCCTGAGGCCCATTGTTCATCCACAACCATCACCTCGTGTTGCAGCATGATAATGCACGGCCCCATGGTGCAAGGATCTGTACAAAATTCTTGACAGCTTAAAACATCCCAGTTCTTGCATGGCCAGCATACTCACCGGACATGTCACCCATTGAGCATGTTTGGGATGCTTTGGATCGGCGCATACGACAGCGTGTTTCAATTCCTGCCAATATCCAGCAACTTGGCACAGCCATTGAAGAGGAATGGACCAACATTCTACAGGCCACAATCATCAACCTGATTATAATTATTATTATACAGGATTTATATAGCGCCAACAGTTTACGCAGCGCTTTACAATATAAAGCCACGTGTCTTCTTCACTGGATGCAGGAAGCATAGAGACCCACCTACCTGACCTACTGCAACCCCTCCCTCCATAGTAAACCCACCAATCCCATTAATGACCCAACCTTTTCTTATATTTTAACCTTAACCCTCTCTTTGCCTGATTCCACTGTCCCCCTAGTCATGCTAGCCCTACGCTAATTTTTTTTTTTTTTATATTTGCTTAGGGCTGTCCTTTCTGGCTCAACGAACAGTCTAGAGCAGCCTTTCTCAACCTTTTCAACACTGAGGAACCCTTGAAATAATTCTTCAGGCTCGGGGAACCTCTGCTAAAAATTAAAAATCTATAACTCACGATACATGAGTGTGATGGTCAGTGGGAAGAATGCTCCTTATAACTGTGGTCATTGGGAAGAATTACCCCTTACAGATAGTTAAAAAGATCAATGGTGTCAGTGGGAACTTATCTGAGAGGCAGAAATTGACCATTGCTCAAGGAACCTCTGGCCAATTCTGAAGGAACCCTACAGTTCCACGGAACCCTGGTTGGGAGACCCTGGTCTAGAGGTTGCTTTTTCTAGTGCCAGGCAAGCACTAGTACTGATACACAAGGGATGGCAGAAGCAACAGTCACCAGGATCCCGCACTCAGGTCTGTACTCACACTGTCCTTGAAAACTTGGATGCCTCCTTCCAATATCAGATGGACATTTCTCCACTGACCTCCTCAGACCGGATCCTCAATGAAATCCCTGGCTTAGCTTCAGAGATTCTCAGCAAACAGACCCCCCAGCTTTAGCATTGCTGGGACCTCGATGAGCAAAGGTAGAATTTCAGCTGGGCTGCCTGGAAGTTCAGAAACCCTTCAGGCTGGGAATTTTCCTCCTGGACAAGAACTGGGCAGCTCCAAACCCCAGGCTATTTATGCACTCTCCAGCCACCTTCTGGGCATCCTTTCCCAGGGATTGGCCAATTAAATATCCACTTCAAGACCGCAATACATATATATACACTGTACGTTGCGGCTTTGAAGTGGTTGACCGGGGTTATGAATGAAGCTATCATCATAACCCCAGCATTTTCTTTTTCAGCCGGTGGCTGGCTTTCCTATGGAAAGCGGCTCATGAACCGCTGAAACGCTTTCAGAAGCCAGTGTTTCTTGGGCTACCATTTTCACCGGTGCGCCTAAAAAAAGATCCGATGGTGTGGCCGGCTGATCACAGAGGCGATAATAGACTAGATCATTTTTGGTCACCTCTATGGCCTTGGAGGACCATAGCAACGTCACAACTTCACGTCCAGGGTGGAAGTAAACTATTTTTTTTCTTTTTTTTTAAAGCAAAAGATCAAAAAAACATTTTTGGGATCTTTTAAAGGTAAAGGAGAGATTTGGGGTCTTTTTGACCCCAGATCTCTCCATAAGGAGGACCTGTAAGGGATGTTTACATTCCTTGTAATAGGAACAAAAATGATTTAAAAAAAATTAAAGGAACAGTGTAAAAATAAATAAGAAAAAAAAATAAGACATATTTTTTTAAAGAGCCCCCATCCCTCTGTGCTCGTGCGCAGAAGTGAATGCATACGTAAATCGCGCACGCATATGTAAATGGTCTTCGCACCGAACATGTGAAATATCGCTGTGTACGTTATAGTGAGAGCAATAATTCTAGCACTAGACCTCCTCTGTAACCCTAAACTGGTAAGCTAAAAAAAATGTTAATGTCTCGCCTGTGGAGATTTTTAAGGACTGTAGTTTGTTGCCATTTCATGAGTGTGCACAATTTTAAAGCAAGACATGTTAGGTATCAATTTATTAGCAGCGCAGCTGACTATTAATGCCTTAGAGCAGTTGTCTTCAAACTGTGGCCCTTTGCTAGCCTTTTACAGCCCTTGAGGCACTATTCCTCCTGATGATTTGAGGCATTATTCCTAACACTGACACCAACAGTGGGGTATAATTCCCCCAACTGACACCAACAATGGGGCACTATTCCTCTCACTATTATCATTTATGGGGCACTATTGCTCCTCCTACTGACCACAGGCACTATGCAACTGAACACCACACCTGAGACACTGTATACTCTCACAGATGCTGGGCATGGGACATCTTCTACCCCCACTGGCCACAATCTAGCACCCCCAAAAGTCTGAAGGACAGTGAACTGGCCCTTTGTTTGGAAAGTTTAGAGACCCCTGCCTTAGAGGATAACACCCGCCATGCGGTGTTGGCCCTGCCAGAGTACGAGCAAGCTACTTTAGAACAGATTGTTTCACACCCAGTGGCATTGCTATGGGGGTGCGGGGGGTGCGGCCTGCACCGGGTGACACTCGCCAGAGGGGTGACACCTGGGCCGCCGCTAAACACTTTAGCTTGCAGCGGAGCAGTGAGAGGAGGGCATTCAGCCGTGCAGGAGAGGCTCAGGCTGCCTATAACACTCCCCAGCTGTCACTCAGGGTCCGATCTCCAATATCTCCCGAGGCAGCCGGAGTAGGTGGGCGGAGCTGGGGGTGTGGCCGCCTCATCCACCCCTCCCACAGACCCGTTCATGCTGATCCCACAACTGAAGGAGATAGAGGTGAGGACACAGCAGCCCCTCCCACCCGCCGGGGTCTTCATCTGCAAGCATGAGGTATGCTATAAGTTACTGCACAGCACACTGTCACTACATAGAGTCCAAACCTGCCCTGTACCACCCCTAACCTGCCCTGTACCACCCCTAACCTGCCTTGTACCACCCCCAACCTGCCCTGTACCACCCCCAACCTGCCCTGTGCCACCCCAACCTGCCCGGTATCACCCCCAACCTTTCCTGTGCCACTCCAACTTGCCCTGTGCCACCCCAACCTGCCCTGTACCACCCCAACCTGCCTTGTACCACCCCCAACCTGCCCTGTACCACCCCCAACCTGCCCTGTGCCACCCCAACCTGCCCGGTATCACCCCCAACCTTTCCTGTGCCACCCCAACCTGCCCTGTACCACCCCAACCTGCCCTGTACCACCCCAAACTGCCACTATACCACTCTATAATACCCTAACCTGCCCTATACCATCCCAACCTGCCACTATACCTCCCCAACCTAGCCTAACCTGTCACTATACCACCCTATACTATCATTTACAAGGGCCAGTTTGGGGTGCGCCCCGTGACTGTACGCTGCCTGCAGGGTGCTGGGCAGCCTAGACAGGAGGGGGGTGACACCATGTTTTACCGCACCAGGTGACACCAACCCTAGTGACGCCACTGGTCACACCTCAAGGGCCTGTTTGAGGAGAAGATACCTCTTCCAGAAGGTTCTTTTTAAGGAAATATCAGGAGAGCGAGATTACGTGGTAGCCATGCAGAACCTCTGGAGGCTTCTGGAAAAAGAGGAATGTGTGCGGCTGCAGTGACATCACTGATTCAGATCATATACTAAGGAACCAGTTTATGGCTGGCCCAGTCCGGAGAGCCTTGCAACCCGCCACCTCCTTCCACAATGCAGTAGTGGATGCGGTTGCAAGGGAACAGTTTGCAGTGACCAAGAAATTTGAACCTTCAAATTTCAAAGAGAAAGCCCTTGTACCTTCACCCCTGTCAGCCATGCAAAGCACGCTGACAAATCTAGCTCAGGATATGGTCACCTTGAAACAGGAGGTTACGGTAGCTTCCTCCAAGAAGAGTTTACCCCAACCCCATAGGGGTGAGAACCCACTGCACAGGGACCCTGAGAATGACCAAAAAAGCTGGTGATGCGGCCGCCACAGGGAAATATCCAGGAATTGTGGGCGGTCTGGATTCAGAAACCCCTCCAGGCCATCATTAAACTACTGAATCCTAGGGCAGAGGGAGAACCCCTGCGATCAACAACCCAAAGCCCCAACAAGTCAGAGGACATGGTCCCACCAAGCCCAGTGGTAGCTGCCTTAGTCAACGGGCAACAAGTCCCATGCCTGATTGACACCAGATTGGAGGTCACGGTCATGGAGTATGATTTTTATGTGCAGAGATTTGAAGCGCAAAAACAGTTAGACCCCTGCTGGCTGTCCCTCAGAGCGGCCAATAATCTATCCATCCTGTTAGCAGGCTGTTAACAGGCTAAAAACACTGGACGGACGCCACACAAAGAGGACATTGTGCTGGATATCTCCTTTATTACATGTAAGTGGATGTATGCACCTGTACATATATTAAATGCAACTGGCTCTAATCTGGAGGCGCCACTTTTGTTTCTTTTGCATGTTCTGGAGTCTGCTTTCAACTTCCCCCTGAAGGCTTGCCCTGGTGCAAGGACTTGTTGCTCGAAATATACAGGTTGTTGTTTTTTCCACTTCCTTCCCCATTTCCCCACAGTTTTTTCCTTCTTCATCTTGCACCAAGAATTATATGACAAGGATTTGTTTAAATGGACAATTATTTTTATCATTTCATACTAAGTGTCAGCGCCACTATCCCCTGTGTGTTCTCAGGAAGGATGTACTGGAAATGGAGCGAGTACAAAGAAGGGCAACAAAGCTAATAAAGGGTCTGGAGAATATTAGTTATGAAGAAAGGTTGCGAGCTCTGAACTTATTCTCTCTGGAGAAGAGACGCTTAAGAGGGGATATGATTTCAATGTATAAATACCGTACTGGTGACCCCACAATAGGGAGAAAACGTTTCTGCGGAAGGGAGTTTAACTAGACTCGTGGCCACTCATTAAAATTAGAAGAAAAGAGGTTTAACCTTAAACTACGTAGAGGGTTCTTTACTGTAAATGCAGCAAGAATGTGGAATTCCCTTCCACAGGTGGTGGTCTCAGTGGGGGGGCATCGATAGTTTTAAAAAAAAAACTATTAGATAATCACCTGAACGACCGCAACTTACAGGGATATACAATGTAATACTGACATATAATCACACACATAGGTTGGACTTGATGGACTTGTGTCTTTTTTCAACCTCACCTACTATGTAACTATGTAACCCAGCAGTGCTTGTTGTGCTGAGCATGAATTTCTGGAAAGACCTGGGCACTGATAATCGGTCGATCCCTAGTGTTAATCCATCAATTTACAAGGCTTAAGTTGTACATCAGGGTATAGATAGTCGATATGGAAGAAGAGAGATGGTGTTGAAGGTCTCCCACCCCTGTTCAGGGATGATTGTTCCAGGTTGATGTAAATGGTCTCTTTCACGCACCTTGTGACCCAGTTGTCCTCTTTTTGCAAGATGTGCACCTCACCGTCCTCAAAAGAATGTCCCTTTTCCTTGAGGTGTAGGAAGACTTGTCCTGTAGATTTGGCCTCCTACGTTGGGCCATTGATTTTTTGTGAGGTTGTTTCTTCTCTCCAATGTACAATTCTTTGCATGCCTCATTCATCACATTGCATGTACTAAGTTACGTCGCTTGGGTTTAGGTGTTCTAAGTTGGCTTATTTGCAAGCTTCTGTCTGAGTATATTGCCGAGTTTGAAGGACACCAGGATGTAATGTTTGTCTGCAGAACCTTCTGAGTTTTTTGCAAGACTCCATATGGGATGGCTTTTATTACTCCGCGTGTTCTGCTCCTCCCCTCTGTTTGATGGCTCTCCTCTGTAATCAGTTTGTTGTGAAATGGTGAGCCCGCCTCAAAAGGATATTTGACTTATAGGTTGAGTCTTGTGGGCTCAATCAGGTCTCATACATTTGAAGGTGGGATGCAGCATGATACGGCGGCAATAACACACACAGTCCCAATGCAAGGAAATAACTTGTATTGAAATAATGCAGACAGTTCACAAACACTCGGCGGGAAAGCAGCTCAGCTGGGAACACTCACAGTTCCAACAGCCTGCAGAAAGCAGGTTTCAGCCAAACTGACGGCTTCTGTAGAGAGGGGCAGAATGCAGCCTGACCTTCTTGAGCCCAAGTAGGCAGATGTCCAGTGAGGTTGTGAATCCGCTTTCCCTCTTCGTTAGGAACCTTTCCCTGCCGCCAGTTCTGTCCCTGCCAGACAGAGTACCTGTCCCTACTCTACCAACTCATAAATGCAGCCAATCCTGGGATCCGGGGCCTTAAATAAACTCTGCCTGACCCAAGATGGCTGCCAGAGTCACATGGGGTGGCAGCAGCATCCAATTGGATGCTTCCCCAGTGACCCAGAAAACCATAGAGGAATTGTGTTCCTCCTGACTTCCTCTTCATCTGCAGTGCCGCTGCGGAAGAGCGCCACCTGCAGTGCTGAAAGTAGACTGCACCTGCCTACACAGGCACGTCTGTATATGCTCAACCTAAGGATGAAATTGCATGGGTTTTTAGTTACCTGAGCCCCCAGACTATGCCTGTCAGCCATAACTGCGTCCATTTATTTCTTTGGATATAGAATCAAGAGTCAAAGTAGAGTGGGGTGGGACTTTGTATGTGCCATTGTAGGGTTTGAATAAAGAGATATACCACAAATTTAAAAAGCGTATTTAAACTTTATTTTTCATCTATTAGTTAAGAACATATTACAGTTGTAAAAATACAGTTACTGTTAATTGGGTCCGGGACATGCTGATCCTGGGACCATGGATCAAACATATGGCCTACGCATTTCTTGGGAAGTGAAACTAATAGAAAATATAATAGAAACTAAACAAATAATTTTCTATCAAAACAGGATTGCATATAGTTTATTTGATGTCCAGCAATATCTCATCAACCAAGGGCGAGCCAGGGAGGCTCAGAGATTAGTTATAAAACCTATAATATAGAGACTTATATTGAGTTAGTTTATCTTATCTGTTCATTTGCCTTCAATCTGTTTAGCCTCAAGTTCAGGCTGCTGCTGCTGCAAAAAAAAAAAATGAAATGGGCTGGAATCCAAAGTATAGACACGAGCAATCACTGGAGCAATGCAAACAACCAAACCAACAGAAACCTCATCATTAGCATAGTAATAAAAAGAATGACACCGCAGGAGACAACCGCCATACTAACCTAATAATATACAATCACTGCAGTCCTACAAAGCCACAAAGCTCTGTGTCAGTTCTATGCGGTTTGTATTTGTATTCCACGCTCTTCTCAAATGGTTTTTAGCAATGAATGCAAAAGAAAAGTTTGATGTAAGTGATCATATCGATGTGTATTTGTGTGTCCTCATTACATACTCAGGCTCTGCTTCCTGCCTTGCAGTGCCACACGTTCACACCTATGCTTTTTTTCGGCTGGTGCGTTTTTAAAAAGGGTTTGTGACGTCATTGACTGCTGGATGCTGGGACCCCCGACGTCATGGGGGCCACCACGTGAGGTTGCCGGGTGGCAGGAAGACTGTCCCTGCATTATTATTATTATACAGGATTTATATAGCGCCAACAGTTTACGCAGCGCTTTACAATGTAGTGGGGGGATGGCACAATTACAGTACAGTTCAATACAGAAGGGACAGCAGGGTTTGGCTCGTAGAGCTTACATTCTAAAGGGAGGGGGTGGTGGTACAAAAGGTTATAGATGCAAGGGATGATTTGATGGGGGTGGTTCAGGGACAGTTAGGTGGGTGTGGGATAGGCTTCCCCGAATAAGTGAGTTTTCAGGGATCTCCTAAAGGTGGACAGGTTAGGGGCTGATCGGATATACCGGGGCAGGGAATTCCAGAAGATGGGAGAGGCTCTGGAGAAGTCCTGGAGGTGGACAGGGTAGGGGCTGATTGGATATACCGGGGCAGGGAATTCCAGAGGATGGGAGAGGCTCTGGAGAAGTCCTAAAGGCAAGCATGGGAGGAGGTAACAAGGGAGCTAGAGAGCAGGAGGTCCCGGGGGGGAGCGGAGGGGACGATTTGGGCGATATCTGCAGATGAGGTTGGTGATGTATCTGGGGGGCGATGTTGTGGTTAGCATTTTGAATTTTATACAGTGGGGTAGGGGAAGCCAGTGAAGGGATTGGCAGAGAGGGGCAGCAGTCATGGAACGATTAGTGAGGTGTATTAGTCTAGCAGCAGCATTCATAATAGACTGAAGGGGGATAGCCTGTGTAAGGGTAGACCATTAAGGAGAGAGTTTCAGTAGTCAAGGTGGGAAATAATCAAGAGCATTATTTCAATACAAGTTCTTTCATCAAACTGGGACTGTGTGTGTTATTGCCGCCGTACCATGCTGCACCCCACACCTTCAAATGTGTGAGACCTGATTGAGCCCACAAGACTCAACCGATAAGTCAAATGTCCTTTTGAGGTGGGCTCACCATTTCACAACAAACTGATTACAGAGGGGAGCCATCAAACAGAGGGGAGGAGCAGAACACGTGGAGTAATAAATCCATCCCATATGGAGTCTTGAAAAAAACTCAGAAGGTTCTGCAATCAAACATTGCATCACGGTGTCCTTCAAACTCAGCAATATACTCAGAAGGTTGCAAATAAGCCAACACAGAACACCTAAACCCAAGCAACGTAACTTAGTATATACAACATGGTGAATGAGGCATGTAAAGAATTGTACATTGGGGAGAAGAAACAACCTCACAAAAAATTAATGGCCCAACGTAGGAGGACAAATCCACAGGTCAAGTCTTCCTACACCTCAAGGAAAAGGGACATTCTTTTGAGGACGGTGAGGTGCACATCTTGGAAAAAGGGGACAACTGGGTCACAAGGTGCGTGAAAGAGACCATTTACATCAACCTGGAACAATCATCCCTGAACAGGGGTGGGAGACCTTCAACACTGTCTCTCTTCTTCCATATACCCTGATGTAGAGCTGCACGATTCTGGCTAAAATGAGAATCACGATTTTTTTGCTTAGAGGATAGATCACGATTCTCTCACGATTCTTTCACATTAAAACAAAACAAAACAAAAAAAAAAAAAAAATTGTGCTAACTTTACGGTTTTGCTTTTTTTATTTATTGAAGTGTATTTTTTCCCCAAAAATTGCATTTGAAAGCTGGGCAAATACAGTGTGACATAAAATATTGCAGCAATTGCCATTTTATATAATATTTGGGGGTTCCAAGTAATTTTTTTTTTAGCAAAAAATATTGATTTTAACTTGAGAAAGATGTGTCAGAAAAAGATTTAGACTTTAAGTGGTTAAACTTCCTGCATTTACATGTGGTTTAAAACTTGGCAGATTGCCCAGGTAATTTGTTTACACAGAGAAGTTCTACATCTTTGATCTAAGAAGGAAGTTGGTTACAATGTTTCAAGTTCTAAACTTGGCAGACTGCCTGATGCTTTCTTTTGACAGCTGAGTGAGCAGATAATCTCTCCACTTGTTTATATGAAAGAATCGGCAAACTCAGCAGGAGAGATCGTCAGGGGAGGTGAATCGAGATCACGATTTTTTAACGATTAATTGTGCAGCTCTACCCTGATGTACAACTTAAGTGGTGAATGAGGCATGAAAAGAATTGTACATTGGGGAGAAGAAACAACCTCTCAAAAAATTAATGGTCCAACGTAGGAGGACACATCTACAGGTCAAGACTCAGAAGTCTTCCTACATCTATCTATTTAAAGCGGAGTTCGACCCTGAAATTTTTTTTGCATATTCACAGACCTTTAATAGTATTAAGAAACATTTGGGGGAAAATGTTTTTTTTACTTACCGGAAACGCCCTGTTGCTATGTAGTGGCTCCTAATCTGCCACATCCTGGTCCACGGAGCTCTTTGCCAATTCCTCCCTCGCCTGTGCTCCTGGGAAATGTGAGCCATAATTTCCCAGGAGTAAGTGGGCAGTACTGTGAGCAAAAATCGCGCTATTTCCCGTCAGGAAATGACGCGATTTATGGTGGTTGCCATAATAACGCGGTCGGGACCTTCCTCCGTCGCTGCCTGTTATGGCAACTTGCTAAACAATCGGCACTATGGCCGCTGGAGCATCGCGCATGCGTGATATCGAGAGGTGCGTGCTGGTTACCCAGCACGCACCTCTCCATTGAGAATCCAGGAAGAGATTGCGATTGGGCTTCACATGCCCACAATCATTATGGCAACGGCCAGAAGAGAATTTACTAAGTTGCGAGTATAAAATAAATATATTATCAACATCCATTAGCACACATATAAAATCGTTCTTTATGTTAATAATGCCTTATGCTCGGATACCTGGAAAAAAAAAATGTGTCTGGAACTCCGCTTTAAGAAAAGTCAGATACCGGGACCCTTGGGTGTGAGCTGCCACCACCATGCTTCACGGTGGGGATGCTTTTCTTCAACAGGGACAGGGAAGCTGGTCAGAGTTGATGGGAAGATGGATGGAGCCAAATACAGGACAATCTTAGAAGAAAACCTGTTAGGGTCTGCAAAAGACTTGAGACTGGGGCGGAGGTTCACCTTCCAGCAGGACAACGACCCGAAACATACAGCCAGAGCTACAATGGAATGGTTTAGATCAAAGTATATTCATGTCTTAGAATGGCCCAGTCACAGTCCATGTCAGGGCTGGGCTCAGCCCTTCCTTCTCAAAGCTGGCCACTCAGCTGTCAGCTAATTGCCAGCTCCTATCTCTCCACAGTGACTCACCTATTGATGATTTCCTGCTCATCAGTCCTGCCTACTTAAGCCGTCCAGCCCAGATGATCTCTGCCTTCGCCTTGGTCACATCTCTAGAGACACTCTCCTGTGTTCCTGTTAAAGACTTGCTTGGCTGACATTCCTTCTGGCTCCAGATCCTGCTTGCTGTTCTACTACGCTCATCTCTGACTCCCCGATGTTTTAGCTTGTCTGACTATCTGTTCCGGTTCCTGAACTCTGGCTATGTTTTGACTACGTTTACTCCGTTTACCTTTTTTATTATTATTATTAAACAAGTGAGATTTAACTGAACTTATGTCTCAGTCTGATTCATGGTTTCTGACAGTCCAGACCTAAATCCAATTGAGAATCTGTAGCAAGACTTCAAAAATTGCTGTTCACAGACGCTCTCCATCCAATCTGACAGAGCTTTAGATATTATGCAAAGAAGAATGGGCAAAAATGTCCCTCTCTAGATGGGCAAAGCTGGTAGAGACATCCCCAAAAAGTCTTGCAGCTGTAATTGCAGAGAAAGGGGGTTCTACAAAGTATTGACTTGGGGGGGGGCAATACAAAAACCAGCTCCCCGATAACCGAGGACATGGAAAATAGAAAGTGTAGCAGCTACTGTATGCAGACGAAGCTCCGATACCTTATTATGTTGTGTTGCAGCAACACATGCGCTGTAACATGTTTTATCATCTATTAAGGCAGGGGGAGGCAACCTTTTCAGAGGTTGAGATCCACCTGGGCAACAACATGGAGGAAAGCAAAGATCCCGGGAAAGGGGGGGTCTACTACGCGGTGCCCCTAAAAAAACAAACTACTAAGCTTCCAATAAAAAGTCAGCATCCCAGTAATTACCTTTGTCCCCTTCACATCACCCCCCACTGTAGTGTCCTCTGCCCTCCATAGCAGTGTCCTCTGCCCTCCCTCCCCCCACAGTAGTGTTCTATACCCCCCAACACAGCGCCCCCTGCCCCTTCACATCACCCCCCCCACTGTAGTGTCCTCTACCCTCCATAGCAGTGTCCGCTCCCCCCCCAACACAGTGCCCCTTGCCCCTCCACAGTCCTCTGTCCTCCATAGCAGAGTCCTCTGCCCTCCCTCCCCCCACAGTAGTGTTCTATACCCCCCAACACAGTGCCCCCTGCCCCTTCACATCACCCCCCCCCCACTGTAGTGTCCTCTGCCCTCCATAGCAGTGTCTTCTACCCCCACAGTAGTGTTCTGTACCCCCCAACACAGTGCCCCCTGCCCCTCCACAGTCCTCTGCCCTCCATTGTAGTGTCCTCTGCCCTCCCTCCCCCCACAGTAGTGTTCTGTACCCCCCAACACAGTGCCCCCTGCCCCTTCACATCACCCCCCCACTGTAGTGTCCTCTGCCCTCCATAGCAGTGTCCTCTCCCCCCACAGTAGTGTTCTGTACCCCCCAACACAGTGCCCCCTGCCCCTCCACAGTCCTTTGCCCTCCATAGCAGTGTCCTCTGCCCTCCCTCCCCCCACAGTAATGTTCTGTACCCCCCAACACAGTGCCCCCTGCCCCTTCACATCACCCCCCCCCCACTGTAGTGTCCTCTGCCCTCCATAGCAGTGTTCTCTACCCCCACAGTAGTGTTCTGCACCCCCCAACACAGTGCCCCCTGCCCCTTCACATCACCCCCCCCCACTGTAGTGTCCTCTGCCCTCCATAGCAGTGTCCTCTCCCCCCACAGTAGTGTTCTGTACCCCCTAAAACAGTGCCCCCTGCCCCTTCACATCACCCCCCCCTGTAGTGTCCTCTGCCCTCCATAGCAGTGTCCTCTCCCCCCACAGTAGTGTTCTGTACCCCCCAACACAGTGCCCCCTGCCCCTTCACATCACCCCCCCACTGTAGTGTCCAGGGCCGCAATCAGGGGGAGGACAACCCACACACATGTAGGGGGCCCGGGCATCCCAAGGGGCCCGGCTTCCCGAGCTATCTGCTGCCTGAAGACTGGATGATTGACAGCCACAGTAGCTACTCATTTCCACCCACCTCCCCCTCCACCAATCGGAGTGCATCCCAAGGCATCCAATCGGCGGTGCCTGTGAGGAGTGAGCTTGGCATTTCCCCGCTAACCAGGAAGTGTGGTGGAGTGGCTAAAAGGATAGAGGGTCTCACAGCCATGAGGCAGCTCCTGGTGCCCGGGAACAGGACTAAGGGGAGGGGGTGGGGCATCTGCCGGTCTCATCCGTTACCATTAAGAAAAGAGCCATCTGGATTACCCACCATTGATTGGGAAGAGGAAGTGAGAGCAAAGAGCTCGTGGGGAGATCCGCATATGAGTTTTGACTAATCTGGGAGGTGAGCGCGCATTTTTACTGGTGGTGGTGTGCACTCCTTTTGAGGATGAACAATCACTGTGGTGGAACTGTGTGGATACACTGATCACAAGAAGAGTTTTTCATGTTTTATTTCTTCATTTTTTCATTTTATGGACTATTCATTTATATGTAGGATTGATTTATTTTAGAGATTTGCAGTTTATATTTATAATTTTACACATAGCGCTACATTTATTTAAATACTATCCATTTTAAAACTAGTGTGGTGTACCACTTGGAATGTTTAGCAGCTGTGCACGTTTATTATTTGGTTATCTTATTTAAACATCACAAAATTTTGTTTACTTGTGGCGCTGATTGTTTCATCTTATGATCTTCTCCTCCTGCCGCTCCCCCCGTGCTCAATCTCCTCAATGTCTGCAGCTTACCTCTACCACTTGTGATGTGAAGGAGATTGGGCGCCGGGGGAGCAGCAGGAGGAGAAGAACACTTCCTGGTGAGTGGGGAAATGCCAAGCTTACTCCTCACAGGCACCGCCGATTAGATGCCTTGGGATGCACTCCTGCTGCGATTGGTGGAGGGGGAGGGAGGTGGAAATGAGTAGCTACTGTGGCTGTCAATCATCTAGCCTTCAGGCAGCAGATAGCTCGGGAAGCCGGGCCCCTTGGGATGCCCGGGCCCCCTACATGTGTGTGGGTTGTCCTCCCCCTGATTGCGGCCCTGGACACTACAGTGGGGGGGGGGGGGTGGTGTGAAGGGGCAGGGGGCACTGTGTTGGGGGGTACAGAACACTACTGTGGGGGGAGGGGGGCAGAGGACACTACAGTGGGGGGTGATGTGAAGGGAACAGAGCTAATTACTGTGATGCTGACTTTTTATTAGAAGCTTGATAGTTTTTTTTTTTTTTTTTAAGGGCACCGTGTGGTAGACCCTCCCCCCCAGGCCCTTTGCTTTCCTCCATGTTGTTGTCATGGCCGTGAGACTCTCCTTTCAGTCACTCCGCCACACTCCCTGGTTAGCGGGGCATCGCCAAGCTCACTCCTCACAGGCACCGCCGGTTAGATGCCTTGGGATGCACTCCTGCTGCGATTGGAGGAGGGGGAGGTGGGCGGAAATGAGTAGAAACTGTGGCTGTCAATCATCCAGCCTTCAGGCAGCAGATAGAAATACCTCCGGAGCCCGAGCCACTCAGGATGCTGAGCCCCTTGGGATGCCCGGCCCCCTTACATATGCATGGGTTGCCCCCCCTCCTGATAGCGGCCCTGCCTGTACCCCCACAATGCTGTGTCCTCTGCCCCCTTCACATCACCTCTCCCCCCACTGTAGTGTCCTATACCCCCAATGCTGTGTCCTCTGCCTCCTTCACATCACCCCCCACTGTAGTGTCTTCTGCCCCCTTCCCCCACCAGCAGTGACCTGTACCCACCCAAAAGAGTGTCATCTGACCCCCCTTCACATTAAGCCCCCCCATCCTGTAGTGTCCCCTGCCCCCCACACACAGCGCTGTGTAGGTAGCACTTACCTGCAGGCGTGTGTTCATCAGAGTGGAGATCAGGAGATAGCCTAGTGTTGGGTGGAAGGCGGGAACGGGAGCTGCCAGAGTTCATAATAGCAAGCTGGTCCTAGCAACCAATCACTTAGCAGCTCCCACCCCCGCCCTCCATCCATCACCCCCAACTCCATCTGCAGTTAACAGGAGAGCGTTGGGGGAGGCAGAGCTATGGTCACGATCCACCTGTCGGACCCCCCCCATGGTCGACTGGTCAATTGCGCTGACCCCCGCATTAAGGTATTCTGTGACACCGTGAACTCTTTCACAGTAATTAATATGAAAGTGGAGTTGGGCAACAGCATCCTCTTCATTTCCAGTCCAAATGGTATAAAGTCTACATCACAGAAAGGGGGTGGGGGTTTGATCTTGCCTTGAACCCTGTTTCTCTTGAACCTTTACCCCTTTGCTCCTCCCATGAGCTTCCTGATTTAAGCCATGTCTCTGCACTTTGCTGTTTGCCAAACGCAAGGTGGGTCCAGTGTTCCAAACTGCTTGGTTTCAAACTTATGTAGGTGAGCGGCATTATGTGTTATTCATGTGTATGTGAACTGTATATATATATATAAATAAAAGACGACTGACTACACTATGGTCTGCACTTACTACTTTTTTGTTTACTGCCAGTCACATACGGGAGGGGGGGGGCCATCGGAGGAGCCGTGATCCTGAGAGCTGCTCGGCGCGTGTAATTAAAGCGCTGTTAACCATTTTTAACCGAAACGGTCCACTACACTTGGTAAGAGGCTTGCAGGTTCATCTTTTGTTTCAATCTCTTTTTATTCATTAAAAAAAAACAAATACATTCATACAAATACATACATGTGAATTCTACACAAGCAAAAAATTTCGATCTCGATCTATATATCCAGATTAAAATTGTTCATATCTTATTCATCATAATTTTTGCTTATTCATATCTATTTCTATCTCTACTTTATTTTATCCATATTTGCTCACATTCATACTTCAAACATCTATCCACTTCAACCATAAAAAAAAAAAAAAGGGGGGGGGGGGATGAAAGGACACGGTCCCATCGATAAATATCGTTTGACATATAATGAGGCCTGAAATTTTTCCCATTGTTGCCATGTTTTTAAGTTTAGCTTATTTAGGCTCTCTTCAAAGTTATACATTTGTTCTATTGAATGCATTTTGTTCATCTCACATACCCATTCTATAATTGTCGGACGTTTTGCTTTTCTTCAGTTACGAGCTATTATTGTTCTAGCGGCTGTGATCATATGGCGAAGAATATCTGCTCCCCTGGCTTTGATTGACCCAGGAAAAATCAATAACAATGAAATGCCTATACTTGGTTGTACCTCTTTTCCTGATACCCGCTGGTATATATTAAATACTTTAAGCTGGAAGTCCTTCACCAATGGGCATTCATACCATATATGTATCATTGTTCCTATTTCTTTAAGACATCTCCAACATGTTTCCAAATTTTCTCCATTTATTTTATGTAGATCAACTGGGCTCCAATACATAGTTACATAGTAGGTGAGGTCGAAAAAAAGACACAAGTCCATCAAGTCCAAAATATCCCTGTATGTTGTTCAGGTTATTATCTAATAGTTGTTTGAAGCTATCGATGCCCCACGCTGAGACCACCGCCTGTGGAAGGGATTGCCACATCCTTGCCGCTCTTAAAGTAAAGAACCCTCTACGTAGTTTAAGGTTAAACCTCTTTTCTTCTAATTTTAATGAGTGGCCACGAGTCTTGTTAAACCCCCCTCCGCGTAAAAGTTTTCTCCCTATTGTAGGGTCACCAGTACGGTATTTATACATTGAAATTATATCCCCTCTCAAGCGTCTCTTCTCCAGAGAGAATAAGTTCAGAGCTCACAACCTTTCCTCATAACTAAGATCCTCCAGACCCTTTATTAGCTTTGTTGCCCTTCTTTGTACTCGCTCCATTTCCAGTACATCCTTCCTGAGGACTGGTGCCCAGAACTGGACAGCATACTCTAGGTGCGGCCGGACCAGAGTCTTGTAGAGCGGGAGAATTAACGTTTTATCTCTGGAGATGATCCCTTTTTAATGCCAATATTCTGTTTGCTTTGTTAGCAGTAGCTTGGCATTGCATGTCATTGCTGAGCCTATCATCTACTAGGACCCCCAGGTCCTTTTCAATCCTAGATTCCTCCAGAGGTTCTCCCCCCAGTCTATAGATTGCATTCATATTTTTGCCACCCATTATTTTACATTTTTCTACATTGAACCTCATTTGCCATGTAGTCGCCCACCCCATTAATTTGTTCAGATCTTTTTGCAAGATTTCCACATCCTGCGGAGAAGTTATTGCCCTGCTTAGGTTTGTATCGTCTGCAAATACAGAGATTGAACTGTTTACCATCTCATCATAATTTTATAATTTCTTTCCTTATGCTTAGTCGCTACCGATAGATTGTGTATTACCTGAAATGCTTTCTTCCATTCTGACAGCAAGATTGGCCGGTTTCCCATTTTTTCATATGTATTATTTCTCCCGTTGCTACAGAAGGAAGTAGGAGCTTATATATAGCTGATAAATTATGAGTCGGTTTCTGTTCCTGTATTAGACCCCTTTCACACTTGGGTGCTTTGCAGACGCTACAGCGCTAAAAATAACGCCTGCAAAGCACCCTGAAAGTGCCGCTGCTTTGTCTCCAATGTGAAAGCCCCCGAGGGCGGTGCGCTGGCAGGACGAGAAAAAGAGTCCTGCTAGCAGCATCTTTGGAGTGGTGAAGGAGCGGTGTGTATACCGCTCCTTCACCGCTCCTGCCCATTGAAATTAATGGGGCAGCGCGGCTATACCGCCAGCAAAGAGCCTCTGCAGAGGCGCTTTGCGGTGGTTTTTAACCCTTTCTCGGCCGCTAGCGGCCAAATACCGCTGCTAAAACGACGGTAAAGCGCCGCTAAAAATAGCAGTGCTTTACCGCTGACGCACCTCCCACTCCAGTGTGAAAGGGGTCTTAGAATTTGCTCAAAATCCATCAATGGTCTAACCATTAAGGGAATTTGTAGCCTTGTTCCAATATATGTATACAGTTGATAGTATTGTATCGATTTTTGTCCCTGCTCATAACCCAGTTCAGCTAAACCAGGAATCTTGCCATCTATTAAAGTCTGTACTATCCTTATATTATCTGACCTCTTCCATTTCATATAGTGTATGGCTTTGGATGCAGGTGGAAATTCAGGATTAGAAAATAATGGGATCATTGGCCCGTCCAATGTGGACAGACGTTTCTTTTTCATCACGGTATCCCATATCTTTAGTGTTGATGTAACGAAAATTGTTTGTTCTTTTTTACCCAGGGGGTTTAATCCATGGAAGTGATCTAAGCTGTAAAGAAATAATATCTTCTTCAAGGGTTACCCACAAAGCAAAGCGCTTTCCCCAACTTGATCATTCCCCGACTTTTTCATTCCCTGAGTTAGTTGGGGTAGGCAAAACACTTTGGTGGGGGTGGGTCAGCCACGCCTCTTGACCTTTGACCTCTGGGGACACGCCTGCTGACCTTTGACGGACGTCCTTATTCCAATCCCTGAGTCCTAACCTTGTTCTTCAAGGGGAAACCCTAACCCCCTAACCCTAAACCCTAACCCCAATCCTAACCCAGGGGCGGACTGACCATTCGGGCACTCGGGCACTGCCCGAGGGCCCCATGCCACTAAGGGGCCCCATCAGGGTTGCCAGCCTCAATAAAACCAGGGACAGTATGTAAAAACCTGTGTTTTTTTAAAAATCCCAAGACTATAGCTGCCCCGCCTCTCCAGTACCTTTTCAGTGTGTGTATATGTATTCTGTGTGTGTGTGTGTGTATACTGTGTGTGTATATTGTGTGTCTGTGTGTGTATACTGTATGTGTGTGTGTGCATACTGTGTGGCCCCATAATCTCCTATTGCCCAGGGGCCCCATAATCTTCTCCTATTGCCCGGGGGCCCCATAATCTTCTCCTATTGCCCGGGGGCCCCATAATCTCCTTTTGCCCGGGGGCCCCATGAGTTGTCAGTCCGCCCCTATCCTAACCCCTAACCCTAACCCTTTGACCCATGAACTTTAACCCTTGTGCCGCGTACACACAAATGGACTTTCCGACCAGACTGGTCCGACAGTCTATCCGACGGCCTTTCGGCGGACTTCCGATGGTCTTTCCGAATGGACGGACTTGCCTACACACGATCACACCAAAGTCCGACGGATTCGTACGTGATGACGTACGACCGGACTAAAATAAGGAAGTTGACAGCCAGTCCAATAGCTGCCCTAGCGTCGGTTTTCGTCCGTCGGACTAGCATACAGACAAGCGGACTTTTCGATAGGAACTGGGTCTTCCGACGTAAAGATTTGAAACATGTTCCAAATCTAAAGTCCGTCAGATTTTCGACCGAAAAAGTCTGCTGCAGGTCCGATGAAGCCCACACATGGTCGAATTGTCCGCCGGACTCAGTCCGTCGGACCAGTCCGGTCGAAAAGTCCGCCCGTGTGTACACGGCATAACTCTAAGTGCATCTCCACTTTGTGACTCCCCCACCCTAAAACCCCTACCCTTCCCAGATCCCGCTCGGTCTGTCGGAAAAAGGGTAATTTTGCATGATGAAACCAATTAATAATCCCTCAAGTATTTTATAAAATCTGGGAGTGCTAGACCTCCATTCTCTTTTGTTCTAATTAGGATTTCTCTTTTTATTTGTGGAATTTTTGTTCCCAAATAAAACTTCCCAATGCTCTACGTAATTGTGTCATTAAATTAGTTGGGGGAACTATAGGTATTGCCTGAATAGCAGTTTTGGTATTATATCCATTTTTACTACGTTAATTCTCCCCATCCATGAATGTATCACTTTATCATATCCTTGAAGTGATTTTAGAACTTTACGGAACACTGGAAAGTAATTTAGATCTTGTAGTTTAACCAAATCCTTTGGGACAGTTTCATCTTTTTCATGTGGTGTTGACACCAGTATTAAATCTGATTAGAACACTGGATGGTGGAAGCTTTTCCTTACATGTGTGGGCACTTAATTAGCACATTTGACCATTATGTTTGAATTGTCCATTATCTTCTTATGTTAGAGAAATAATACCGGTGCACGGTGAAGTTTTAGCACCGAAAGAAGTTCTTGCTTTGTTGGATAAGTTATTTTAGGTTGACACATTGGGACATTCACTTCGAACTGGTATATCGGAAACCTCCTTATAAATTTATTTATGAATTGATATATGTATGGATTTCATCTGCACTATATATACCCAGGCACTTTATTAGGTCCACCTTGCTAGTATCGGGTTGGACCCCCTTTTGCCTTCATTCTTCATGGTATAGATACAACATCCCTCAGAGATTTTGCTCCATAGTGACATGATAGCATCACGTAGTTGCTGCAGATTTGTCGGCTGCACATCCATGATGCCAATCTCCCGTGCCAAAGGTGCTCTATTGGATGAGATGTGGTGAGTGTGGAGGCCATTGGAGGACAGGGACCTCATTGTCCAGTGGTGAGATGATTGGAGCTTTGTGACATGGTGCATTATCCTGCTGGAAGGAGCCATCAGAAGATGGGGACACCGTAGTCATAAAGGGACGGACATGGTCAGCAACAATACTCAGGTAGGTTGTGGTGTTTAAACCATTCTCACTTGGTACTAAGGGGCCCAAAGTGTGCCCATCCCCCACACCATTACACCCTCACCACCAGCCTGAACCGGTGATACAAGGCAGGATGTATCCATGCGCCAAATTCTGACCCCACCATCTGAATGTCGCAGTTGAAATCCAGAAATCCAGATTGAGGATTAGTGTTTCAATAGCAAATGTTCATTCGCTGTTGTAACACCTGGGTGGGCTCCTGGCATAATTCTCTGCGCCACAAGCTCACCCCATTTTAAAGCCTATTAAAGCCTGGCGTCCTGAAAGGGGCCAGATGCATGAATAGGGGTGGTGGTGTCCTGCAAAATAGCAGCCGCTGGCCGTGGATAGAGCATCATAAAGGGATGGACATGGTCAGCAACAATACTCAGGTAGGCTGTGGTGTTTATACCATGCTCAATTGGTACTAAGGGGCCCAAAGTGTGCCAAGAAAATATCCCCCACACCATTACACCCCCACCACCAGCCTGAACCGGTGATACCCATTCCCCACACCATTACACCCCCACCACCAGCCTAAACCGGTGATACCCCATCCTCCACACCATTACACCCCCACCACCAGCCTAAACCGGTGATACCCCATCCTCCACACCATTACACCCCCACCACCAGCCTGAACCGGTGATACCCATTCCCCACACCATTACACCCCCACCACCAGCCTGAACCGGTGATACCCCATCCTCCACACCATTACACCCCCAACACCAGCCTGAACCGGTGATATCCCATCCCCCACACCATTACACCCCCACCACCAGCCTGAACCGGTGATATCCCATCCCCCACACCATTACACCCCCACCACCAGCCTGAACCGGTGATACAAGGCAGGATGGATCCATGTGCCAAATCTTGACCCCACCATCTGAATCCAGCTGAAGTTGCAGCTGAAATCCAGACTCATCAGACCAGGCAACGTTTTTCCAATCTTCGATTGTCCAATTTTGGTGATCCTGTGTCAATTGTAGCCTCAGTTTCCTGTTCTTAGCTGACAGGAGTGGCACCCGGTGTGGTCTTCTGCTGCTGTAGCCCATCTTTTTCAAGGTTGAATGTGTTGTGCGTTCAGAGATGGTATTCTGCATACCTTTGACTCGGTTAAATTGATGATAGGCAACTCCTATCCTCATATTGATTAGTGGTTCCAAATTAATAATAACTACTGCAGTAGGGAACAGACACAAAAGATACGCTCAGCATCTTTCCAAATAACTGTTCTGCTTCATTATGACGCAATTGAAGGTTTTTATGCACATGATTACGTAGGTATCGCATTAATATTACAATTGTACGTTTATGGTAACAAGGGGCGTTACATAGACAGGCTTATTCTAATCAGGACTCAAAAGAATGTAAACATTTACTGAAAACATTATTAGTGCCGTGTGCACAGTGAGGGAAGTGTGCAATATATACAAAATAGAATACAATTATATACAGAACTTACAAATTTCCATTACACCTTGGGTGTAACAAGTGATTATTTGAGTTACTGTTGACTTTCTATCATCTGGAACCAATCTGCCCATTCTCCTCTGACCCCAACAAGGCATTTTCCTCCACACAACTGCCGCTCACTGGATATTTTCTCTTTTTCCCACTATTCTCTGTAAACCCGAGAGATGGCTGTGTGTGAAAGTCCCAGAAATACTCAGAACAGCCTGTCTACCACCAACAACCATGCCACGTTCAAAGTCACTTCAATCCCCTTTCTTCCCCCATTCTGATGCTCGGTTTGAACTTCAGCAAGTCTTCTTCACCACATCTAGATGCCTAAATTCATTGAGTTGCTGCCCTGTTATTGGCTGATTAGCAATTTGTGTTACCAAGCAAATGAACAGGTGTATCTAATAAAGTGGGTATATATTTTATGAATTCAAAATTCACTAATAGCACTTTAATAGGTTATATGAATTTGCATTATTTGTATTATTTGTACTTTCAAAATCTGCGTTTTTTGCAGGTATAGTTGATATAGCGCTACACTGCTTGAAATATCTTGCTCTTGTCACTCCCTGTGCCGTCCATATCTTCGCTACCACTCGTTACCAACCTTTGGCTTATTCCTTGACTACACTTCTGCTTGATCCCAACCTGCAACCACTTTTTTCCAACCGTTGTCTTGTTTACTGACTACGCTTCTGCTTGATCACTTCCTGTTATATCTGCTAATGGATCCCGGCTTGCTTACCTCCTGGTGGGGAGACCCTGAGGACCACGACCTGGTACTAACACAGAGCAAGGCCCATCTCCACCATCAGGAGCTCTGGTGAACACCGGTTAGTGCTTAGACCCCGCATCTCAGGTGAGCCTACATCATCCACTAGGGTGACCTGCTTCTGTACTTTTCCAGCTGGTCGGTGGGAGCCTCTGCTACAGCTACTGGTCTCCGAGCCTGACCCCTGACCAAGACAGGGGAATTCAGATGTGATGGGGGGACCTCTTAACATAATGGAGGACCTCTGATATAATGAGGGGCCTCTGATGCGAAGAGGGGGAGGGGGGCTCTGATCTGATGGAGCAAAAACTTCTTCTTACCATCTAACTAGAGTAAATAGGACATGTGTGGAGTTTTCTGCATGACTCTTAGTAGGCATGGAATGAAGATGGTTCTCTCTGTCCAATACTACATAAAAGCAGGATAAGGACATCATGTACAATGCCTTCCACTTCTCATCCTTCCTAGAAATAAGCGATGACCAAGTCTACATTAAAGTTGGAGGGGTCCCAGCACCTAGTTTATCTAGTTTAAATGGCCCCTTAAGTTCCAGAGGATCCTGATGGGGCTGCACAGTCTGTGCAAATGGTTTGTCCATGCCAAATGTCCCTCAGACACAACTTCTACAGCAGTGGTTCCCAAACTTACTGAGAATGGTAAATTCTGCCAAAAACCTCCATGTCCCGACAGTAAAAGACAAAGTTTACACTAAGACAATAAATGTATGGGGATACAAAATATGTATTAAAAGTCTAGAGGGCTTTAGTCACTGTGGGGGGATGGGGTTTGGGGACTCTGCATCAAACTTGGTGGCTTTGTAAGGGATTCTGGAGGGAGCTGGTGGCAACTGTGGGGGATGGGATCCCTGGAGAAGGCTCTGAGCGTCTCCCTCCAGGTGGCTTTGTAGTTGACTGGAGTGCACTGAAGGGACTGGGGGGCACTATGGGACACCATTGGAAATTGGGGGCATTGTGGGGGAGGGGGGCTGGAGGCTCTGCGTCAAGCTAGATTCACTGCAGGGGACTGGGGGGGCACTGTGGGAGGTTGGGGGAAACTGTGGGCACTGGAGGCTCCCAGGGGGACTGTGGGAGGTTGAAGGACAAGGTGGACCACTACAGATGATTGGGTGTCACTATGGGAGCTGGGAGGCACTGTTGGAGGCTAGGGTATCTGAAGGAGGCTTGGGTATCTGAAGGTGGCTGGGAGCCAAAGCTGAGGGAGGATGTGGCCTGGCAGTGGGCCACATCCTGGTGGTTGAGAACACTGGTCTAGAGAGGAACATCAAAGGCTTGTTCTAGTATAAGTATTTCCCTTCACCACTTCCGCTTCAAATTAGAATGCAATTTTGACACTTTACTGCGATAATTATTATTATTATTTTTTTTACATAATTAAAGATTATTGGCCAAATTGCTCTTGCAAATGCTCACCCACTGGCGCGCTCTGTGCGCTACATTGCTACTCCCCTTGGGGCACCCAACAGTGGCGGAACTATAGGGGTCGCTGCAGTCGCACTTGCGATTGGGCCCTTCCATTCTGCCGCTGTGGGGGGGCCCAAGACCTGGCATTTCTCCCTGCACCTCTGGCTTGCCATTTGTAATGCAGTGGGGGGGAGGTGGGAGGCAGCGATCGGCAGCTCTATTGTGCCTGTATGCGGTGGGATCTCTCTTCCCAGTGTCAGTGTAAACAGTGGAGAGAAGAGGGGAGGGGCCCGGGCAGGTATTAGTTTCACTTTCAGTGAGTCGGCTCTGCTTGTGCTGCTGATACATCCCGGTGTTCTGACATATACTGTCCTCCTATCATATAGTGTCCGCTCCGTACTGCGCAGGCGCAGCGCCTGCGCAGTACGGAGGAGAAGGAGATGTCAAAAATGTCCGAAGTTGATCAGCTGACCATCAGCTGTACACGGCGCTCGGCACTTGTTAGTGATGGCTTTGCAAGAGGGCCCCTCGCGGGCTCGCTTCGCTCGCCACGCTTCGGGCACGGCCTCACTGCGCTCGCCATGCTTCGGGCACGGCCTCACTGCGCTCGGCAACTATTTATTCTAACTCTATGTCCACTTGGATAGTAGGGAATGATCCTGGACACAGGGTAAGAATAAATGCGCAGGCGCCGTGTACAGCTGACGATCAGCTGTTGAACTTCGGAGACTTTCGGCGTCTCGTTTGTCCTCCGTACTGCGCCTGCGCAGTACAGGGCGGACACTTTTGGATAGGGGACTGTATTCGACAAGACACCGGGTCAGAGGCCCCTCCCCTCTCCACTGTATACTCAGGAGAACTACAAGCCACATGGAGATTCCCTGCCTGTGGACACCATAGAGCTGCTGGTCGCCGCCTCCCACCTCCACAAGCCAGGTACATGGGGAACTTCTTGAAGGAGGGGGGGGCAGCAGTCTGGGGACCCTGATGTAAGGGGGGGGCCTTTCTGGTTACATTAATGTAAGAAGGGGCTCTCTGGGGACCCTGATGTCTTGGGGGGGGGCTCTCTGGGTACCCTGATGTCTTGGGGGGGGCTCTCTGGGTACCCTGATGTAAGGGGGGATCCCTGGGGACCCTGATGTAAGGAGGGAGGCTCCCTGGGGACCCTAATGTAGGGGGGCTCTCTGGGGACCCTAAGGTAGGGGGGCTCTCTGGGGACCCTAATGTAGGGGGGCTCTCTGGGGACCCTAAGGTAGGGGGGCTCTCTGGGGACCCTGATGTAAGTGGGGCTCTCTGGGGACCCTGATGTAAGTGGGGCTCTCTGGGGACCCTGATGTAAGGGGGGATCCCTGGGGACCCTGATGTAAGGGGGGGATCCCTGGGGACCCTGATGTAAGGAGGGAGGCTCTCTGGGGACCCTAATATAGGGGGAGGCTCTCTAAGGACCCTGATGTAAGGGGAGGATCTCTGGGGACCCTTATGCAAGGGTAAGCTTTCTAGGGACCCTTATGTAGGGGGAGGCTCTCTGGGGACCCTGATGCAAGGAGGGGCTCTCTGGGGACCTTGATGTTAAGGGGAGCTCTCTGGGGACCTTGATGTTAAGGGGAGCTCTCTGGGGACCCTGATGTAATGAGGGGGGCTCTGAGGACCCTAATATAAGTAGGGAGGCTCTCTTGGGACCCTGATGTAAGGGGAGGCTCTCTAGGGACCCTAATGTAGGGGGGGGCTCTCTGGGGACTCTGATGTAAGTAGGGGTCCCTGGGGACCCTGATGTAAGGAGGGTTCTCTGGGGACCCTGATCTAAGGGGAGAATCTCTGGGGACCATAATATAGGGGGAGGCTTTCTAAGGACCCTGATGTAAGGGGGGGCTCTCTGGGGACCCTGATGTAAGTGGGGCTCTCTGGGTACCCTGATGTAAGGGGGGGGATCCCTGGGGACCCTTATGTAAGGAGGGAGGCTCTCTAAGGACCCTGATGTAAGGGGGGGCTCTCTGGGGACCCTGATGTAGGTGGTGGATCCCTGGGGACCCTGATCTAAGTGGGGGATCTGCATTCAGATATGTAACGATAGAGATATATATATATATATATATATATGTATATGTGTGTGTATGCCCGCCAAAGTGTATGACTTTTCTTACTTAGCTGCTATGGGCTCTAGCCCGAGATCTTTTGTAGACCTAGCAATGCCACTGGTGGGGGCCCTTCATGGTTTCTTGCACCGGGGCCCTGAAGATTCTAGTTACGCCTCTGGCACCCAAATGTGTCCCAGGTCTTTTATAATCCTATAGTGTTATTGCCAAAAAAAAAAAATTTAAAAAATTGCCCTGTGCCACAAAAGTGTTCGGGTTTGGCTTGAAGAAAAGGTGGCCACCCTACTCATAATGCTAGCTGCTGCCTTCACTGTGACACCTACCTAAGTAGGGTGTAGGTATGTAAAATTGTAATATAGGTGTGGTGGTTATGGCACTGCTCTGCGATAGAGCAATTAAACCTTGAATAAACCAATATATATAGTGACACATGCTAATGGACCTTAATCAGTATTATAATTATGGACCTTCAGTGACAAATAATTAATTAATGATGTGGTACAACTGACATTGCGGAGCTGATAGCAATAAAATATTAGTCCATATAAACAAAAACAAAAGCAATTATTTTATTACTATCAGCTCAGCAATGCCAATTGTACCACATAATTCATTAATTATTTGTCTCTCAAGTTGCATGTGTCACTTTATATATTGGTTTATTCAAGGTTTAATTGCACTATCACAGAGCAGTGCCATAACCACCACACCTATATTACATTTTTTCATTGCATTGACTATGCCAGTGATGGAGAACCTTGGCACCCCAGATGTTTTGGAACTACATTTCCCATGATGCTCCACTACACTGCAGAGTGCATGAGCATCATAGGAAATGTAGTTCCAAAACATCTGGGGTGCCAAGGTTCTCCATCACTGGACTATGCCATCACTCTTTCAAAGAAGCCACCTCTGAGAGGCCTCGGGGACATGCTTAAGGAAGCACGCCTTGAGCATCTTTTTGTATGCAAGCCCTGCATCCTTGAACTGTCCTGTACCAATGTGTGTATATACACTATATTACCAAAAGTATTGGGACGCCTGCCTTCTCACACACATGAACTTTAATGACATCCCAGTCTTAGTCCGTAGGGTTCAATATTGAGTTGGCTCCACCTTTTGCAGCTATAACAGCTTCAACTCTTCTGGGAAGGCCGTCCAGAAAGTTTAGGAGTGTGTCTATGGGAAAGGAAGGTCCATAAAGACATGGATGAGCGAGTTTGGGGTGGAAGAACTTGACTCTGCCCTGCACAGAGCCCTGACCTCAACCCAGTAGAACACCTTTGGGATGAATTAGAGCGCAGACTGCGAGCCAGGCCTTCTTGTCCAACATCAGTGCCTGACCTCCCAAATGCTCTTCTGGAAAAATGGTCAAACATTCCCATAGACACCCTCCTAAACCTTCCCAGAAGAGTTGAAGCTGTTATAGCTGCAAAGGGAGGGCCAACTCAATATTGAACCCTACGGACTGATGCTGGCCATACATTATACGAAAAATCGTCCAAAATTCGGTCATTTAGACAGTTCGTACTTTTTTTTGGGCAGGTAGTGGGCACAAAATCGATAATCGTTGAGACGTTTTTGAGCCGAAAAAACGAAGGATAAGTTTGGAAATTTTCTGCCGAACGAACGATAAATTGAAAGGTTATTGTGTTTCCCGTCCGAACTGTCTGCACGAGGTATATGTAAAAAAACGAAGAAAAATGCATTCAATTATGTCCACTGAACGATTTATCGGTCATTACATGATGGCACTATCGTTTGTGCTCATGGCTGAATGTTCGTTTCTCAAAAATGGGTTCGGACGATTTTTCGTACAGTGTATGGCCAGCATTAGACTGGGATGCCATTAAAGTTCATGTGCGTGTAAAGGCAGGTGTCCCAATACTTTTGGCAATAGTGTGTGTGTGTGTGTGTGTGTGTGTGTGTGTGTGTGTGTGTGTGTGTGTGTGTGTGTGTGTGTGTGTGTGTGTGTGTGTGTGTGTGTGTGTGTGTGTGTTTGTATATATATATATATATATATACACACACACATACACACACACAGTATCTCACAAAAGTAAATACACCCCTCAGACACATTTGTGTAAATCTTTTCTTCTATCTTTTCATGTGACAACACTGAAGAAATGACACTTGTCTACAATGTAAAGTAGTGAGTGTACAGCTTGTATAACAGTGTAAATTTGCTGTGCCCTCAAAATAACTCAACACACAGCCATTAATGTCTAAACCGCTGGCAACAAAAGTCAGTACACCCCTAAGTGAAAAATTTTAAAATTGGGCCCAAAGTGCCAATATTTTGTGTGGCCACCATTATTTTCCAGCACTGCCTTAACCCTCTTGGGCATGGAGGTCACCAGAGCTTCACAGGTTGTCACTGGAGTCCTCTTTCCCTCCTCCATGATGACATCACAGAGCTGGTGGATGTTAGAGACCTTCTGCTCCTCCACCTTCCGTTTGAGGATGCCCCACAGATGTTCAATAGCGTTTAGGTCTGGAGACATGCTTGGCCAGTCCATCACCTTTACCCTCAGCTTCTTTTGCAAGTGGTCATCTTGGAGGTGTGTTTGGGGTCGTTGTGTGGGAATCCTGCCCTGAGGTCCAGTCTCCGAAGGGAGGGGATCATGCTCTTCTTCAGTCACAGTACATGTTGGCATTCATGGTTCCCTCAATGAACTGTAGCTCCCCAGTGCCGGAAGCACTCATGCAGCCCCAGACTATGACACTCCCACCACCATGCTTGACTGTAGGCAAGACACACTTGTCTTTGTACTCCTCACCTGGTTGCCCCCACACACGCTTGTCACCATCTGAACCAAATAAGTTTATCTCATTCTCATCAGACCACAGGACAAGGTTCCAGTAATCCATGTATGGCTGTATGGTCTTGGCCACCGTGCTGCAGCTCAGTTTCAGGGTCTTGGCCTTCTTCTTATAGCCTAGGTCAGTGATGGCGAACCTTTGGCACCCCCAGATGTTTTGGAACTACATTTCCCATAATGCTCAACTACACTGCAGAGTGTATGAGCATCCCTACACTGGCTCCCAATCGCCTAGGGAATTCAATTCAAAATACTAACCACAACATACAAAGCCATTCACATCTCTGCCCCAAGTTACGTTACCAATCTTGTCTCAAAATATCACCCAAACCGTCCTCTCTGCTCCTCCCAAGACCTCCTACTCCCTTGTCTCCTCCTCCCATGCTCGTCTCCAGGATTTCTCCACAATGGCAACCCTAGGGGGGGGGCAGAGGGGGCCCTGACCCCCCCAACATTATGCTGTGCCCCACCATGTGCCCCCCCAAAAAAAAAAAATTTTTTTTTTTTTTTTTACAAAAAATCAATGTCTAAGAGGGAGAGAGTCCCCAGTCAGCTCCTGCGGGTGATTCCTCCCCCCTCCCCTGCTCGCTGACACTGCATAATGCGAGCGTTCACACAACCACGGCCGCCTGATCTGCTCCTTCACCTGCATCCTCATTGGCAGGGAGAAGAGCGAGTTGCAGGAAGGACTCCACCAGGACTTTCAGTTACTGAAAAAACAGACTGATTTCTCCCATCCTTAGGACACGAGAACCAGCCTGTAAATTCCAAGAGATGCCAGACCAGAGCTGTCAATAGCAGGGGCAGGACAGCAAGAGGAGGCTGGGGAACCCCACAGCGGCAGAACACCAGGGCCCGGAGGCAAGACAACCTTTGCAACCCTGATAGTTCTCCCACTGCTTTGGATCCTTATATTTTCTTGATATGCTGGTGACATATATCTCTTGTTTTCTGCCACCCTGGGGGGCCCCAATACAGTAGGAAGGGAGCTCACCGCAGAACATGTGAAAGGGCCCGTTGTGGGGTCGTAGTAAAGGGCCCCAGGATAGAGAGATATATATATATATATATATATATATATATATATATATATATATATATATATGCATTTTATAGTTGCCACCCTATTTTTGTCCCTTTCCCCCCATGTGCCCCCCCTAAATTTGAAAGCTGGAGACGCCACTGTTTCTCCAGAGCCTCTCCCATCCTCTGGAACTCGCTACCTCAACCTGTCCGGCTATCCCCCACTCTTGCTACCTTCAGGAGATCCCTGAAAACTAATTTCTTCCTGGAAGCCTATCACGCCTCCAACTAATCTTTTACCATTTGTGATATCAGCTCAGATTTTTATCAGCTCATTCCCCACAGTTGCAACCTTTTGTACCACCTGCCCCACCCTATTAGATTGTAAGCTCTTCTGAGCAGGGCCCTCTTAATCCTCTTGTATTTTATTGTGTCATAACTGTATTGTCTCCCTTTTATATTTTAAAGTGCTGCGTAAACTGTTGGCGCCATATAAATCCTGTATAATAATAATAATAATAATGAGCAGCATGGGAAATATAGTTCCAAAACATCTGAGGTGCCAAGGTTTGTTATCACTGGCCTAGGCCATCTTTATGTAGAGAAAGAATTATTTTTTTCAGATCCTCAGAGAGTTATTGCCACGTGGTGCCATGTTGAACTTCCGGTGACCAGTATGAGAGAGTGAGAGCGATAACACCAAATTTACCACACCTGCTCCCCATTCACACCTGAGACCTTGTAACACTAACGAGTCACATGACACCAGGGAGGAAAAATGGCTAATTGGGCCCAATTTGGAGATTTTCACTTAGGGGTGTACTGACTTTTGTGGCCAGCAGTTTAGACATTAATGGCTGTGTGTTGAGTTATTTTGAGGGGACAGCAAATTTACACTGTTATACAAGCTGTACACTCACTACTTTACATTGTAGACAAAGTGTCATTTCTTCAGTGTTGTCACATGAAAAGATTTACAAAAATGTGACTGAGGGTGTACTTACTTTTGTGAGATACTGTATGGGCTGAAGAGCCCAAGATCACCAGCCATCTGCTTGTAAAAGTTACAGTCTTTATTGGACATTCAAGACAAGCAAACAAAAGAGCAGCTTTCTTCAGCAAAAATAAAGCAAATAGTCCATAATCCTGGTATAATCAAAACAGCATAACAGCTCACCGCCATTATGTCAGGGCTGGGCTCAGCCCTTCCTTCTCTGAGCTGGCCACTCAGCTGTCGGCTAATTTCCAGCTCCTATCTCTCCACAGTTACTCACCTGTTGATGATATCCTGCTTGTCGGTTCTGACTACTTAACCACTTACCGACCTTCTCCTGTACATATACGTCGGCACTTTGAAGATGGATATCTCGGTAACGGCAGCAGCTGCTGCCACAACCGAGGTATCCATCTTTACAGGAGCCGGTTCTGTGTACGATAATGGTGGTCTCTGCGGCGGGTTCGCCGTGAGATCACCGTTATCGGCGGTGGGAGAGGAGCCACCCCCCCTCCCGTCGCTCTCCCGCGCCCTCCGCCGCTTACCGGAGCCGTCGGTAGCGGCGGAGGAGATCGGGACCTGTCACTGCTGAGGTAAGGAGACAAGTGAGGCTAAGATGGCACCCACCCGTCTTCATACCATAGGAGGGCGGAAGCTCCGGCCATATGTCTTAAAGGCAAATTTTTTTTTTTGTCATTTTTTCAAACAACTTTTTTTTTTTTTTTTTTTTGCATTTTAGTCCAAATATGAGATCTGAGGACTTTTTGACCCCAGATCTCATATTTAAGAGGACCTGTCATGCTTTTTTCTATTACAAGGGATGTTTACATTCTTTGTAATAGGAATAAAAGTGATCCAAATTTTTTTTTAAAAAAAAACAGTGCAAAAATAAATATAATAAAGTAAAATTAATAAGAAAATAAAAATTTTTTTTTTAAAGCGCCCTGTCCCGACGAGCTTGCGCGCAGAAGCGAACGCATACGTGAGTAGCGCCCGCATATGAAAACGGTGGTCAAACCACACATGTGAGGTATCGCCGCGACCGGTAGAGCAAGAGCAATAATTCTAGCCCTAGACCTCCTCTGTAGCGCAAAACATGCAACCTGTAGAATTTTTTAAACGTCGCCTATGGAGATTTTTAAGGGTAAAAGTTTGACGCCATTCCACGAGCGGGCGCAATTTTGAAGCGTGACATGTTGGGTATGAGTTTACTTGGCGTAACATCATATTTCACAATATAAAAAAAAATTGGGCTAACTTTACTGTTGTCTTACTTTTTTATTCAAAAAAGTGAATTTTTTCCAAAAAAAGTGCGCTTATAAGACCGATGCGCAAATACGGTGCAAAAAAAAAGTATTTCAATGACCGCCATTTTATTCTCTAGGGTGTTAGAAAAAAAACAATATATAATGTTTGGGGGTTCTAAGTAATTTTCTAGCAAAAAAACCTGTTTTAAACATGTAGACACCTAAAATCCAAAATGAGGCTAGTCCTTAAGTGGTTAAGCCGTCTAGCCCAGAGGATCTCTGCCTACGCCTTGGTCAACATCACAGAGACTAGCTCCTGCGTTCCTGTTTAGAGACTTGCTTGGCTGACATCCCTTCTGGCTCCGGATCCTGCTTGCTGTTCCACTACATTGATCCCTGACTTTCTGGCTTGGCTGACTATCTGTTGCGGTTGCTGAACTTTGGCTATGTTTTGACTACGTTTGTTCTATTTACTTTTGTTATTAAACAAGTGTGATTGAACGGTATTTCTGTCTCGGTCTGATTTCATGGTTTCTGACACAATAGTTTAGGGTTCCCCTCTGCTTCAGGGTAGAGGAAAAGCTGCAGAACCTCAGCAAAACAGAGTCTCTAGATCGTCCACAGCTGAGAACCACACCACACTACCACACTGTCACCTGCTGACAGCTTCCTGTTGCTTTTCAAACCTTCCTTGCAGGTGGGTTAACCCTTTTGAGACCAACGTCCCTGTAATCAGAGTTTGGAGGCTCTTTCCCACTCAAAGTCTCTCCAAGTCTCTGAATTCCAGGTTCCAAATGAGGTCTTACCCATCTAGAAAGCACTCTATATAAGTCCTCTCCTCTCTCTGGCGGACTACCCCAGAACCCCTCACCCTGCCTGGGTGAGACCCCCTGAGTACTAAAAAGGTCTTTTGAACTCTCCCTTAAAGGGACCATAACACAAATAGTGGGGAAATATATCTCCCATTCAGGACCCATTCCTGGTGCCCTGTTCAATGTGGAAGAATAAATCATTATTACAACTGCTGATTACTCATTACCTAAAAGAAACCTTTAAAGGGAAAGTAGGCTTTCTCTTCCGTTTAAATCTCTGACGCCTAACTAGCCCCGCCAACACCACCTTTTGCTTTCTTTGTAAATTGCCCCCTCCCATTCCCAGTGCCAAAACCCTTTTTTCACTGTAGGCCACCGACAGGACCACCAGATCCTCCGTGAGAACACTGGCCCTGCAGCATCTGGTCATGGCCTACAGCTGTCCGATCAGCGATGATCCAGTCTTTTCCATGATGGGTTTATTTTAGAATTGAATTGTTTCTGCATTGTGACTTTGTTTCAGCGGTAGTTTATGGCATCCTTACATGGTTCATGACATTGCCGATCTTCGTAGACAGGCCCCTGCATCTGCGGCTTCTATCCTTTGAATAGTCCATGTAGCACCGAACTTCTCTTTATTGTACATCATGAATGGTATAGGATAACATTGCCAGGGCAAGCACACCAGAGAGGATGGAAAGAGCCCTTTGTAGTCACGTAGATATTTCCACTACCGTCATTTCGGGCCAAACATCTCACTCTTCCTTCTATGGTTTGGTGAATAATTTTTTCACGAGTTCAAAGGAAATAACTGAAAAAGATACCAATGTGTGACTCTGTGATAGTGGCAGTGAGACTGTGAGATGTGACACACCGCCATACATTCAATACAGGATGTTACTGCGTCTATGGATGTTATTATATTCGGAGGGAAAAATAATATCCTGCTTGCTGTTCCACTACATTGATCCCTGACTTTCTGGCTTTGCTGACTATCCGTTCCAGTTGCCGAACTTTGGCTATGCTTTGACTACTTTTGTTCTATTTACTTTTATTATTAAACAAGTGTGATTTAACTGTACTTCTGTCTCGGTCTGATTTCATGGTTTCTGGCACAATAGTTTTGGGTTCCCCTCTGCTTCGGGGTAGAGGAAAAGCTGCAGAACCTCAGCAAAACAGAATCTCTAGATAGTCCACAGCTGTGAACCACACCACACTGTCACCTGCTGACAGCTTCCTGTTGCTTTTCAAACCTTCCTTGCAGGTGGGTTAACCCTTTTGAGACCAACGTCCCTGTAATCAGAGTTTGGAGGCTCTTTCCCACTCAAAGTCTCTCCAAGTCTCTGAATTCCAGGTTCCAAATGAGGTCTTACCCATCTAGAAAGCACTCTAAATCAGTCCTCTCCTCTCTCTGACGGACTACCCCAAAACCCCTCACACTGCCTGGGTGAGACCCCCTGAGTACTAAAAAGGTCTTTTGAACTCTCCCTTAAAGGGACCATTACATAAATAGTGGGGAAATATATCTCCCATTCAGGACCCATTCCTGGTGCCCTGTTCAATGTGGAAGAATAAATCATTATTACAACTGCTGATTACTCATTACCTAAAAGAAACCTTTAAAGGGAAAGTGGGCTTTCTCTTCCGTTTAAATCTCTGACGCCTAACTAGCCCCGAAAACACCACCTTTTGCTTTCTTTGTAAATTGCCCCCTCCCAGTCCCAGTGCCAAAACCCTTTTTTTAACTGTAGGCCACCGACAGGACCACCAGATTCTCCGTGAGAACACTGGCCCTGCAGCAGCTGGTCATGGCCTACAGCTGTCCAATCAGCGATGGTCCAGTCTTTTCCATGATGGGTTTATTTTAGAATTGAATTGTTTCTGCATTGTGACTTTCTTTCAGCGATAGTTTATGACATGGTTCATGACATTGCCAATCTTCGTAGACAGGCCCCTGCATCTGCAGCTTCTATCCTTTGCATAGTCCATGTAGCACCGAACTTGTCTCTATTGTACATCATGAATTGTTATAGGATAACATTGCCAGGGCAAGCACACCAGAGAGGAGAGTATGGGAAGAGCCCTTTGTAGTCACCTAGATATTTCCATTACCGTCATTTCGGGCCAAACATCTCACACTTCCTTCTATGGTTTGGTGAATCATTTTTTCACGACTTCAAAGGAAATGACTGAAAAAGATACCAATGTGTGACTCTGTGATAGTGGCAGTGAGACTGTGAGACATGACACACCGCCATACATAAAATATAGGATGTTACTGCGTCTATGGATGTTATTTTATTCAGAGAGAAAAATAGTTACAAAAAATGTATCGTCTACGTATCCAATGCAAATGACATTGAGGTGTAATGAATAGCAATTAAAACAAAAAATCTCTTCTATACTTATAGAAAATGTACTTACCCGGAAAAAAAGAAAACAAATGCAGCCACCGCATCTAAGGATAATTCTGCAATCTGATTTATGCAATATAAATGTGTCTAAAAATAAAGTGCTGGAAGAGTGCTAAATGTGTTAAATACAACTATTGTAGATGTATCTACCCATCAGTGGTGGCTGGTCCATTAGAGGAGCAGGGGAGCCTCCCCCCTCCCCCCCAATCCATGCGCCCGGCCCCTAATATAAATGGAGGGCACCAGATGCATGGATTACAATGGGTTTTTTTTTTAAAGCACTTGATTAAAGCCTGAGGCTTTATTTGGCTTCAAAAAAGGATGGGCTCGGTGCGCAATGAGCCCACCCAGTTGAGTGACAATAGCAAATTAATGTTGGCTATTTTTTTCCTGATTCTCATCCTGGCCAATCAGGAAGCGGGTCTTGAGACCCGATTGGCCGAGAGGAGAAGCGTCCGTATTTGCCAGGAGCAGAAGAAGCAGGGGGAAGCCGCCAAGAAGGAGACGCAGGGGGGAGTCGCTGTACCCCTCATTCAGCAGATCCCTTGCTCAATAATACCCTCCAGCTCTGCTGATCCCCCGCTCAGTAGTAACACCCAGCTCTGCTGATCCTCTGGTTTGCTAAAACCTCCTCTCTATCTCTGTTCCCCCGGTAAACTCCCGCTATACTGCTCCCATGCTGCGCACCACGTGTGCCGTCTGCTAGTTGCTCCAGTCCGGACCCTGCTCTCCTTCCTGCTGCTCCATGCTGCACACCAGATGTGACATCTGCATTAGACACTCCCAGAATATATATATATATATACACATTAACTGCTGATGACGTCTTTCTGGTTTGCTTGTTGGTTTCCCAGTGCATCCTGGCATATTTCATCCCTGCAATACCTCCAAAACAACGTGAAACAAAGCCCCTCAAAGCTGCAGGTGATGTTAGCAAGCGCTGTCATAAACTTCTATGGAGGCTTTGGAGACACTTTGAAACACCAAGAAGGTGACATGGGGGATCATTTTGAAGCAAAAGCAAACACAATGTGTGACCAGGACTGTAAGGTAACCATTTTATTTAGTGACAGACATTTTATTTAGCTATCGGCATTCAGAGCGCTTCAAAAAAGCATGTCCAATGCCACATTTTGAAGCAAGTGTAAAGGAGGCCTTAAGAAAAAGATAGTCATATAACACTCAAGGTAATACTAAAGTCTAGTTTTTTGGGGGTTTTTTCATTAAAAATAACAAACATGTTATACTTCCCGGCTCTGTAATGGTTTTGCACAGCGCAGCCCCGATCCTCCTCTTCTCGGGTTCCTCGGCGGTGCTCCTGGCCCCTCCCTCCTGCCGAGTTACCCCCACTGCCAGCAGCTTGCTATGGGGGCACCTGAGCCGAGCCGCAGCTTCCTGTGTCCATTTATAGAAAAAGTAAAAAATAGAAAAATAGTAAACGTTCTGGGACTTTAAAAAGAGGCATGTCACTTGAATCAATAATAATATAAATAATAATAATCATACATAAAGTACATGAAGTTACATATTTATTAAGATAGTCATGATTATTCCATGGTCATACATGATGGCAATTTCCGATGATATTAAAAACATAAAATATATATATATATATATATATATATATATATATATATATATATATATATATATATATATATATATACTATATATATATATATATATATATATATATATATATATATATATATATATATTATATTATATATAGAAGAGCCGACATATAAGAAGTTCATAATAAATGGGGTAAATTCATATTATATTAATAATGGTAGACAAATTGTAATGAATAAAGTATCTTGCCACCCTAAATCTTAACGCGTTTAGTCGATCTGTCCACTTAATCAGAAGCTTGATGCTAAATGAGACAGGTTGGCTCAAGAAAAAAGCCCAGCATGTATATGGGGGTGTGCAACGAATGTCTGACCCGGGGTTAAAGCAGGAGAACCCATCCAGGCCAAAGGAAGCAGTCAAAAGGCAGGCCAGGTTTCCATTGTGTAATCCATGAAATGTGGAAGAAAATGAAGGCACATCTAACCCTCATGGATGTGTGAAATTCCATGATGTGGGAAGAGGTCCAAGTGGTCCTCCAGGTGAGGAGATATATAAAGAATGGTCCCCTGCGAAGCCCCAGCCACTTATAGCCAAGACCCAGGGCGGTTCCCCGCCAGCGCCATGCAGATCACCGTGCAATGGGAGGACGGCAACCACATTCAGCGCTATGCGCCGGAAGCGGATTCCTGCCCACCCACCCCATGGCGTCAGATGAACACAAGTCCACAAGTCCCTGTGTCCATTTAGACACAAGCTCCACCTCTTTTCTCTCCTCATTGGCTCACTGACTTTGACAGCAGCAGGAGCCAATGGCGTTGTGCTACTGTCTCAGCCAATGAGGAGGGGAGTCCTGGACAGCTGAGTCTCTCGTGCAATATCGCTGGATCGAGATGGACATCTCAGATAAGTATCAAGGGGGGCTGAGGGGGGGCTGCTGCACACAGAAGGCTTTTAATCTTAATGCATTGAATGCACCTTCTGCGTTTACAACCACTTTAATGCACTGCTCCACACAATCGTATCAACTCACCAAGTGAACCCATCAAACCGTGCATGAAAGCCACACCAAAACCTCTTACCAGAGAATATAGACCATTAGAATTAAAATGGTCAAATTTTGGACTGTATAAACACTGACTCCTCCAACCGCTGGGTAGCGAAGGGCGATCCCTCTTTTGGCCAGCCGATACAAGCAAATCAGATAGAGAATAAGGGTGGAAAACCATAGTGTAGTATTTCACAATCCACGTCACGTTATAGACTGGTTAGCCAGCTGGTCAGATGTTGCAGCTGTCCCATCTTGGCTGCAAACCCAAAAACTGAATGATCACATGACCACTGATTGCTTAGTTCTTGGTCTGCTTAGAGCAGAGAGCAGTGACTGTCAGTCACCGCTCTCCGCTCAGCTCCTTCAGCACCCACTGGAGCGCCGGGCTGGGGAGGGTTCGGGTGCGTGCTGAGATTGGGAGCCAGCTGTCAATCAGGCAGCCAGGTGGATCCCAACAATATTTTCAGGATCCTTCCAGAGGCTGGAGCTGCTCTGCCACATCCTCCGATAGCGGGCAATAGTTTGCTATCTGCTGACTCTGGGTCACAGGCAGTGGCGGTTGGTGCTCCATTGGTCAGGGGGCGGCAGACGGACCTAACCATGAACATCCCCGCCACGTCTCAAGCCCGCCACCTCACACTAACCCTTGCCCCCGACCCCCCCCCCAGTCGCCGGCTCGCTCATTCATCCTCTGACCCACCAGGCCCCTCATTACCAATGCTGGTCAGGGCTTCGGATTCCCCCCTCCATCTCCTCCGTGTCCCAGCCGTCGCTTCTCCTCCTGGCGAAAAGGGGTCTTAGGACTCCTGGCCAATGGGGTCTCGGGACCTGATTCCTGATAGGCCAGGAGGATATACAGGAAGACAATAGTGAATATTAATTTGCTATTGTCCTACAACAGGGTGGCCTCAGGACGTAGTGCTCTGCGCCCTGAGCACACCCTTTTTGAAGCCAATGAGAGCCTCCGGCTCTAATCACGTATTAAAAAAAAAAAACCCATTGAAATCCATGCGTCCGGCACCCTGCATGTAGATTAGGGGCCGGGGGCATGGATGGGGGGGAGGCGCCCTTGCCCCCCTGAGTGTTCGCCACTGTTCACAGGAGAGCAAAAGTGAGTGTACTCCTGTGAGCCACAAAAGCTTATCCATACTTCTCTTTTTATTTTCCTTTACTATAATGCTGAAAAAACAAACTCCGCTACATTGTATTTATATATTCAGAAGAACATCACATTGTATTTCTTTACAATTTCTTTATTTGGGAATTGTGAGATGAGGGCTGTGCTGGGGTTGTGCTCTCTGCAGCCTCCTACCATCACTTTATAAATCACCATTTCTTCTCTGAAGCATAAACCTCCTTTTTTCCATAATCCAGTTTTACCCAACACACTGAAATATTCAGGAAATTTAGAGTGTTCTTCTCAGAAAGACAGAAATATAACGTTTTCATCATCAGTAGTGCGCAAAAGACGAAGGTCTTAAGTGAGTTTATTTTGTAGTAAAGGACAGGCAACAAGAATGTGCATTGTATGGTAATCCACATCAATCAGAGCAATGAGAGGCAATTATTGCATGAATTACTGTACTTTATATATTGTTCTTTACCTTATTATATTCATATATATATATATTCATATAGCAATCAATGACATCACTGAGAATGCAGCCTATCCATTCACTAGAGAGCGATGACATCACTTAGAACGCAGCCTATCCATTCTCTAGAGAGCAGTGACATCACTGAAAATGCAGCCTATCCATTCACTAGAGAGCGGTGATATCACTGAGAATGCAGCCTATCCATTCACTAGAGAGCGGTGACATCACTGAGAATGCAGCCTATCCATTCATTAGAGACCGATGACATCACTGAGAATGCAGCCTATCCATTCACTAGAGAGCGGTGACATCACTGAGAATGCAGCCTATCCAATCACTAGAGAGCGATGACATCACTGAGAATGCAGCCTATCCAATCACTATAGAGCGATGACATCACTGAGAATGCAGTCTATCCATTCACTAGAGAGCGGTGACATCACTGAGAATGCAGCCTTTCCATTCACTAGAGAGCGATGACATCACTGAGAATGCAGCCTATCCATTCTCTAGAGAGTGATGACATCACTGAGAATGCAGCCTATCCATTCACTAGAGAGCGGTGATATCACTGAGAATGCAGCCTATCCATTCATTAGAGACCGATGACATCACTGAGAATGCAGCCTATCCATTCACTAGAGAGCGGTGACATCACTGAGAATGCAGCCTATCCAATCACTAAAGAGCGATGACATCACTGAGAATGCAGCCTATCCATTCACTAGAGAGCGGTGATATCACTGAGAATGCAGCCTATCCATTCATTAGAGACCGATGACATCACTGAGAATGCAGCCTATCCATTCACTAGAGAGCGGTGACATCACTGAGAATGCAGCCTATCCAATCACTAAAGAGCGATGACATCACTGAGAATGCAGCCTATCCATTCACTAGAGAGTGGTGACATCACTGAGAATGCAGCCTATCCAATCACTAGAGAGCGATGACATCACTGAGAATGCAGCCTATCCAATCACTAGAGAGCGATGACATCACTGAGAATGCAGCCTATCCATTTACTAGAGAGCGATGACATCACTGAGAATGCAGCCTATCCATTCACTAGAGACCGATGACATCACTGAGAGTGTAGTCTATCCAATCACTAGAGAGTGGTGACTTCACTGAGAATGCAGCCTATCCAATCACTAGAGAGCGGTGACATCACTGAGAATGCAGCCTATCCATTCACTAGAGAGCAGTGACATCACTAAGAATGCAGCCTATCCATTCACTAGAGAGCGGTGACCTCACTGAAAATGCAGCCTATCCATTTACTAGAGAGTGGTGACATCACTGAGAATGCAGCCTATCCATTCACTAGAGAGCGGTGACATCACTGAGAATGCAGCCTATCCAATCACTAGAGAGCGGTGACCTCACTGAAAATGCAGCCTATCCATTTACTAGAGAGCGGTGACATCACTGAGAATGCAGCCTATCCATTCACTAGAGAGCGGTGACATCACTGAGAATGCAGCCTATCCAATCACTAAAGAGCGATGACATCACTGAGAATGCAGCCTATCCATTCACTAGAGAGTGGTGACATCACTGAGAATGCAGCCTATCCAATCACTAGAGAGCGATGACATCACTGAGAATGCAGCCTATCCAATCACTAGAGAGCGATGACATCACTGAGAATGCAGCCTATCCATTTACTAGAGAGCGATGACATCACTGAGAATGCAGCCTATCCATTCACTAGAGACCGATGACATCACTGAGAGTGTAGTCTATCCAATCACTAGAGAGTGGTGACTTCACTGAGAATGCAGCCTATCCAATCACTAGAGAGCGGTGACATCACTGAGAATGCAGCCTATCCATTCACTAGAGAGCAGTGACATCACTAAGAATGCAGGCTATCCAATCACTAGAGAGCGGTGACATCACTGAGAATGCAGCCTATCCATTCACTAGAGAGTGGTGACATCACTGAGAATGCAGCCTATCCAATCACTAGAGAGCGATGACATCACTGAGAATGCAGCCTATCCAATCACTAGAGAGCGATGACATCACTGAGAATGCAGCCTATCCATTTACTAGAGAGCGATGACATCACTGAGAATGCAGCCTATCCATTCACTAGAGACCGATGACATCACTGAGAGTGTAGTCTATCCAATCACTAGAGAGTGGTGACTTCACTGAGAATGCAGCCTATCCAATCACTAGAGAGCGGTGACATCACTGAGAATGCAGCCTATCCATTCACTAGAGAGCAGTGACATCACTGAGAATTCAGCCTATCCATTCACTAGAGAGCGGTGACATCACTGAGAATGCAGCCTATCCATTCACTAGAGAGCGGTGACATCACTGAGAATGTAGCCTATCCAATTACTAGAGAGCGGTGACATCACTGAGAATGCAGCCTATCCAATCACTAGAGAGCGGTGACATCACTGAGAATGCAGCCTATCCAATCACTAGAGAGCGATGACATCACTGAGAATGCAGCCTATCCAATCACTAGAGAGCGATGACATCACTGAGAATGCAGCCTATCCAATCACTAGAGAGCGGTGACATCACTGAGAATGCAGCCTATCCAATCACTAGAGAGCAGTGACATCACTGGAAACTTGCCTGTCTATCTCCGTGTAATGTTTGCTGCTAGGCTGTAGCCGGCATGAGCTTTGGTTATGTTTTCTGTGCACATGGAGGTTCCCTAAAGCCCAGGAAATTGATTATAACTGCTGCTGTTGAGTGCTCTTCAGTAGATAGGGTGAGAAGATACAATATACGGGGTGATGAATATTTAATGTGCCCTTTTTTGTGGGGTCTATTCCATGTTGGCTGGGTGGGATATATGGGATGACCTTCTATTGGTTGGAGAGAATAGAGCTCCAGATGGTATCTGCACTCCCACTTGTGAGAAGTCCACTGCCTCACTTGCTTCTGCCTGGGGAGGAATCCAGAGCCATGAAGGGTTTTCTTTTCTCCTAGCTACCCTTATGGGCCTAGAATGGGCCTAGAATACCTTAATTAGCCTGTGATAAAGAAATAGAAATAAATGTGGCACTAAAACAGTGTACGTTATTGAGCAAAGCCAAACTGAATGTTATCTGAAAGGCAGCATGCGCAACAAAGTATATTAATGAAACTAAGTCGTATAAGGACTATTAGTCAACACTAATAGAGAAAATGGGCAATATAAGCCTAAAGGTGTATAAGTGACACATGTAAATGAATCAAATGTGAACTAATAGTGAACACCTAAAGTGAAGAAAATAATGAGACAATAAAAATATAAAAGAAAAAGGAACTGCAGATCCCACTAATGGGGAGGAGCAGTTCTATATACGTGAGCCAAAAATTAAATGGTGATAATTAACATCACAAAATAGTGTAAGCACGCAAATGCGATTATGCGTGTAGTGAATAATGAATGATATAGACATAAAAAGTAATCAACATATATACTGATAAAACTAATAGTCTATCTCGAACTTGATGTCACAAAGTCCAAATAATATAATTGGAAGTGATCAGCAGCCGCCAGGGTTGGTGATGGGGGGACATGGGATCCGAGGATGGCATCCACACAAGAAGATATCAGACATCTATGTGAGAGGGATAGGCATAAATACCCTTACCGGCAGTGGTGGACTCCCAGCCAACGACTTGGGAGTCTAACAGGCTTGTAGTGGAGCAGGGGGAAGCAAGTTCCTGGTTCCCAACAGCTGAGGATGATGAAGGGATGACAACACTCACCGACCCGACTTCCTATAGCATCAGAGACATCAGTGAAGGGTACTTAGAGCAAAACCGACTTCAAAGGACGCGATGTCACTCCTCAAAAGAAAGGGGAAAAAAACGGAGACTTCCCCATAGTGTGAATCAGTTTACAACAAGCTTTATTAAAGATGGTAAAAAACACTCTGGTAAAAAGAGGTGCAAAATGGATCAAGCGCTAAGATTCAAATGGTGGCAAGACAGGCATAACAAACCCTACGCGTTTCGTCCAATGGGACTTCGACTGGGGTATATGCCCGTCTGCCACTTGTGCCTGTATATATATATAAAATAATAGTGAGCAAATGGTAACAGCTGGTCGCGCCATGTATGCCATCATTTCCGGGTAGCGGGACTCTGACTTCCGCAACCATAATGGCCCAATCAAGGTAGTGCAAAAGACGGCCTGTAACCAAGCCTCAGTGTGGACAATCCAATCTAAATATTGCCATGAGACGCGTCACCACGTCTAGGCAGTGCATAGGTCAGATGGAGTTCTCGTCCAATGAACCCTCGAGCCGGGAGATGAGACGTTGAATCACATGCGTCACTCTCCTCTACCTATCACGGGGAACATGGGCGGAACACAACATCCAATCCAAGGATGTAATAAAGAACGTGTGACGTCATTCCGGCGTACAATCGGAAGTGACGATAACACTACCAGCGGTGGAACGCAAATGCGTGCCGCGCCTCGCTGAAAACAGGAGCTGGTGAGCGGAAATGCCGGGGTATGAAATGCAAACACAATCCAGCCATAATAACAAGGGCATTAATGTTTCTTTAGAAGATGTTAACATGGCGCGAACACTGTATAAAGGACTATACAATAAAAATAAACTGTGTACTGAATCACTACGGTTGCAAATCACTAGTAGAATATATATAACATAGTTATTATAACGTAATACTTGTGTGAAACTAGTATTAATATAAAAGAGGACATCTAAACAAGAAAAGTATACAGTAAGAATTTCTACAAAAAATAATAAGCCAAGTGATCTGTGATTCGTAGAATCTCATGAAAGGATAATAAAGAATATTCAGAAAATATTCATAAGAGGAAAGATATAAAAAAAAAAAAACCCATAAATGTAAAAATTGTAAACAACCGACTGTTAATAGACCAACCAGACAACTGTGAGCTGGGTAAGTCTACAAAACTGTATATAAAATAATGCTAAATAAATACATCCATCTCTACACCAATTAGTATAAAAAAGGTTGGAGGGCCAATCTGATACCATGAAAAAAGATAAAAAGATGAGAAAACATATTTAAATAAAAATTTAAGACTGGTTGATAAAAGAATTTATGTCCCAATCGATATTAAGGCCAAATGGCGAGTAACACTTTAATTGGTGTATCCAAAAAGTCTCAAGTCTTGATACACCACTTTTCATGGAATCACCCCTCCAATGAGGGGTGAATTTATCGATAACCTGAAACTGAGTTCCACTGGGATTCTGGTTGTGGCAATGCAAAAAATGTTTGGGAACACTGTGGTTTGTAAGGCCCTTTTTAATATTGGCTATATGTTCATTGCCTCTCACAGCGAAAGTACAAATGGTGCGACCCACGTACTGTTTTTTACAAGGACACGTGTTCAAATAGACCACGTATCTAATAATAATAAATGATTCACTAAAACCTGCCCTTACCTCAAGTGAAATCAAATAGCAGCGCTAAAAATAGCAAAAAAATGTGTACATGTGTATATCTACCACAATAAACTAAAAGGTGACAACCTATTAAGTATCACTCAAAAATAATCAAAAATAATCTAGTGTTAGTAAGTTCATACAGTATATATTAGGTTAGTAACATAAAAAATCCAATAAGCAGTGACGTAGTGATGTGAGTGATGATTCATAAATAATATGATATAGATCTTCAGTGAAAAAAATCTTCCACCACACCGCTGTGAACTGTGATCTCCACTCCCCTTCAGCGAGCAAACTCACCAGCTACTTTTGCCTTACACTCTCGTGTTCGGCTCACAGGCTATTCCCACACAGTAAGGGGTACAGTGATAACCTCCACTCAATCCCTGTTGGATGTCCAGAGTATATACACAAGCGTACTCTCCACATGAAAAAAAGAAAAGCGATCCAATAGTGCAGTAACGCAATAAACTTTAATACAAGCAACACTCTCCTCCACCATTGAACTCACATTTCATAAACTTGAATCAAGCAGAATAGCACAGCAAACATGGTCATCACCAAAAAACACTCTCCAAATGGTAAACGGACGTATGGTGGTCACGGCGGACCCAGGCAGCTAGGTGTTCGGAAACACTCTCACCCGTTCCCCGAGTCTCCTGGAGCCGCTTCCCCGCTTTCTCGTATGGCGCCTCCTGTAACAACGTCCTACGTCTAGCGCGTCAGATTTCCTCGTAGCCACGCCCCGACATGTTTCGTCACAAGGGACTTATTCATGGGATTGGCTGCACTATCTGGCAATCTTTCTTAAATACCCCCCTCTCTCGTATGACGCGCGGTAATGATGACACCGCGCCTACGCACTCCCTGTGTCTCCGCTCGCACCATACGTGTACATTGCTTTGTGTGCACAAGTCAACATACATTTAAAATCTTCTGTTACTGCAAATGTTAAATATGCCACTATATATCTGCAAGAGATCTGCTTGGTAGTCCCGCAAGACCATCTTATAGGCAGTGCAGATAACCAATCATACTCGCGTGTGTTCTATATTGCAGGTATAGAGTGTCATCTAATAAAACATTTTATAAAAATTATAAAATTTTAATACTGTAAAAAACTGTAATTAACATTAAAACTGAATGGTTGAAAAAGTAAATAAAATAAAAACTTAACCCATTACGGTCCATCCCAGGTACTCCTGGGTATCCTAAATGAACCCTACTGACACACATTTTTTTATCTCAGATTCACCTTCTAAAGTTACTAAAGTGCAATATGTTATCATATACAGTCTATCCTCCCTACCTGTCACTCCCACTAGTAGGTAATCTCATAATTGCGTTGGTGTTATAGATTCTCAACCTCTCTATATCTAAGATTAGGGTGACATATATAGAAGGACCTCAACCGCTTACTCATTACTCACTAATTATTACTCATTAATAATCATTAATGAAACAGTTGAGGTCCAATTCTATATTTAAACCCCCCGGGAAAAGACATCTAAAAAGGTATATCCATCGGGTTTCTCGTTGAGAAAGATCCCTTATTCTGTTTGAGCCCCTCCATGATGGATATACAATGTCTATCCCACAAAACTGTAGTACACTGGGGTCCTGGTTATGGTATTCCTTAAAATGGAGGGACACGCTGTGATGCTTGAAACCATTTTTTATATTGGTTAAATGCTCAGAAATACGAACCCTTAGTAGTCTTTTCGTGCGTCCTACATAAAACAGGCCGCATGGGCACCACATCAAGTACACAACAAATGATGAATTACATGTGATGAACTCTTTGATTTCAAATGTTTCATTTGCTCGATTAGTGATACTCTTCGTGCTCCTACTCCTGTTACTCACTGTTCTACAACATATGCACTTATTGCATGGAAAAAAGCCTTTAAGATTCATTTTAATTGATGGTTGACCTGGAGGGTCAAGAATTTTTTTTACCACTTTGTCTCCAAAGTTGGGGGCCCTCCTATAAATGAACTTAGGGGTTTCTGGTAACATCTCTCCTAGGTGTCGATCCCTACGGAGTATGTACCAATATTTTTAAAAAATGGTCTCTATCTCTCTATATTGACTGTGATAGTTCGATATAAAGCTCCATTGGTGTTTTTCCTCAGATCTAATCCTTTCTTTCTTTTTCAAACAGTCCTCCCTTGGTATATTAGCTACCCGTTCTATGACGTCATCCATGGATTTTTCTGAGTATCCTTTCTGGAGGAATCTCTCTTTTAAGACCTTTGCCTGCGTGTAGTACTTCCCTTGTTCAGTACAATTCCGGCGGACCCTCAAAAATTGTCCCTTCGGGATATTCTTTATCCGTACAGGGTGATGACCACTCCTGATGGATAAAAAACTGTTCCGGTCCGTCGGTTTAAAGTATACACTAGTCACCAGAGACTGTTCCTTCCTTTCAATGGTCACATCCAAAAAATTGACGCATGTTTCACTAATCTGGGCCTCCAATTTAATGTTGTTATTATTAGTGTTGAGGTATTTTAAAAATTCATCGACAGAGTCTCTAGATCCCTCCCAGATGAACAGGAGGTCATCTATGAACCTTCGATAGAATTTCAACTGGGGAAAAGACTTGCTGAAGATGAATCTGTCCTCCCATTCGGCCATGAACAGGTTGGCGAGGCTGGGGGCAAACTTAGCCCCCATAGCCACGCCAACCCGTTGGGAAAAGAAGTGCCCATTCCACCAAAAATAATTGTGTGACATGCAGAAGTTTAGGGCCTGGCCCACAAATCTCTTCTGCATGTCAGGAATGTCCTCTCTCCTGCTCAGTGCCCAATTCAATGACAGAGAGGCATCCTCATGTTGAATGATCGTATATAATGAGGACACGTCTGCTGTCACTAGAAGGATGTCAGCGGCAGGATTCAAACAGACCTCCCCCAATCTTTGGAGTAGGTCGGTGGTATCTCTCAGATACGCCTTAGTGATTTTTACACTTGGCTGGAGAAACCTATCTAGGTACTCTCCCAACCTCGCCGTGACAGATCCTATCCCGTTTACAATCGGGCGCGCTGGAGGTAGTTTGGCATCCTTGTGAATTTTGGGAAGTGTATATATAACTGGAATCCTACACGCACTAGGGACAAGGTACCTTCTTTCTCTGAGATTCAGGGCGCTAATAGCATACCCCCATTCAACAAGTGAGTTTAATTGTTCCCTGTATTTCTCAGTAGGGTCAATGGTTAATCTTTCATATGTGGAGCGGTCATTAAGCATGTTTAAAGTTGTCCATGATAAAAGGATTTATACAGAATGACAACCCCCCCTCCCTTGTCAGCCGGACGTATAATAATATTGTTCCGTTTCTCTAGTGCCCTGATTCTTTCATTAATATATTTCGGATTCACTTCCTCTTTCACTTTAATGGTGTCTAGATCTTTCAAAACTAGATTTTTGAATAAAGACAAGACCTAAGGCCTGGGTGGGACGTTAAATGAGGCAATACTAACATTTACCTCCATCCCTGATGCGTTTAAGCAAAAAAAGAAAAAGTAATTGGTGGGACTTTGTATGAAGCACATAACTAAGTCAGACGAGCCAATCCATGTAAAACATAATAATTTATTACAAAGGGTATACATACACATAAAGGGTAATAAAAGAAATACAATCATATAATATAATATTGAATCTCATTGGATAAATAGCATTCCTAGATAGTTTATCATAAAACAAATGTCTCAACATAATGTGCATGGTAATATAGTATTAGGTCTCAATATAAAAAACCCTGAACAATACATAATATAAGGCACTTGTCTCGACATCTTAATACATAGTAGTAGACTTATGGTATGTAAACTACAATTGTAATGGTAGCATGTAGATATAGTAACAAAGAAGAATTGGTTCGTACTTATAGACTTCAATATAGTAGAAATGGGGCCTAAAAACTGTGACGTAGCATCATAAAATAGCTCTACGCGTTTCGTGGCTACATTACCACTCGTCAGGAGCAGATGCATGATTTTAGAGGTATCTATAATAGAAAATGCCAAAGGAAAAATATAAGAGATAATAATAGAAAATAAGGCAAAAAGGAAAGAAAGAGGGGGAACATAATTGTCCCAAACACTCTCACCTATCTATAACATATGGGTACGACTGGTGATGATATTAATGGTAGAAGGCACTGCAGGAAATGTTGTTCCCGGGAGCTGAGACGGTATCACTGGAAACACGGCTTTGGAACTAATCACCAAAATAGAAAAGATACCAGGTTCCAAATGGGGTATAGATGATTGATAGTGTGACCGGTTCACAATATGAGTGCTTGCCAGAGCTTATCTGTAAAGGTAAATTGTTAGGGTAAGGTGAACTGAGACCATAGCTAATGTATTAAATAGAATGCAACCTGGTGTGTGTGTGTAAGGGAAATGTCCATGGGTGTGAGAAAAGGAAGAATAAATGAAGAAAAAAGAAAATAGTTTAAAGTGACCAAAAGTGTGTCGTGAGGATGAGGATGTGTATAAAATAGAATAGTTAGTGAAAAAGAGAGTACCTATTTACCTTAGAAGATTTTGGGAATAGCACAGCAAACATGGTCATCACCAAAAAACACTCTCCATATGGTAAACGGACGTATGGTGGTCACGGCGGACCCAGGCAGCTAGGTGTTCGGAAACACTCTCACCCGTTCCCCGAGTCTCCTGGAGCCGCTTCCCCGCTTTCTCGTATGGCGCCTCCTGTCACAGCGTCCTACGTCTAGCGCGTCAGATTGCCTCGTAGCCACGCCCCGACATGTTTCGTCACAAGGGACTTATTCATGGGATTGGCTGCACTATCTGGCAATCTTTCTTAAATATCCCCCTCTCTCGTATGACGCGCGGTAATGATGACACCGCGCCTACGCACTCCCTGTGTCTCCGCTCGCACCATACGTGTACATTGCTTTGTGTGCACAAGTCAACATACATTTAAAATCTTCTGTTACTGCAAATGTTAAATATGCCACTATATATCTGCAAGAGAACTGCTTGGTAATCCCGCAAGACCATCTTATAGGCAGTGCAGATAACCAATCATACTCGCGTGTGTTCTATATTGCAGGTATAGAGTGTCATCTAATAAAACATTTTATAAAAATTATAAAATTTTAATACTGTAAAAAACTGTAATTAACATTAAAACTGAATGGTTGAAAAAGTAAATAAAATAAAAACTTAACCCATTACGGTCCATCCCAGGTACTCCTGGGTATCCTAAATGAACCCTACCGACACACATTTTTTTATCTCAGATTCACCTTCTAAAGTTACTAAAGTGCAATATGTTATCATATACAGTCTATCCTCCCTACCTGTCACTCCCACTAGTAGGTAATCTCATAATTGCGTTGGTGTTATAGATTCTCAACCTCTCTATATCTAAGATTAGGGTGACATATATAGAAGGACCTCAACCGCTTACTCATTACTCACTAATTATTACTCATTAATAATCATTAATGAAACAGTTGAGGTCCAATTCTATATTTAAACCCCCCGGGAAAAGACATCTAAAAAGGTATATCCATCGGGTTTCTCGTTGAGAAAGATCCCTTATTCTGTTTGAGCCCCTCCATGATGGATATACAATGTCTATCCCACAAAACTGTAGTACACTGGGGTCCTGGTTATGGTATTCCTTAAAATGGAGGGACACGCTGTGATGCTTGAAACCATTTTTTATATTGGTTAAATGCTCAGAAATACGAACCCTTAGTAGTCTTTTCGTGCGTCCTACATAAAACAGGCCGCATGGGCACCACATCAAGTACACAACAAATGATGAATTACATGTGATGAACTCTTTGATTTCAAATGTTTCATTTGCTCGATTAGTGATACTCTTCGTGCTCTTACTCCTGTTACTCACTGTTCTACAACATATGCACTTATTGCATGGAAAAAAGCCTTTAAGATTCATTTTAATTGATGGTTGACCTGGAGGGTCAAGAATTTTTTTTACCACTTTGTCTCCAAAGTTGGGGGCCCTCCTATAAATGAACTTAGGGGTTTCTGGTAACATCTCTCCTAGGTGTCGATCCCTACGGAGTATGTACCAATATTTTTAAAAAATGGTCTCTATCTCTCTATATTGACTGTGATAGTTCGATATAAAGCTCCATTGGTGTTTTTCCTCAGATCTAATCCTTTCTTTCTTTTTCAAACAGTCCTCCCTTGGTATATTAGCTACCCGTTCTATGACGTCATCCATGGATTTTTCTGAGTATCCTTTCTGGAGGAATCTCTCCTTTAAGACCTTTGCCTGCGTGTAGTACTTCCCTTGTTCAGTACAATTCCGGCGGACCCTCAAAAATTGTCCCTTCGGGATATTCTTTATCCATACAGGGTGATGACCACTCCTGATGGATAAAAAACTGTTCCGGTCCGTCGGTTTAAAGTATACACTAGTCACCAGAGACTGTTCCTTCCTTTCAATGGTCACATCCAAAAAATTGACGCATGTTTCACTAATCTGGGCCTCCAATTTAATGTTGTTATTATTAGTGTTGAGGTATTTTAAAAATTCATCGACAGAGTCTCTAGATCCCTCCCAGATGAACAGGAGGTCATCTATGAACCTTCGATAGAATTTCAACTGGGGAAAAGACTTGCTGAAGATGAATCTGTCCTCCCACTCGGCCATGAACAGGTTGGCGAGGCTGGGGGCAAACTTAGCCCCCATAGCCACGCCAACCCGTTGGGAAAAGAAGTGCCCATTCCACCAAAAATAATTGTGTGACATGCAGAAGTTTAGGGCCTGGCCCACAAATCTCTTCTGCATGTCAGGAATGTCCTCTCTCCTGCTCAGTGCCCAATTCAATGACAGAGAGGCATCCTCATGTTGAATGATCGTATATAATGAGGACACGTCTGCTGTCACTAGAAGGATGTCAGCGGCAGGATTCAAACAGACCTCCCCCAATCTTTGGAGTAGGTCGGTGGTATCTCTCAGATACGCCTTAGTGATTTTTACACTTGGCTGGAGAAACCTATCTAGGTACTCTCCCAACCTCGCCGTGACAGATCCTATCCCGTTTACAATCGGGCACGCTGGAGGTAGTTTGGCATCCTTGTGAATTTTGGGAAGTGTATATATAACTGGAATCCTACACGCACTAGGGACAAGGTACCTTCTTTCTCTGAGATTCAGGGCGCTAATAGCATACCCCCATTCAACAAGTGAGTTTAATTGTTCCCTGTATTTCTCAGTAGGGTCAATGGTTAATCTTTCATATGTGGAGCGGTCATTAAGCATGTTTAAAGTTGTCCATGATAAAAGGATTTATACAGAATGACAACCCCCCCTCCCTTGTCAGCCGGACGTATAATAATATTGTTCTGTTTCTCTAGTGCCCTGATTCTTTCATTAATATATTTCGGATTCACTTCCTCTTTCACTTTAATGGTGTCTAGATCTTTCAAAACTAGATTTTTGAATACCTCAACATAATGATTATTGGAGTTTTGGGGATTAAATAACGACTTGTTCCTCAGGCCACTATCAACTTTATTAGAAGAAGGCGTGGCATTATAGGCAGAAACTACTGGGTGACTGAGAAAATATTTTTTGATATTGAGGGATCTAATAAACTTATGAGTGTCAATGTACACTCCAAATTTATTTAGCACTCTCCTCGGAGCACATTTAAGGCCCAAATTTAAAATATTCATCTCTTTGGCGTTTAGTGTCACTTCACTTAAATTGTAAATACCCGTATTTACATGTCCCTCAATCTCTTTTTTGGGTTGTTGCCGTCGTCCTGCCCGACAGCCCCTTCGCCTCCTGGGAATGGTCCCATTGCCCTGTTTGTATATGGCTGTGGTCCCTTCATCCCTTCCCTGTTGTGTACTGGATGGTTCTTTCCTCTCGGTGTCCCCCCTCCTCTCCCCCTCCTCCCTCGCTGGCCTAAAAAAGGTGGGGGGCCTTGTTCTTGATGTTGGGGTGCATGATAATCCCCCTCCAGAGGTAGATATCTATTATGGATTGGTATGGGAGATGGGAGATGGGATGAAAGATTAACCATTGACCCTACTGAGAAATACAGGGAACAATTAAACTCACTTGTTGAATGGGGGTATGCTATTAGCGCCCAGAATCTCAGAGAAAGAAGGTACCTTGTCCCTAGTGCGTGTAGGATTCCAGTTATATATACACTTCCCAAAATTCACAAGGATGCCAAACTACCTCCAGCGCGCCCGATTGTAAACGGGATAGGATCTGTCACGGCGAGGTTGGGAGAGTACCTAGATAGGTTTCTCCAGCCAAGTGTAAAAATCACTAAGGCGTATCTGAGAGATACCACCGACCTACTCCAAAGATTGGGGGAGGTCTGTTTGAATCCTGCCGCTGACATCCTTCTAGTGACAGCAGACGTGTCCTCATTATATACGATCATTCAACATGAGGATGCCTCTCTGTCATTGAATTGGGCCCTGAGCAGGAGAGAGGACATTCCTGACATGCAGAAGAGATTTGTGGGCCAGGCCCTAAACTTCTGCATGTCACACAATTATTTTTGGTGGAATGGGCACTTCTTTTCCCAACGGGTTGGCGTGGCTATGGGGGCTAAGTTTGCCCCCAGCCTCGCCAACCTGTTCATGGCCGAATGGGAGGACAGATTCATCTTCAGCAAGTCTTTTCCCCAGTTGAAATTCTATCGAAGGTTCATAGATGACCTCCTGTTCATCTGGGAGGGATCTAGAGACTCTGTCGATGAATTTTTAAAATACCTCAACACTAATAATAACAACATTAAATTGGAGGCCCAGATTAGTGAAACATGCGTCAATTTTTTGGATGTGACCATTGAAAGGAAGGAACAGTCTCTGGTGACTAGTGTATACTTTAAACCGACGGACCGGAACAGTTTTTTATCCATCAGGAGTGGTCATCACCCTGTATGGATAAAGAATATCCCGAAGGGACAATTTTTGAGGGTCCACCGGAATTGTACTGAACAAGGGAAGTACTACACGCAGGCAAAGGTCTTAAAGGAGAGATTCCTCCAGAAAGGATACTCAGAAAAATCCATGGATGACGTCATAGAACGGGTAGCTAATATACCAAGGGAGGACTGTTTGAAAAAGAAAGAAAGGATTAGATCTGAGGAAAAACACCAATGGAGCTTTATATCGAACTATCACAGTCAATATAGAGAGATAGAGACCATTTTTTAAAAATATTGGTACATACTCCGTAGGATCGACACCTAGGAGAGATGTTACCAGAAACCCCTAAGTTCATTTATAGGAGGGCCCCCAACTTTGGAGACAAAGTGGTAAAAAAAATTCTTGACCCTCCAGGTCAACCATCAATTAAAATGAATCTTAAAGGCTTTTTTCCATGCAATAAGTGCATATGTTGTAGAACAGTGAGTAACAGGAGTAGGAGCACGAAGAGTATCACTAATCGAGCAAATGAAACATTTGAAATCAAAGAGTTCATCACATGTAATTCATCATTTGTTGTGTACTTGATGTGGTGCCCATGCGGCCTGTTTTATGTAGGACGCACGAAAAGACTACTAAGGGTTCGTATTTCTGAGCATTTAACCAATATAAAAAATGGTTTCAAGCATCACAGCGTGTCCCTCCATTTTAAGGAATACCATAACCAGGACCCCAGTGTACTACAGTTTTGTGGGATAGACATTGTATATCCATCATGGAGGGGCTCAAACAGAATAAGGGATCTTTCTCAACGAAAAACCCGATGGATATACCTTTTTAGATGTCTTTTCCCGGGGGGTTTAAATATAGAATTGGACCTCAACTGTTTCATTAATGATTATTAATGAGTAATAATTAGTGAGTAATGAGTAAGCGGTTGAGGTCCTTCTATATATGTCACCCTAATCTTAGATATAGAGAGGTTGAGAATCTATAACACCAACGCAATTATGAGATTACCTACTAGTGGGAGTGACAGGTAGGGAGGATAGACTGTATATGATAACATATTGCACTTTAGTAACTTTAGAAGGTGAATCTGAGATAAAAAAATGTGTGTCGGTAGGGTTCATTTAGGATACCCAGGAGTACCTGGGATGGACCGTAATGGGTTAAGTTTTTATTTTATTTACTTTTTCAACCATTCAGTTTTAATGTTAATTACAGTTTTTTACAGTATTAAAATTTTATAATTTTTATAAAATGTTTTATTAGATGACACTCTATACCTGCAATATAGAACACACGTGAGTATGATTGGTTATCTGCACTGCCTATAAGATGGTCTTGCGGGACTACCAAGCAGTTCTCTTGCAGATATATAGTGGCATATTTAACATTTGCAGTAACAGAAGATTTTAAATGTATGTTGACTTGTGCACACAAAGCAATGTACACGTATGGTGCGAGCGGAGACACAGGGAGTGCGCAGGCGCGGTGTCATCATTACCGCGCCTCATACGAGAGAGGGGGGTATTTAAGAAAGATTGCCAGATAGTGCAGCCAATCCCATGAATAAGTCCCTTGTGACGAAACATGTCGGGGCGTGGCTACGAGGCAATCTGACGCGCTAGACGTAGGACGTTGTTACAGGAGGCGCCATACGAGAAAGCGGGGAAGCGGCTCCAGGAGACTCGGGGAACGGGTGAGAGTGTTTCCGAACACCTAGCTGCCTGGGTCCGCCGTGACCACCATACGTCCGTTTACCATTTGGAGAGTGTTTTTTGGTGATGACCATGTTTGCTGTGCTATTCTGCTTGATTCAAGTTTATGAAATGTGAGTTCAATGGTGGAGGAGAGTGTTGCTTGTATTAAAGTTTATTGCGTTACTGCACTATTGGATCGCTTTTCTTTTTTTCATGTGGAGAGTACGCTTGTGTATATACTCTGGTCATCCAACAGGGATTGAGTGGAGGTTATCACTGTACCCCTTACTGTGTGGGAATAGCCTGTGAGCCGAACACGAGAGTGTAAGGCAAAAGTAGCTGGTGAGTTTGCTCGCTGAAGGGGAGTGGAGATCACAGTTCACAGCGGTGTGGTGGAAGATTTTTTTCACTGAAGATCTATATCATATTATTTATGAATCATCACTCACATCACTACGTCACTGCTTATTGGACTTTTTATGTTACTAACCTAATATATACTGTATGAACTTAATAACACTAGATTATTTTTGATTATTTTTGAGTGATACTTAATAGGTTGTCACCTTTTAGTTTATTGTGGTAGATATACACATGTACACATTTTTTTGCTATTTTTAGCGCTGCTATTTGATTTCACTTGAGGTAAGGGCAGGTTTTAGTGAATCATTTATTATTATTTTTGCACTGTTTGAATTTTAAGCAGCAGCTGTCAATGAGGGGTAGGTCTGTGAGCGCAGCGTTTGGCACATAGGAGGGGGCGGTGATCCTGTGGACCATATTAAGTGACAGACCACGTATCTAGTTTCACATGTTAGAAAATGTTTAATACAATACTCCTTCCCTGTGGTAGTGGAGACGAAAGTCTCAGTTCTCCTCCGTCCACAGATGTTATGTGTGGAAACATTGCAACGCTTACAAGGAAAAAAACTTTTCATATTATGAAAGAAGGAGCGAATCTCCGGAGGGTCAGTGATATTAGGGGTGATTTGACATCTAATAGAGGGGGCCCCTCTATAAATGACACCACCTCGCTCAGGAAGGATAGGGCCCAACACTGGGTCGTTTTTAAGGACTCTCCAATGTCTCGCTACAATTTCCTTAATTTGCCTGTGTTGTATGGAAAAATTGGTCAAGAGAGACCACTTGTGTCTGTTATCAGGACAACCTTTAGGTTTAGCAACTAACAAAGATTCTCGGCTTATCTGGGCAACCCTGTTGATTTCGTTGTCAATTTCAGCCGGATCGTAGCCTCTATCAACAAACTTAGACTTCAAAATCTGTGTTTGGTGTAAATAATCTGTAAGATTGCTACAATTACGTCTAATCCGTGAAAACTGGCTACGTGGCACAGACTTCAACCAGGTAGCATGATGGCAACTACCGACCGGAATGTAGTGGCCCATAGCCACTCCCTTCTGCTGAATGAAAAAATCACCATTATACCAAAAGTAATTATGTTTGGTAGCGAACCGTAATAGGTCCATGATGAATCGCTGTTGGGTTCTGGGGATGGACTCCTCCCTAGACAGGAAGAGTTCAACAGCTGCAAAACCCGCATTATGGGGTATGGAAGTATATAGTGACGTAACGTCAGCTGTAACTAAAAGAAGATCATCACTGTAGGTAATATTATTCAACTTAGAAAGTTCTAAGTTCTAAGTTGCATAATATTACCTACAGTGCTGATCCTCTTTTAGTTACAGCTGACGTTACGTCACTATATACTTCCATACCCCATAATGCGGGTTTTGCAGCTGTTGAACTCTTCCTGTCTAGGGAGGAGTCCATCCCCAGAACCCAACAGCGATTCATCATGGACCTATTACGGTTTGCTACCAAACATAATTACTTTTGGTATAATGGTGAATTTTTTTCATTCAGCAGAAGGGAGTGGCTATGGTCGCTAAGTTCGCCCCTAGCCTGGCCAATATTTTTATGGCCCGTTGGGAGGAGGATGTCGTCTATGCCCTCGATCCCCCGGAGCTAGCTCTCTGGGCGAGGTATATAGACGACATCCTCCTCCTATGGAGAGGAAGTATTGAGTCTTTACACATTTTTTTGGGTAAATTAAACGACAACAACATTGGGATAGAGCTTAAATATGAGATTAGCTCTTCCATGATTCATTTTCTAGATCTTGAAATATCAGTGGTTGACAACCATCTGCAAACCAAGACATTCTTCAAACCTACCGACCGGAATGGCTACATTTTACGGATTATTTACACCAAACACAGATTTTGAAGTCTAAGTTTGTTGATAGAGGCTACGATCCGGCTGAAATTGACAACGAAATCAACAGGGTTGCCCAGATAAGCCGAGAGTCTTTGTTAGTTGCTAAACCTAAAGGTTGTCCTGATAACAGACACAAGTGGTCTCTCTTGACCAATTTTTCCATACAACACAGGCAAATTAAGGAAATTGTAGCGAGACATTGGAGAGTCCTTAAAAACGACCCAGTGTTGGGCCCTATCCTTCCTGAGCGAGGTGGTGTCATTTATAGAGGGGCCCCCTCTATTAGAAGTCAAATCGCCCCTAATATCACTGACCCTCCGGAGATTCGCTCCTTCTTTCATAATATGAAAAGTTTTTTTCCTTGTAAGCATTGCAATGTTTGCACACATAACATCTGTGGACGGAGGAGAACTGAGACTTTCGTCTCCACTACCACAGGGAAGGAGTATTGTATTAAACATTTTCTAACATGTGAAACTAGATACGTGGTCTATTTGATCACGTTTTCTTGTAAAAAACAGTACGTGGGTCGCACCATTCGTACTTTCGCTGTGAGAGGCAATGAACATATAGCCAATATTAAAAAGGGCCTTACAAACCACAGTGTTCCCAAACATTTTTTGCATTGCCACAACCAGAATCCCAGTGGAACTCAGTTTCAGGTTATCGATAAATTCACCCCTCATTGGAGGGGTGATTCCATGAAAAGGGGTGTATCAAGACTTGAGACTTTTTGGATACACCAATTAAAGTGTTACTCGCCATTTGGCCTTAATATCGATTGGGACATAAATTCTTTTATCAACCAGTCTTAAATTTTTATTTAAATATGTTTTCTCATCTTTTTATCTTTTTTCATGGTATCAGATTGGCCCTCCAACCTTTTTTATACTAATTGGTGTAGAGATGGATGTATTTATTTAGCATTATTTTATATACAGTTTTGTAGACTTACCCAGCTCACAGTTGTCTGGTTGGTCTATTAACAGTCGGTTGTTTACAATTTTTACATTTATGGGTTTTTTTTTTTTATATCTTTCCTCTTTTGAATATTTTCTGAATATTCTTTATTATCCTTTCATGAGATTCTACGAATCACAGATCACTTGGCTTATTATTTTTTGTAGAAATTCTTACTGTATACTTTTCTTGTTTAGATGTCCTCTTTTATATTAATACTAGTTTCACACAAGTATTACGTTATAATAACTATGTTATATATATTCTACTAGTGATTTGCAACTGTAGTGATTCAGTACACAGTTTATTTTTATTGTATAGTCCTTTATACAGTGTTCGCGCCATGTTAACATCTTCTAAAGAAACATTAATGCCCTTGTTATTATGGCTGGATTGTGTTTGCGTTTCATACCCCGGCATTTCCGCTCACCAGCTCCTGTTTTCAGCGAGGCGCGGCACGCATTTGCGTTCCACCGCTGGTAGTGTTATCGTCACTTCCGATTGTACGCCGGTATGACGTCACACGTTCTTTATTACATCCTTGTATTGGATGTTGTGTTCCGCCCATGTTCCCCGTAATAGGTAGAGGAGAGTGACGCATGTGATTCAACGTCTCATCTCCCGGCTCGAGGGTTCATTGGACGAGAACTCCATCTGACCTATGCACTGCCTAGACGTGGTGACGCGTGTCATGGCAATATTTAGATTGGATTGTCCACACTGAGGCTTGGTTACAGGCCGTCTTTTGCACTACCTTGATTGGGCCATTATGGTTGCGGAAGTCAGAGTCCTGCTACCCGGAAATGATGGCATACATGGCGCGACCAGCTGTTACCATTTGCTCACTATTATTTTATATATATATATATATATATATATATATATATATATATATATACAGGCACAAGTGGCAGACGGGCATATACCCCAGTCGAAGTCCCATTGGACGAAACGCGTAGGGTTTGTTATGCCTGTCTTGCCACCATTTGAATCTTAGCGCTTGATCCATTTTGCACCTCTTTTTACCAGAGTGTTTTTTACCATTTTTAATAAAGCTTGTTGTAAGCTGATTCACACTATGGGGAAGTCTCCGTTTTTTTTCCCTTTCTTTTGAGGAGTGACATCGCGTCCTTTGAAGTCGGTTTTGCTCTAAGTACCCTCCACTGATATCTCTGATGCTATAGGAAGTCGGGTCGGTGAGTGTTGTCATCCCTTCATCATCCTCAGCTGTTGGGAACCAGGAGCTTGCTTCCCCCTGCTCAACTATAAGCCTGTTAGACTCCCAAGTCGTTGGCTGGGAGTCCACCACTGCCAGTAAGGGTATTTATGCCTATCCCTCTCACATAGATGTCTGATATCTTCTTGTGTGGATGCCATCCTCGGATCCCATGTCCCCCCATCACCAACCCTGGCAGCTGCTGATCACTTCCAATTATATTATTTGGACTTTGTGACATCAAGTTCGAGATGGACTATTAGTTTTATCAGTATATATGTTGATTACTTTTTATGTCTATATCATTCATTATTCACTACACGCATAATCGCATTTGCGTGCTTACACTATTTTGTGATGTTAATTATCACCATTTAATTTTTGGCTCACGTATATAGAACTGCTCCTCCCCATTAGTGGGATCTGCAGTTCCTTTTTCTTTTATATTTTTATTGTCTCATTATTTTCTTCACTTTAGGTGTTCACTATTAGTTCACATTTGATTCATTTACATGTGTCACTTATACACCTTTAGGCTTATATTGCCCATTTTCTCTATTAGTGTTGACTAATAGTCCTTATACGACTTAGTTTCATTAATATACTTTGTTGCGCATGCTGCCTTTCAGATAACATTCAGTTTGGCTTTGCTCAATAACGTACACTGTTTTAGCGCCACATTTATTTCTATATCTAGTTTACAATTGGTCTGATTGTTGTGTTGGCTGCTCTGTCCTCGGGTTGGCGCACTATTACCTTACATTTCTTTTAGCCTGTGATAAAGGCCTAAAGAATCCTACACCAGCCTGTGTCGGAGCTTGAGAGAGTCCTAGAGCTGACCAGAGGCCTGAGAAACTGAAGACAGTGGCTATCTGGGTCTTCTTCTGGGGATTCTAGGAAGTCTACTGTGCAATGGATTTTTGTTGTTGTTTTTGGGTATCCTGTATGTCTGACTTTCTCTCCTTGATACAACTGAGCCGATACATTTGTAGGCAGGTGCAGTGTACTTTCTCCATTGCAGGTGGCGCTCTTCCAAAGCGGCACCGAAGTTGGAGAGCAAGTCAAGGGGAACACAGTTCCTCTATGGTTTCCTGGGTGGGGAAGCACCCAATTGCAAGCTGATGCCCCATGTGACACCAGCAGCCATCTTGGGTCAGACAGAGCCCACTTAAAGTGTCGCTAAACCCACATCACAAAAAACAATCAATAAATGGTGTATCACATGCTCTTCATACTCACTATGAGATAATTTTTCTTTATTCTGCAAAAAAAAACAAAAACTGGTTGATCCTGCTGCTTTCTATCTCCACCTTCTGTTAGAGTTGCCACCTCATCCCTTTAAAACCGATATATGATGTACACGGGTTCTGAGGCTAATTTAAAGCAGATAAGGCACCAAGTGAGTTTAATTACCACCTTAATCAGCCACAGAACCCGTGTAATTAATACGTATTTGGTTTTAAAGGGATGAGGTGGCAACCTTACCTTCTGTCCATGTCCTCACTGCATTTGGGGATTTTGTCGAGCAGTGGTGGCAACTTTGCACATGCTCAGTCATGCTCGGCGGCATACCGATCTCCAGGCATTAGTGACAACAGGGAGTGCTCGTCGACCTGTATGCATGACTTCCAAAGACCCAGGTATCCAAAAAAAAATAAAAATACAACAACAGCGACTACTGTAGGTCAAGGCCAAACAATGCGAACCAGAGGCCGTGGCTGCGCCCTAGACAACAATGCAACCTAGGGAGCTGCCTAGTTCGCCTAGTGGTAGCACCGGCCCGGACAGTACTAGCAATAAAGAAAGGAAGGTTCCTGAGAAGAAGGGAAAGCATAGGGTTGCAAGTCCTTTGGACATCATCCAGTTTGGTGCACTGGACAGCCAGGCTGCATTTCACTCTCTTAACAGGCGCTGTCTACTGGGGCTGACACCTGCCATCTCCAGCTTGTTGTTAACTGTTATTGCACTTGTCTGTGTGAGTTACACACTGCACCCCCAACCTACAAATTTGCAAGGTGGGGGCATTGAAGGTATTGAAGTCTGTTTGATTCAGGGCCGGTGCTACCACTAGGCAAACAAGGCAGTCGCCTAGGGCGCACTGCCACCTAGGGCGCAGCCAGGGCCAGCGCTCAGCTGCTCGGCAGGGGCTAACTGGGTCAGACACCTCAGACACACCTTAAAGCAGCGCCATCATAGTAGGAGTTGGGAGAGACAAATCCAGTGATACACAGGAAGCACCGCCTGCAGGGGAACATACAACTCCTGGGCCGGCCTCTGGAGACTCTTTGCTGGACTGGGCTGTCTCTTTGCTTTATGGGGATGTCTCTTTGATGGATTGGGCTGTCTCTTTGCTGGATTTTGCGTTCTCTTTGTTATTTGGGGCTGTCTCTTTGCTGGATTTGGCTGTCTGCTGGATTTTGCTTTCTATTTGTTATTTGGGGATGTCTCTTTGCTGAATAGGGATGTCTCCTTGCTGGATAGGGCTGTCCCTTTGCTTTATGGGGATGTCTCTTTGCTGCATTGGGTTATTTGCTGGATTTGCCTGTCTCTTTGCTGGATTTTACTTTCTCTTTGTTATTTTGGGTTGTCTCTTTGCTGAATTGGGCTGTCTCTTTGCTGGATAGGGCTGTCTCCTTGCTGGATTGGGCTGACTCTTTGCTGGATAGGGCTGTCTCCTTGCTGGATTGGGCTGACTCTTTGCTGGATTTTGCTTTCTCTTTGTTATTTGGGGTTGTCTCTTTGCTGAATTGTGCTGTCTCTTTGCTGGATAGGGCTGTCTCCTTGCTGGATTGGGCTGACTCTTTGCTGGATAGGGCTGTCTCCTTGCTGGATTGGGCTGTCTCTTTGCTGGATAGGGCTGTCTCCTTGCTGGATTGGGCTGTCTCTTTACTGGATAGGGCTGTCTCCTTGCTGGATTAGGCTGACTCTTTGCTGGATAGGGATGTCTCTTTGCTGGATTGGGATGTCTTTTTTACTGATTTGTCTCTTTGGCATTTTATGGCACTTATTTTTGCAAAATTAAAACAATTTAGGGGGGGGGGGCAGAACAGAGGAGAAACTCTTAAATGTAGCAGCCGATTGCTAAACAGCCATCCACAGCTATTAGTTACTGTACATCTGCTCACCCGTCGATGTAGAATACACTGAATTACACTCAGCAATAACAGGGGACATTTGTCTAAAAGATCAATATCGCTAATAGCTTCCTGTAAGGGAAAACTGTCAGCCGATATCAACTAAAGAGATTGTAATAGTGGTGTGATTCCACCACTGGGGGTGTGTTACTCACTTGCTTATATTTTGTCTCAGCAGCTGAAGTCCTCCATTCGGATCTCACAGAGAATGTTGCTGATCTTTTAAGGTTTTCGACAAACTTATTTATGTGTTTTCTCCCCAATTCCAGATCCTAAAAGTTTGGAGGGATCTAAAACTAAAGCCAGGTGACTTGTGGATTGTTAAGAGATATTTATATATAAGGAATTTTTGGAGACTCAATACAGCATCTCTTTCATGTACAGTTGTGCAAAACTTGAAGGAAAAGTCACCTGGATCCACACCAGACACTGCAAAAATGACTGAATTAAAGAAATCTCTGTTTGATTTGTTTTCCTCTTGGAATCACAGTCTAGGGTACTATTTATTCAAATACTTTAATTGCAAGGGAGATATATAAATATATACAGTATGTCACAAAAGTAAGTACACCCCTCAGTCACATTTTAGTAAATCTTTTCTTCTATCTTTTCATGTGACAACACTGAAGAAATGACACTTGTCTACAATGTAAAGTAGTGAGTGTACAGCTTGTATAACAGTGTAAATTTGCTGTCCCCTCAAAATAACTCAACACACAGCCATTAATGTCTAAACCACTGGCAACAAAAGTCAGTACACCCCTAAGTGAAAATGTCCAAATTGGGCCCAAAGTGTCAATATTTTGTGTGGCCACCATTATTTTCCAGCACTGCCTTAACCCTCTTGGGCATGGAGGTCACCAGAGCTTCACAGGTTGTCACTGGAGTCCTCCTCCCCTCCTCCATGATGACATCACAGAGCTGGTGGATGTTAGAGACCTTGCGCTCCTCCACCTTTCGTTTGAGGATGTGGAGAAAAGGAAGTGCCACCTGAGTGTAGTATTAATATAAAGATTTAATGACATATAAAAAATGAACACTTACACTTACACTTTCTTGTAAGTGTTCATGTCATTAAATCTCTATATTAATACTACACTCAGGTGGCGCTTCCTTTTCTCCACCCCCTCTTGCAATACCACAGAGCCAGCTCTCTGAAGACAGCAGCCCCCTTTAGGACCAACCACCCCACTAGCCAGCCCTTCATATCCTGAACGATCAGAGACTACATTAACCCCTGGACTGCCACTACTATGGCCATGGACTTTATGCCTGGCTAACTTTATATACCCCCAGTATTGTATGCATTTTTTGTATATGCGCTTACAGTTATTATCACCTATATCTTCCGTTTGAGGATGCCCCATAGATGCTCAGTATGGTTTAGGTCTTGAGACACGCTTGGCCAGTCCATCATCTTTACCCTCAGATTCTTTAGCAAGGCAGTGGTCATCTTGGAGGTGTGTTTGGGGTGGTTAACATGTTGGAATACTGCCCTGCGGCCCAGTCTCTGAAGGGAGGGGATCATGGTCTGCTTCAGTATGTCACAGTACATGTTGGCATTCATGGTCCCCTCAATGATCTGTAGCTCCCCAGTGCCGGCAGCACTCATGCAGCCCCAGACCATGACACTCCCACCACCATGCTTGACTGTAGACAAGACACACTTTTCTTTGTCCTCCTCACCTGGTTTCCGCCACACACGCTTGTCACCATCTGAACCCAATAAGTTTATCTTGGTCTCATCAGACCACAGGACATGGTTCCAGTAATCGATGTCCTTAGTCTGCTTGTCTTCAGCAAACTGTTTGCGGACTTTCTTGTGCATCATCTTTAGAAGAGGCTTCCTTCTGGGACGACAGCCATGCAGACCAATTTGATGCAGTGTGCGGCGTATGGTCTGAACACTGACAGGCTGACCCCCCACCCCTTCAACCTCTGCAGCAATGCTGGCAGCACTCATACGTCTATTTCCCAAAGACAACCTCTGGATATGACGCTGAACTTGTGCACTCAACTTCTTTGGTGGACCATGGTGAGGCCTGTTCTGAGTGGAACCTGACCTGTTATACCGCTGTATGGTCTTGGCCACCGTGCTGCAGCTCAGTTTCAGGGTCTTGGCAATCTTCTTATAGCCTAGGCCAGTGGTTCTCAACTCCAGTCCTCGGGACCCACCAACAGGCCAGATTTTAAGTATTACCTTGGGGAGATGCAGACTAGAATACTGCAATCACTGAGCGGCAAATGATATCACCTGTGATGTATTTCAGTTATCTTGCAAACCTGGCCTGTTAGTGGGTCCCCAGGACAGGAGTTGAGAACCACTGGCCTAGGCCATCTTTATGTAGAGCAACAATTCCTTTTTTTCAGATCCTCAGAGAGTTCTTTGCCATGAGGTGCCATGTTAAACTTCCAGTGACCAGTATGAGAGAGTGAGAGCGATAACACCAAATTTAACACACCTGCTCCCCATTCACACCTGAGACCTTGTAACACTAATGAGTCACATGACACCAGGGAGGGAAAATGGCTAATTGGGCCCAATTTGGACATTTTCACTTAGGGGTGTACTGACTTTTGTTGCCAGTGGTTTAGACATTAATGGCTGTGTGTTGAGTTATTTTGAGGGGACAGTAAATTTACACTGTTATACAAGCTGTACACTCACTACTTTACATTGTAGCAAAGTGTCATTTCTTCAGCGTTGTCACATGAAAAGATAGAAGAAAAGATTGACACAAATGTGAGGGGTGTACTTACTTTTGTGAGATACTGTATATATATATATATATATATATATTGTAACATCGGGGGTTGGTTTAGCTTAAAGGTAGAGCTTACCAGTGAGCTGAGTCCACGCCAGATATGCAGTTTTAAGGGCTTGTAGGCCCACTTTTATTAAAGAAAGAAAATGTCCGATAACAGAAGAGTTGCCCACACAGGGGTTTCAGCTTTCCACAGCAACAATGTAAGTTCAATCAAAAATACCAAGCCACCTGGCTCTCTTTAGCAGCACTGCTGCTCAGACTTATGCTTCAGCCCTCTCGGCTCTATAACAGAGTTCCTGTACACCCAGTACCTCAGCACTCTTTTTCAGCTTCCTTTTCCAGCCCACAGGCTTGGACCCTCTGTCTACTCTGACAGACCTGTGCAGACATGCACACTTCTCCCTTGCTTGCCTGGACTCCTCGGGAGGGTGGAGCCCAGAACTATGGTCAGGTGTCTACAAATAGCCCAACACACACCTGACCAGTCAATATGCTGGTGGATCTCAAAATCTGGAGAAAGCTGCAAAAGCAGTTTTCTCCAGTCCACATTTATGCTCCGAAGCCTTGCCCCAAGCAAATGTGCATACCCTATGTCCACTTTAACCCCATTTTCATAGTGACAGGGACTCTCACTATTACAATATATATACATATATATATATGTGATTTGAAATGTAGTTTAGCCATGTTGATGTCATATTTGCCTTTTGTACGTCTTCCATTTTATGTAGAATTGTCTGTGTTTACATGTGCTGATAAGTCAGCATGCCAACAATTAAGCTAGAAGGCCATTCTGGCCACAGGAGAGTACAGCCAGTACTCTGTAAATATGTCTTATCAATCATTTGTTTTTCACAATGAAAAGTCATTTTGTAATGAAAAAGCTTCTCAGCTATTATATTCTCCACAATGGAGTTTTTGCCTCTTTGGCCAGGACTACCTTCACCTAAGCGTGTGGAGGTTCCAGGTTAAAGGTGATAGCAGGTATGGTTAGTGATCAAAATATTGACCAAAAGAGAGGAGACTGTAAAGGAGATTTGTAAGTTCTGTATATAATTGCATTGTATTTTGTATGTATTGCACACGGCACTAATAATGTTTTCAGTACATGTTTGCATTCTTTCCAGTTCTGATTAGAATTAGCCTGCCTATGTTACGCCCCTTGTTACCATAAAAGTACAATTGTAATAATAATGTGATAACTACGTAATCATGTGTATAAAAACCTTCAATTGCGTCGTAATAAAGCAGAACAGTTATTTGGAAAGATAGGAGTGTATATTTTGTGTCTGTTCCCTACTGCAGTAGTTATTATTCATTTGGAACCACTAATCAATATGAGGATAGGAGTTGCCTATCTATAAATTTCCATGTCAAAGGGGAAACATGTAAATGTGTTGGAATGGCCTAGTCAAAGCCCAGACCTCAATCCAATAGAAAATCTGTGGTCAGACTTAAAGATTGCTGTTCACAAGCGCAAACCATCCAACTTGAAGGAGCTGGAGCAGTTTTGCGAGGAGGAATGGGCGAAAATCCCAGGGGTAAGATGTGGGAAGCTCATAGAGACTTATCCAAAGCGACTTGGAGCTGTGATAGCCGCAAAAGGTGGCTCTACAAAGTATTGACTTTAGGGGGGTGAATAGTTATGCACATTGACTTTTTCTGTTATTTTGTCCTATTTATTGTTTGCTTCACAGGGGGGGGTGAATACTTTTGCAAGGCACTGTATACATGAGTGAAGTCTTCTGGGTAGTGGGTTCACATGCGTGCCAGCGGCAGCTCACTTCCACTGTGATTACACACAGCAGAAGCCGATTGGCGGGTGCATGATATCTGATGTCCTCTGGCGCCCACTGATCGTTAGGCAGAGAGGTAGAACGGTGGTCTGCCTATGTAAACAAGGCAGATCACCATGCTGACAGGAGGCAAGGGATGGAATTTGTGCCTCTCTGTCTTCCACCTCACACACTATGGTAAAACACTGGCTAGGCACACAGTTAACCCCTTGATCGCCCCTAGATGTAACCCCCTTCCCAGCCAGTGTCATTTAATACAGTGACAGTGCATATTTTGAGCACCGATCACTGTAATCGTGTCACTGTTTCCCACAAAATGTCAAAAATGTGAGTTAGTGTCAGATCAGCTGCCGCAATATCGCAGTCCCGCTATGATTCCCTGATCGCCGCCATTACTAGTATAAATAAAGAAAAAATAAAAATATCCCATAGTTTGTAGACGCGATGGGGTTGATTTACTAAAGGTAAAGAGACTGTGCACACTGCAAGTGCAGTTGCTCCAGGGTGATTCTTCTCCTGGCCAATCAGGAAGCGGGTCCTGAGATCCGTCACCCGATTGGATGAAAGGACAGGCGATTGGATTGGCCGCTGAGGAGGAGGGAGGGAGACGCTGGGGAACTGGAGAGAAGCCGCCGCTGCTCATAGGTGAGGGGACAGTGGATCAGATCTCGTCGTCTGTACGGTGCCCAGGGACCTGCTCCCTCCCCCTAGCCTCCACATGGGTGGCCCCGCCTCCAGCTCTATACACCGCCCCCCCCCCCCGGAGCACTGCCCGCGAGATGGGGTAAGTGCAGGCTCTGACTGACTGACAAACGGGGGGATGCCGCCCATGACCAACCCCGTGACACGGCCAGCTGACCGGGGGGCCTTCCCGTGCCATCCCTAACCTGACCGGGAGGTGGGGTGGGTTTGGGTGGATTGTTTGCCCCCCCCCCCCAAGAAAAAAACACCAGCCGCCACTGGTAAATGAGGAAGAGCTCTGCTGGCTTCCATCATCCAATCATGTGCAAGCAAAAATGCATATTTTTTAAATTTTCCTTGCATGTGATTGGCTGTTTTTTTGTAAAGTGAAGCTTTACCTTATTTACTAAGCTATGGGGGGCAACTGCACTTTCAAAAGTTCACAGTCCGTTTGCCTTTAGTAAATGAATCCCATGGGGTGACTTACTAAAGGCAAATAGACTGTACACTTTTCAAAGTGCAGTTGCTCCAGAGCTTAGTAGATGTGGGGAAGCTCTGATGACTTCCCTCATCCAATCATGTGCAAGCAACAATGCGTTTTTATTTCCTTCCTTTGCATGTGATTGGGTATTCTTTGAAAAGTGAAGCCTCACCTCATTTACTAAGCTTTAGTAAATCAACCCCATAAGGTCTCCATAGGACTGCATTTTCTTACCTTCATAATATTATTGGCAACTAGAAATCACATCTAATCTCTATAAAGCATCATCATGCATACAAGTAAAAAGTAATGAGCACACAAAAACAGATCCCGGGAGTGGCCGAGCCTGTTCTGTAATAATTCCTTATTCCCTTACATATTCGGGTTCCAGTAACAGCACACACCTTCCTATTAGCAGCAGATCCGGACAAGCATGCTGCCAGCAGGTACAGCCAATGAATCAGATGACATTTCTGTATAAATCTGGAGCTGGCACTGGGTGCGGGAGGTGTGCGCTCATACACGGGAGCGCGGCGCGGGGTAATGCCATTTAAAGCTGAACTCTGCGATCAGCAAATATTTTCTATATCCATTGGTCATGTGCATTGGTGTATTTTGGTTTTGTGCTGCCCTAGGCGAGACTAAAAATTGGGGCGACCCCCCCCCCAACCTGAAATTGTCCTACCCAAGCAGCTTTAAAATTGGGCGACAAACGTGGTAAATGTTACTATCTATAGGCGACACTTTAAAAGCCTTTACAGGTCACCACTTTAGATTCTGGTGCTAGAATTACTGCCAGGGCTGCCATCAGGGGGGTACAGCCGATACAAGTGTAAGGGGGGTCTGTTTGTGTACAGGAAGGGGCCGGAGGGTTGTGTGTTTACAGATTTGTGTATGTGTGGGGCTGACATATATACAGGTGTGGAGGGGGCTGACATATATACAGGTGTAAGGGGGTGGCTGGTATATATATAACGGTGTGAGGGGGCTGGCATATATACAGGGGGGGTGGGGCTTGCATATATACAGATGTGGGGGGGCTGACATATATACAGCTGTGAGGGGGGCTGGCATATATACAGGTGTGAGGGGGGCTGACATATATACAGGTGTGAGGGGCTGACATATATATAGGTGTGAGGGGCTGACATATATATAGGTGTGTGGGGGGCTGACATATATACAGGTGTGAGGGGCTGACATATATACAGGTGTGAGGGGCTGACATATATATAGGTGTGTGGGGGGCTGACATATATACAGGAGGGGGGGCTGGCACATATAAAGGTGTGAGGGGGCTGACATATATACAGAAGGGGGGCTGGCACATATACAGGTGTGAGGGGGGCTGGCACATATACAGGTGAGAGGGGGGCTGACATATATACAGGTGTGGGGGGGCTGACATATATACAGGTGTGGGGGGGCTGACATATATACAGGTGTGGGGGGGCTGACATATAAACAGGTGTGAGGGGGCTGACATATATACAGGTGTGAGGGGGGCTGGCATATATACAGGTGTGGGGGGGCTGACATATATACAGGTGTGAGGGGGCTGACATATATACAGGTGTGAGGGGGGCTGATATATATACAGGTGTGGGGGGCTGACATATATACAGGTGTGGAGGGGCTGGCACATATACAGGTGTGAGGGGCTGGCATATATAGAGGTGTGTGGGGGGGCTGACATATATACAGGTGTGTGGGGGGCTGACATATATACCGGTGTGTTGGGGGGCTGACATATATACCGGTGTGTTGGGGGGCTGACATATATAGAGGTGTGTGTGGGGGGGGCTGACATATATACAGGTGTGTGGGGGGGCTGACATATATACCGGTGTGTTGGGGGGCTGACATATATACAGGTGTGTGGGGCGGCTGACATATATACAGGTGTGAGGTGGGCTGGCATATATACAGGATTGAGGGGGCAGCTGAGTGCCTACAGGTGGGGTGGCCGGTGTGAGGATTTGGTGAGATGGCTCATAGGCAAGTCCTGGGGAATGTTGGTGGTCAGGCTGGGGGGGGGGGGACAGGCCTAAAGCTGTGCAAGGGGCCAAAAAATTTCTGATTACTGCCCATGATCTGATGTTCACAGCAATACCTCACATGTGTAGGACGACCGCTGTTTGCGTGCATGCGGGACCGAAACACGCTTTCACCTTTGCGTGTGCGAGCATTGGAGGATGGGGGGCACTATTTACTTATTTATTTTTACACTGTTGCTTTATTGGTCATGTGTATTCTTCCTGAATCTCGCTGATCTTTGTGTATTTCTCCCAGATCTGTGCAGTAATCCAGTGTGAGACTTCCTGTAATAAAGACCAATCACTGCTCCCCCCTCTCTCCTTGTGCAGGGGGACTGGTCTTGTCTCCGCCCCTCTCCTGTAGTTTTCTGTAGTGGGTGGGGCCTGCCAGGTCCCCTCCCATAGTTCTGTTCTCTCTCCTTTTACAGGCGGACTGGTCTTGTCTCCGCCCCTCTCCACTAGTTTTCTGTAGTGGGTGGGGCCTGCCAGGTCCCCTCCCACAGCTCTGCTCGCTCTCCTTGTGCAGGGGGACTGGTCTTGTCTCCGCCCCCTCCTGTAGATTTCTGTAGTGGGTGGGGCCTGCCAAGTCTCCTCCCACAGCTCTGCTCTCTCTCTATCTGCAGGGGGAATGGTCTAGGCTCCACCCCCTCCTACAGTTTTCTGTAGTGGGTGGGGCCTGCCAAGTTTCCTCCCACAGCTCTGCTCTCTCTCCTTGTGCAGGGGGACTGGTCTTGTCTCCGCCCCCTCCTGTAGATTTCTGCGGGCAGTTTTCTGTAGTGGGTGGGGCCTGCCAGGACCTGCCCACAGCTCTGCTCTCTGTGCAGGCCAGCGATAATGTCACAGCTACTTTTGAAAGGTAATATCTGATTTTGAAAGGGCATTTGGTGCACACTAATTGGATTTATATCCTCTGTGGTTATCAAGAAATAAATATAAATGACACTCAGGGCCCACCATCCGTAATGGGAGAGGGTAAGAGGAGAATCAGACTATATAGGCCAAACATGGAGAGTAAGAACCTTATATAAAATCATTAAATTTTATTATACATCATATTTTAAAAGAGAAACATACACCACAAATGCACATTAGTAGTTAAAAATCAGTGATAAAAGTTGTCCTTTTGTATAGTGTCGACCATATATATTCATACAACAATAATTGTTGAAATACTTCATAAATTATAATGCTGATTATTAGTCCTCATGTGTCAACGCGTTTCGCCAGAGCTGCTTCATCAGGACGCATGGAAACATTATAGTAGTTATCTAGCGAAGAACAATAATATTTAAAAATGTAGGTTTTGTGTGAATATTTCACTATGATTTACACAGCACCTCATCCCGTTATTTGGTATCCAAGAATCAAGAAATTGAGTGGGATTATAATGGTGTAGATATATAATTCAAACCAAAATTTGCAATTCAAATATCAATATTTATTAATAATATTTTAAAACAAAGTCACCATTAAAGCTGAGTTTTTTGTGTACTATTTTTAGTATTAACAACATTTAAATATTAACAACATTTAAATACAAGTATACAATGATCTAGATTATATATTATAATAAATAAATTCCTTACTGTAAGATTTCGATCCTCCGTATATGGCCGTTTCCATTGTTGATATGGGCATATGAAGCCCAATCGCGATTGCTTCCTGGTATATGCATGGAGCATGTGCATGCACCTCTCGATCTTGCACATGCGCGATTTAGCCGCGGCCGTAGCGCCAATTGTTTGTACCGTTGCCATAACAACAGGCGGCGAGGGAGGAAGGTCCCGCGATAACATGCCCTCGTCAGGCGCCTTGGAGAGGAAGAGGAAGATTACGAGGGACCCCCTAGCAACAGACCTGAAAAGGTGAGTAAAAATTTTTTTTTTTTTCCAAAGATTGTTCCTTGTATTGAATGCAGCTTAATAATGTTAGTCTTGTTTTTTGACTAGGACTCCGCTTTAAGAACATCATTAAAACCTATAGAAATACTAAGGACCAATATTTCTATGGGTTATAAATATGTTATTAATGGTGACATTGTTATAACCCCACTCAATTTCTTGATTCTTGAATAATAATTAAACATTATTTTAAATATTAAAAAAACTGTAAAAATACTATTAAGAGATACATTTCGATTAAAGCTTTTGTGCCTGCCTGGAGTTAAACCTTAAAGATCCCCTAAACTTCACTTTAAACTCTATTTTCCATAACCTGCCTATTATTTTCAAATTGTGGCAAATTTGAAAATAATTGGCAAAAGAATACTGATACATTTTTTTTTTTTTAAATATGAACAAGTTTCTTTCTCCATGCAGGGCAAAGCAACATGTTTGCTTTATTGCACCCCGCCTCCTTGAAGGCCACACTCAACGTTCCTTGGCTTTCCCACAGCTCCATTCAGCTGCCAAAAGCCTGGAAAGCTGTACAGGTTGGCTTTACAAACGGAGAGTCCGCTGACCCCCCCCCCACCCCTCAAGCTTAAAAAAAAAAATAAAAATACTTACCTTGGCCCTGGTCTCTGAGGTCACCATGCCTCATTGCGTTCCCTCGGGAAAGCTTGATACTCAAAATCTGTCGAGAATGCTTTCAGCAATGGACTGGAACTCCCAGCTTTCATAGAAGGCAGCAGTGAGACACAATGACTTCCCCGGCACCTCCCTAAAGAGCTGGAGGCTGTGGACGGGATAATTATTTTTTTAATATTAATATTTAATCAGTACATTGTGGACCTGAAGGTCACGGTGACGAGATAAATGTAAAGGGCGCCAAGATGACCACGAAATGTAAATGTAACCATTTGCTAATGCATTGCTTGTTGGAAATTGTCAAGACTTGTTCAATAAACACCTTTTTAAAAAAACTAGTAAAAAACACGACTACATTTTTTACAATATTTTATTTAATAATATTATATTTAATAATAAATAATGAATAAAAATAATACAGAATAAATCATTTAAAGTACTGTATTTTTGTCAGACTTTTTAAAGATATTTGGGAGAAGGGGGAGGCCTACTTTAAGGTGTGCCACAGGCCATGCTGCTGTTACCTTGTTGCAGGATTCAACAGGTTGACTTTAGAGCAGAGAGGGAGCACATGCTTGCCTCCTACTGGCTTCCCCCCTATTCATCCGCCATACTCCAAACCCTAGTTAGTATATTCAAACATGAAAGCTCACATGCCTCACCCTGACTATCCTGCTAGGTCTATTCACTGTTATGTGAGGACAAGGAGAGGATCCATGGAAGCCTCGTTGAAGATTTATTTTTCCAAAGATTTGCTATGAAGGTGGCTATACAGCAGGATGTGCAGGCCAATCTGGTTGTCAGAGAAGGTCTTTTTTGGCATCTTCTGGTAAAAGCATGAGAGGAAGGAGCGCAGACGGCCATCCAGTTGCTGAACAATGTTTTGAAATATGCCTGCACACCCATAATCAATGGACACCTTGAAGGCCATCTCCGGGCACAAAAAAAAAAAAATTTCGCCAATTTTTAGGCTGTGCAAGCACTGCATGGGTTAACTGCTCTTTTTTTTTCTAGGGGAGAGGAGAAAGAAGACATGCTTACTTAATCTTGAGTTGTGGACTGTTCCTGAGGTCATCAAGCCCAGAGCAGGCTCCATAGACCAGGAACAGCCCAGTGCTAGGACCACGGGGAAGTGCCATTTTCCAGTGGAATGAAGGATCGGGTGAGTGAATGTGCCTGCACACTCATAATCAATGGACACCCCCCGTGCTCAAGAGGTCTTGAGTTGTGGACTGTTCCTGACATTGTCAAGCCTAGAGCAGGCTCCATAGACCATGAATAGTCCACAGCTGGATCATGGGGGGGGGTGTAGTTTTTCGGTGTCATAAAGGATCATGTGCTTGCATACCCATAATCAATGGACACCTTTTAGCCCATCTCCAGACAAAATGTTCCCATGCATTGGGGCTGTGTGCGCACTGAATATGTTAACTGCTCATTTTTGTCTAGGGAAGAGGAGAAAAACGACATACTTACCTAATCCTCCCAGCACAAGACCAGCCCGGCACCCCGTGCTCCAGCGGTCTAGAGTTGTAGACTGTTCCTGATGCCATCAAGCCTAGACCAGGCTCCACAGACCGGCAACAGTCCACCACTGAACTGCGGGGGAGTGCCATTTTATGGTGGAAACCTAGAATCAGGTGAGTGAATGGAATAGGTAGACTCTCAAAGATTAGTGTGAGAAATTGCCACCATCCCTAAAAAGTGCAAAGAAGAACCTCATGTAGATGGGATTTTAAGGGCAAAATTATTGAAAAAGAAAAAATTAAAAAAATATAAATTTTTATTTTTACAAAGATCTAAAAGCAATTTTATACAAACAGCAAATATACAGACAAAAAACACAATTGTGATATATTACAGAAGTGGCAAAAAGTTATTGAGTCCAACGCGTTTCGAAATAATTAATTTTTATAATCTTCTTCAGGGATAAGTTTTTGCCATTGTCTGAAAGGCACAAAATCTTACATATTTCAAAACATATATATAGAAAAATAGATAAAAAACTTACAAAGATCATGATAGACATAACGGTTTTTCAATGAATCATCGAAAACTTCCACCCGATCTGTAAAGGTCTTTTATCGTGCAAAAGAACCCCCAGATACTAAAATCCAAGGAGAGGCGTCAAATTAGATATTGCGGAAAACCGCTTAAAAGGACGGAGATGTAGGATCTGTGAGAGATATATCGTATGTGGTAAGTATATATAGAACAAAACAAAAAAAAAAAAAAAAAAAAGGACCAACCTTGCATAGGATGTGCGAGTTTGTATGCCTTCAAGTACAGAAAAAAAAGGGGTATTTTAACGACTCCAGATAGAAAAAGGGGAGTCCCAATCCTAAAAAAAGAAAATTATAAAAATGGAAATGAAAAATATATAAAGACATCTAGTTCTAATTGTCCCAATATGGGGCTGTGTCTATACATTTCACATTATAGAAAGAATATATTGCTGATGAGTAAAAATAAAAAATAAAAAATAAACAAGTAAAAAATGTAAAACGAACATGAACATGAACATTGCTGAAGGCTAAGTAATGAAATAGAGAAAAGGAGACTTTTCCCAGAGAAGAGATCCAAGTCTCCGGTAATTGAAAAATACGTGTATCGGGGGGGCAGGAGGCGGAGCCTAGCGGAGCAGACATGCATTGTTAGAGCTCCACACCGCTGAGGAGAGAAGAGAAGGACAAAGCGGAGCCTGCAGGCTCAAAAGGTATCCATTTGAACCTTTTTGCCCCAGGGAATAAACTGTGAAAGTTTGGGCAGGAAATATGGTACTGGGAGGAAACCGTGGCAGAAATAAAAATCACCTCACAAAGAGCTCACAGGCACTCACTGCAGCTGAAGCAGCTCCAGTCACCTCACAATATACAGCATCAGGGCGCTCTCACAGACAGAAAATGTCACAGCAAGACTCTCCATTTGAGTCAGATAGAGAACAAATCCTCTCACAAACTTCTCCACAAGCCTCCTCAGCATCCCCAGTAATATTATTACAATTTGAAAAGATGCTTCATAAGGCTTTAAAACAAACCTCAGACCAAATAACAAAAAGCCTAACCAAAGAAATAAGAGAGCTGGGAAACCGCACCGCAGCCTTAGAAATAAAAATGGATGAAATTGAAATTACAACCCAAGAAAATATAACAGAATTGGAACAATTAAAAGAAGAGAATTTAATACTTCAAACTAAGCTCGAAGATTACGAAAATAGAGCCAGACGTTCAAACTTGCGCATAAGGGGAATACCTGAAACTGTGACAGACCTGCAATCTACTATTACTGCTCTATTACAAGAACTAAAGCCAGATATCCCTATTGAACGTTTAGAACTGGACAGAGTACACAGAGCCCTCACAGCCAAAAAGAAAGATGGACCCCCACGTGATATAATCACAAAATTTCATTATTACAGAACGAAAGAACAAATACTAATTGCTGCAAGAGAAAAAAAGGAACTTAATTTTCAAGGACACAATTATCAAATTTTTGCTGACCTATCCCAACTTACTATTACTAAAAGACGATCCATGAAACCCCAACTAATGGAACTGCAACGCCACAACATTATGTATCAATGGGGCTTCCCCTTTTCAGTCAGATTTAACTACCAAGGTACAATTTACAGAAGCAGATCAGCAGATGAACTACAACAAACCCTTTTAAAATTAAATCTGACAGAACCCACAAGCAGCAACACTCCCACACGCAGAAGAATGGCATCATCTTCACCTTCAGGCAGCACTCAGAAAATTTCAGAACAAAATGGGAATCATCATTCTCACAAAAGAGGCCGTTATGCCACATCATCCATGGACCAAGAAGATTCAATGGACTGACATCCTAATTCCTGATATCTCTTCATTTATAATACTAAGAGATGGTTCTCTATAAAAAACCTGTATTTATAACTGAATGTAACTGCATTCTGATAGTCACACACTGTGTGGGATCATGTTACATTCCAGTTATATTTCTTATTACTTCTGATTCATATAGCCTTAGAATATATAAGTGAAATAAGGAAATTCTTGTTCAGTTATATATTATCAGGTAATAACAATAGATTTATTACTTTTTAGGACAAATATGTTCAATAATCCAGAAGTAATGGAAGCTTTTTCTTTCTTTTCTTAAAACAAATATATTATTACCTAACTAGTTCCTAGAATTATGTTTTTGTTTATTCTAATCTGAAGCAATACAACCTCAATTTTATGAGTTAACATATCTAAACAGTTGCATATGAATAAAATATGTAATTGTTTACTCTAAAAGTTTTAAAATCCCAAAATAATTCAAACTATCTTCATCAATACCAAAGTTATTAACAGTACCTTTCTAACTGAATTATTTAGCCTAGGGCAAGACTAACCATATACAACCACCCTGGAATAAATAATTTCAACAAAAACTATATTCTGCACTCCAATTAATGAAACATCATTTTGATGTCTTATGACATAGCACTTCTCTCCTGTAAGCGGAAGATCCGTGTACCCCCATTAGCCCTCCTCATTCTCCCAACCATATTATGTGGGAGTGTGACGAAGGCACTTATTCCCCTGAGAGAGATATTTATTCTCTTTCACGGGTAAATTGTGATTACTTGCAAAAAATAATTTATACAATGTATCATCTAATCTCATATGTTTTTTGTTTACTCTTTACTCCAGAATTCACTGGTTTCTTTTCTATCTATTCATCTCTTCAGTCCACACAGGTTGATCTGCGCAGTCAGCTCTGCATAACAAAAAGTAAGTCAAAACTATTTGATCTATTGCCATGGCACCACTGAATATACTTTCCCTGAATGTTCAGGGAATAAATGTCCCTCAAAAAAGGACCAAAGCCTTCCGTACTTTCCATAACAAGAAGGCTCACATAGTATGCCTCCAAGAAACACACTTCACCAAAGATTCTACTCCAAAATATATTTCTCCTTTTTATCAACAAATTTACACGGCTTCTGCCTGTACCAAGCAAAGGGGAACTCTAATTGCATTTCACCGATCCACACCATTCACCTTATCATCAGAAATTAAAGACCCAGAAGGTAGATACCTGATACTCATGGGTTATATAATGGATACAGCAATCACGGTGATTTCCTACTACGCTCCTAACAAACAACCTACACCATTCCTCTCACATATATTACAAGTGATTAATACACACAAAATAGGAACAGTGATAATGTGTGGGGATTTGAACCAGGTCCTCCTCCCATTTCTAGATAAACCACCTTTTATACCATCCAAAATAACCTCTAGATTACCTTTTCCTCAACTTCTTTCCAAATACAATCTGGTAGATTCGTGGAGAGAAAGTAACCCAATGAAAAAGAAATTCACTTATTTCTCGCACCCTCATCAAACCTTCACCAGAATAGATCATATTTTTCTAACAATAGGAATGATACCAGAAATTATTGCATCAGATATAATTCCGATTCCGTGGTCTGACCATAATGCAGTATACACTACTATAGCCTCAGCCATACCAAAAGCGCATGACCCAACGTGGTACTTACCGGATATAATGCTCAAACACCCACTATATCAGATGGCCATTGAACAAGCTTTAAGGGAATACATATCAATTAATAATACAACAGACATTTCCCCAATAACACTGTGGGAAGCTCATAAGCCTGTCTTGCGTGGTACAATACAAAGACAAATGGCACTATTTAAACGGGAACGCAAAAATCTAGCAAAAAAACTAGAACTCAATTTTAATGCAGCCTACATATCATTTCAACATAATCCATCTCAGAGTACAAAATCTCATCTGGAAAAATCTAGATTGGAATACGATCTATTTCTCACTGAGTCAGTTGATAAATCCCTCAAACGCTCCAAACACAATTTCTACATGAATACAAACAAACCAGGTACATATTTGGCTCGGGCATTAAATTCAACTAACAAATCTTTCAAACCAATACGTTTGAAATTATCAAAAAATGTTTATACTTGTAATCCAGTTAAAATAGTCCATACATTTCACTCACATCTCACAACTTTATACAAGACAAACAATGAATTTAATCCTACAGAAGCTGAATCCTTCTTCTCAAAAATAACCTTACCTGAGTTATCTCAGAATCAAAAAAGCAGTTCGGATGAGCCTATAACTATAGATGAAGTCGCCATAAAAGACCTAAAACTTAACAAAAGACCAGGCCCAGACGGCTACCCGGCTTTATACTATAAAACATTCTCAGAAATACTCTCTCCCATTCTCACTGAAACTTTTAACAAACTTCTAGATGGACATTCTTTTCGGCAAGAAACACTAATGGCAATTGTTTGTATGATCCCAAAACCCTTTTCTGATGATACTTCCTGTGTGAATTATCGGCCTATCTCTCTGTTAAACCTCGATATTAAATTATTAGCAAAAATAATAGCAAAACGCCTCAATAGCATTATAGGAAAATTAATACATAGAGATCAAGTAGGCTTCATGCCAAATAGACAGGCAGGCGATAATATACGCAGGGCAGTGTTATTGGCACATATTGCTAAAAAACGGAAAATCCCTTTATGTTTTCTATCTCTCGATATTAAGAGGGCATTTGACACAGTATCCTGGCAATATATGCAATATTCATTACAAAAATGGGGTTTTGGACCCCACTTTTTAACATGGATCAAAGCATTATATAATAAACCCAAAGCCTATATAAAATATGCTGGATACAAATCTGAAGCCTTTAATATCGAAAGAGGTACCCGACAGGGTTGCCCATTATCTCCCTTATTATTTGCCCTTATACTCGAACCCATGGCCCAATACATCAGAACAAACCAAACTATAACTGGCATTGAAGTAGGAGGTATTACACACAAATTATGTATATTTGCAGACGATATATTACTTTTTCTATCATCACCACAGGTCTCTGGTCCTAACTTAATACCAGCTCTTGATGGATTTGCAGCCCTATCCGGCCTTATGATTAATCCTAAGAAATGCCTAGTGCTTAATATTTCACTCACAAACATGGAATTGATCCCGGCTAGGGCTGCACTCCCATTCACATGGGCAGAAAAATCAATCCCATATCTTGGAATTCATTTAACAGCATCTCATTCTGCTTATTCTCAACCAATTATCCTCCTGTATTAAGACAGATCACAAATCTAATAAAACAATGGTCGCAACTTCCTTTATCCTGGATAGGGAAGATTAATGCAATCAAAATGACTATTCTACCCAAATTGCTTTATCTATTCAGAGTCCTCCCTATTCCAATTCCTTCCTATTTTTTGAGAATAGTACAAAAAAGAGCAACTTCGTTTATATGGGGCTCTTCTAAACCACGTATACCTATACACACACTACATCTTCCCAAAAATAAAGGAGGCCTGGGATACCCTAATTTTACTAACTACTACAGAGCAGCACATTTGGCCAGTCTGTCCAAATACCATGCAAAACAGGAAATCCCATTATGGGTATTTATAGAGGCTTCAGAAAATGACCCTCTATTAATATCAAATTTATTATGGCTTGATCCTAAAGACCGCTTTAAAATTCATAATCCCATAACTAAACACTTCTTATCTCTCTGGGATAAACTAAAAACCAAATATCAGTTACAATCTCCACACAATCCTCTCCTTTCTTTTATCAGAAATCCGGCCTTTTATCCGGCATGGATCTACCCAAATTCTTTTAAAGCTTGGACAACATCAGGCATTCAAACACTAAATGACTTCATAGCATCTAAATCATTCCTTTCATTCCCACCGCTTAGAGAAAAATATGATCTACCAAACTCTGAGATATTTAGATATCTTCAAATCAAAAATTTCTATACACCATTCCTAAAGGGGGATACACCATTATCCCAATTATCCATTTTTGAATCAATCTGTACAAAAGATCCATTTGCTAAAGGTACAATTTCATCACTTTATAATCAATTATATGGAGTAGCAAATCTTAATAGACCCTCTTACGTTCAGAGGTGGGAGGAGGACCTGGGACGAACTTTAGAAGACACGGACTGGTCTAATATATGGCTCACATCTAAGTCATCTTCACCCAACATCTTAGCACTGGAGACAAATTATAAAGTCCTAACTCGCTGGTACCTTGTACCCGCTAGAGTGGCAAAATATTCACCTAATACCTCAGCTCTTTGTTTTCGAGGATGCCCAGAAATAAGCACATATTTACACATATGGTGGACGTGCCCAGTAATCCAAACCTTCTGGAAGGAAGTCTTCGTGATTGCATCTAAAATATTTAAAAAAATAATACAACCAGATGCATATTTAACTTTACTTAATCTAAAACCAGAATGGTTAACACTCTCTCAATTCAAACTTATGATCCAACTAATAACGGCTGCAAAACAAACAGTGGCCAAGGCATGGAAATCTCCTACATTGGTACTAGCAGAAACAATTCACAGAATGAATAATACAATGTCCCATGCTAAGATGGTAGCCATCGATCAAAATCAAATTCCAAAATTTGAAAAACTTTGGCATCCTTGGATAAAACAGTTCCTGTCAAACTTCAATGACTCTGTCCTGTTGCCATGGTAACAGATTAAATGACTTACAGAGACACCCATTCTAAGGCTTCAAAGAGAACTAAAAAGAATAATAAACTGAGGAGCGGGACAACCTTGTGGACCATACCTCTACCTTTCAACCCTTTTTCTTCTTTCTCTTTCCTTTTCTCCACCTTACGATTAAAGCTCATTATCAGAATTTATTTGACCTATATACACTCTACTTGTAAACAATATGTATAGTAGGTATAAATCATTTAAATACCTACAAAAGTAACTAAGGAAATGATATATATCTTTAATTTAGGTTTACGTGAACCCAATGTTTAATATTTGAAATTTCATGATATTTACCTATATAAACCCTACTGTAAAACATTGAGCTTACTTTATAGATCCTTGTAAACTTACTTTATGTATCTTTATAACATTGTATACTCAATAAACTTCTTTTGACAAGGAAAAATACATGTATCTATTAGCTCTGTGTTCATGGCCAGAAGCAATCACCTGGAAACAGTAATGAAACCAGTAGTAAGAGCCCCCAAAAAGACCCCCAAAAAAGGGGAAATTTCTCCCAGGAAATGCCTAAAAATCTCCTGGAGAGAAACAAAAATCTCAAAATATAAGATACATTAATCGGTCAATATGTAAATTGGAAAATAATAATTAAAGCTTACCACAATGTTGATATGTATATCTCCCACAACTGAGTATAAAAACACCCAGGATCCACAAGACCAGTCCGGGAGGGACAGTACTCCCTCCGTTCCCAATAGTAACACACTGCTGTCTTGTTCTCACAGAGCGTGATTGTTGGATGACGCTGGCGGCTCAGGGGTTCCCGGCGTTCTCCTTTTAAGGTCTGTGCTGGTAGTTACTTAACGAGCGTCGGGAAATGACGCCGCCTCGGATGACAGCGGTGACGTCATTCCCTCCACTCTGCTCGTATATAGACAGCGTATCTTAGCGGCCAGACGTAAGGAGAGTCAGGCCGGCATCTCGCCACGCCTATCCCCTCATTGTCTGTAGCCGGAGGCAGAAAAAAAGACATTCATTGCTGACAGTACTGCAATGCCTCGTCATATGTTGGATCCAGGGGAGGCGCAAACAGCCTCAACTCCATCTCCACATAATATGGAACATATCTAAAGGATAGATAGAGGATGATTCCTGCCAAAATATAAAGAGGTTCAAATAAAGATGAAATATAAATCTCTAGGGACAAGTGTAAGGCTGACCGCAGGTCAGCCTGTAATTGTAGGAGGAGTCAGGCTGCATAAAGCCTGCCCTCCTTCTTCTCCTTCCTGTGGTCGTAGGATCTTGTGTTGACAGGTCACTTCCAGGTTAGGGCAGGTCACGGCAGATCACTTCCTGTTTGCGGCTTGCAGGGCGGCAGCATGGTCGGCTGCAAGGTTTTCTTTTGGATCTCTCTCCCGGTGGTCGCGGTTCCGGTAGGTGTCGGCGGGTGGCATCAACGGAGGATCCACATCAGATGCCACCCGTCCCGCTCAGGTGCCGGCCTGGGCTTGGGGGGGGGGCTGCAAAGAGACAGTGTTAGACGGCAGATGGGATGTAAAGGAGAGAGAGAGAGTGGGATGCTCTGTCTCCTTTATGGGCAAATGATTCGGAAGACTCCCGGGGCGCTGCGATCCGAGTCTGCCTGTACACACCGCACACCCGCCCGGACACACCACCAGGGATACCGCCACCTAGGTATTGTGTCTGTCTGATCGCACAGGACTGAGCATTCACACCATCAGCTTCCAGCATCCGTGCTTGGTACTAGTGCACGTGGGTTGTGTTAGTGGGTTCCGGGTGTGTGTGCGGGTCCTGGGCATACAGGGGAGTGTATACTGAGTATACATGGAGGTATATAGTGTGGGCAGGTGACAGCAGGGACAGCCTGAAGATCCATCTCATTCTAGAGGGCATAGGAGATTGCTCATTGCCTGTCATCTCATTATTTTCTGTGGGGGTCCTTTGGGGGCATGCAATTACGATTTCTCATGTAATTTTTGGTTTCTCATGCGATTTTACAGTTTCCCATGCATTTTACGGTTTTTCATGCATTTTACGGTTTTTTATTCATAAAAAAAAAAAAGGGGGGACAGCTCAATCAGGGACCCCCGGCCTCGGCTCTGCTCCGTGGCATCATAACATTCTTGCCAGCTGCTATTCTCTGGTATCCTGGGCATGTCGTGTCAAATATTTCTGGTCAAAGAAGGTATATGTATTTTTAAAGTACTCTCACGTTCCTGTTAGTTTCCATCTATAGTGGTTTCCACATTGCAGCAGGGTGCTCAGAATTCTGTTTGGTGGTTTCCTAGCTGTTAGGTATGTTCTGTAGGTTTTGTTTAGGTTGGACACTTTTCTCACGCATTAGGGACGTCCACATCATAGTATGATTTACATTCTCATGCAATTTTTACGGTTTTCCCATGCAATTGATGTTTTTCATGTGTGCGATTTACGGTTTCTCATGCAATTTACATTCTCATGCGATTTTAATGTTTTCTCATGCAATTTGTTTTTTCTCATGCAATTTATGTTTCATGCTATTTATGTTCTCAGGCAATTTATGATTCCTCATGCGGTTTACTATTTTTCATACAATTTTACAGATTTTCATGGCGGTTACGATTTCTCATGTCAGTTACGATTTCGCATGCAATTTTACGGTTTCTCATGCTATTTTCGGTTTCTCATGCAATTTACGTTTTCTTATGTAATTTACGTTTCTCATGCATTTACGTTTCTCATGCAATTTACGGTGTTCTCATGAAATGTTCGATTTCTTATGCAATTTGTCACTTCTCATGCCTATTCATGTTTTCTTACATTTCTCATGTTTCCCACGTTTCTCACGTTTTACATGGTTCTCACGTTTTCTCTTGGTTCTCACGGTTTCCATGTTTCTTACGCTTCTCTTGTTTTCCATGTTTTCCATGCCTCTCATATTTTTTCATGCTTCTTACGCCTTCCCATGCTTCTTACGTCTTCCCATGCTTCTCACGTCTTCACATGTTTTCTTAAGTTTTCCCATGTTTCTCTCAATTGCTTCTCTAGTTTTTCCATGATTTTCTCGTTTTCCCATGCTTTTCTCGTTTTCCCATGCTTTTCTCGGTTTTCCCATGCTTTTCTCGGTTTTCCCATGCTTTTCTCGGTTTTCCCATGCTTTTCTCGTTTTTCCATGCTTTTCTCATTTTTCCCAGGTCCATTACGTTTCATGTCATATGTTCATGTCTTGGTCTGTCATTCGTTTCACAGTTTTTCATGCAGTTTCACAAGGTTTTCATGCAGTTCAGTGTTTTCTTGCAGTTTCACAGTAGTCATATGCAGTTTCACAGTGTTCTCATGTAATTTCAGTGTTCTCATGCAATTTTATAGTGTTCTCATGCAATTACGGTTCTCAGGTAATGTGTCACTTCTTATGCCTTTTTTTTTTTTTTTCATGTTTTTCCTACATTTCTCATGTTTTTCTTACATTTCTCATGTTCTCACGTTTTTTTCCCCTTGATTCTCACGTTTTTCCCTTGATTCTCATTTTCTCATGCTTCTCTCGGTTTCCCATGTGTCTTACGTTCATGTCATATGTTTTTATGTCAGTTTTTTGTTCGCTGCATTTCCGTTTAGCTAGTGTGCTCACATTCAGGGTCTGTCACGTCTACAGATCTGTACAGGCTGAGGTTTCGTTTTTAATTGATTGTTGTCCCACAATCTTCTCGCCTGTTTTCCATACGTCATACGTGCACGTTCACCATCACACATTTACTTCTACCCACCACGGTCTGTGGGTACCTTAGCCCTGAGTGTTCATTTTTAATTTCCTGTCCTGGCGCTGCAGGTTGCTCGGGCTCGCTCACTGCATACAGTAGGGGGGTGTCATCATAAGGTTCACATTCTTGCGCTATTGGTCTTGTCATTTCTGCACACACTTCATCATACTTGTCAGATACCAGGGGGTTAGGTCTTGGGCTGGTTGTCTGTAATGTTATCTGGTTGCTTTCAAACAAGCTAGGTTGTTCATGTTCTACCACTGCAGATTACCCATCACGTCTATGGGTTGACAGATTGAGGTGTTCGTTTTTAATTGGCTTGTTCGGTGGCAAGTCTCCTCATCTGTTCTTACGCTGTTTATGTATTTCGTACAAACTCACGTTTCTCACGTAATTTACGTTTCTTATGCAATTTACGTTTCTCATGCAATTTACGTTTCTCATGCAATTTACGTTTCTCATGCAATTTACGTTTCTCATGCAATTACGTTTCTCATGCAATTACGTTTCTCATGCAATTACGTTTCTCATGCAATTTACGTGTCTCTTGCAATTTGTTTCTATGTTAAACTCACATTTTGATGTTTCTCTCGTTTTCCAGGTTTCTCATGTTTTCCCAAGGTTACTCTCGTTCTCATGTTTCTCACACTGTTCATCAATTCACGTTCTTGTGCTACCGGTGTTTCTCATGTAGTTGCGAGTTCTTGCAGCCTCGGTGCTTAGGCTGCTCACGTTTCGTCAGCTCGCGCAATACATGTGTTTTGTTCCTTCACGCAGATTACGTTCCTGGCGCAGGTTCTCAGTATGCTCACGTTTTTCTCGTAGTTCATGTTGCTGTCCCAGTGGCGTGTCACTTACGCGGAGTAGGTTCCCAGGGGACTGCGGTTCTTCCCTGTCGTAATACACTTGACCTTTTATTTCCTAGCTACATTTGGCTAGGGTTGGCAGAAGCATGGAAGTATTGGTAAGTCAGCCTTGGTAGCTCCAGCAGCCTTTGCGGGCTCAGGGGCTTCAGTGGATTCCGAATTTTCTCAGTCTCTAGGCCAGTTCAGTAGTCTTCCTACTTGGTTCGGTTTTTGCCTCTTTTAACTCATATCGGCTCGGCATTGTCGGGGCATATCTGGTTTGGACTCAGCATTTCATGTTGTGGGTAGACCCCGACAGATCTTTCTTTATTTGCTATGCATTCTATTAAGCCATCCTCAGGGTTCCTGTTGAGTAGCGCTCCTGCTGAGATCAGCAGACTTCTCATCATGGGTCATATTTTCCATGTCGTACCTATCACATTCTCATGGTCTCCTTCGTGTTGGGTACCAGCTCGGTGCTCAAGGCAGGCCCATACCTGGGTTTTGGGTCATAAGAGATAGGAGCAGGTTCTGCATATTTGTGCCAGGGATCCCAGCCCGTATTGGGCAGGTGGAGGTCGTCTTGTTTCTCTGGGCTTGGCCCAGAGCCACTTTTTGAGATACCACAAGCGTTTGGTAATTTGGTAGATCATACGCATTTTCAGTGGGTAATAATTTGGTATCATATTCATCCTACTGGTCATTTTTGCCCCCTTTCAGGCATACTGACCACTTGACCCAGGCACAACTCAGGTCTATGTTCTCTGTTGCTTTTTGTTCCTTTCCTACACTATCCACAGATTGAGTCCGAGTACAAGTGTAAGGCTGACCGCAGCTCAGCCTGTAATTGTATTAGGAGTCAGGCTGCATAAAGCCTGCCCTCCTTCTTCTCCTTCCTGTGGTCGTAGGATCTTGTGTCCCACCCACCCATTCCCTTTTTTCTTTTTCTTTTTCATTTTAATTCAATTCATATTTGGGTATGCCCCCTTTCAGGCATACTGATCACTTGACCCAGGCACAACTCAGGTCTATGTTCTCTGTTGCTTTTTGTTCCTTTCCTACACTATCCACAGATTGACTCCGAGTACAATAGTGATTAAAAATCACATAAGTCTCCATATATGACTGGGTGGGTGAAAAAAGATGACCCATATCCAGTTTAGAGCAGGGACATCAGAGGGAGAAATCCAAAATAGAGGATAAACCCTCCAAAGGCGAGACTAATAGCCCCCGACACAGGAAAATCCACCCATAAGCCGATAAGTGGCGTCACAGGACACCTCAAACGGCAAGGGAGGGAAAAAGGCCCCCAAACTGAGTAGTGGGGGCCCCCCTGTGCCGGGTGCATGATATGGCCACAGACCAGGGTGAGAGCAATCAGGAGATCAACTGAAAACCAGTCATATCATGAAACATGAAAACAAAAGAGGAAAAAAGGCAAAGTAAATAAAATAGATCTATTTTTCACTATGTCCCATGATCATCATCAGATTAATTTTCTAGACATCACCATTTACAAAGACTAGAATGGCAAACTTGCCAGCAGACTGCACAGGAAGGAAACTGCCGGCAACACTCTTTTGCATGCCGACAGTTTCCATCCTGAACCCCTTAAAAAATCTATACCTTTCAGCCAATTTTTCTACGTATAAAACGTAACTGCACCACTATGGAAACTTTCCAATGTGAGGCGGACAAACTGAGCAAAAGATTACTTATGAGGGGATATACAAAATCCTCCCTGAAAAAAGCTTTTAATCTAGTCAAAAATCAAGACAGACATGTTTTAATATTTAGGACCAAAACCCGCAAACAGGATGATACAACAAGGATTATCTTACGCTACTCCAATGAGCATAATACCATAAGAAAAATCCTTACAAAACATTGGTCGATTTTGACCGATGATCCGATTCTGGGAAATTTTCTTACTCCAAAACCCCAGATTACCTTTAGGAAGGCAGGTTCCCTAGCTGACTTACTAACTCAAAGCGAATACAGGGGGAATCAAAGACGGGACCCCTGCAAAACATGGGGGACTTTCCCCTGTGGTACTTGCTCTTTCTGTAAAGTCATTGGTAGGAGAACTTCATTCCTATTACCCAACGGCGAACGCTTTCAACTAAAGCACTTCGCTAACTGCAAAACCCGGGGGGTTGTATACTTGGTAGAATGCCAATGCGGGGCTTTCTATATTGGCAAAACCCGCCAAGAATTTGGACAACGTGTCAGCAAACACCTGCAGAGTATGCAGATTGGCAACCTATACCTTCCCCTTGGTAGACATGTAGCCAGGGGACATGGATACAGGATGCCATCTGTGAATTTTACAGTGGTGGATCGTATCCATTTCCCCATTCGAGGGGGGGACTGGAACAAAACTCTTTTGCAACGCGAAATGCGCTGGATTAGGCATTTAGATGCCACCACCCCACCAGGCTTGAATGAGGCAGAAAGTTTCAGACCCTTCCTCGATGGCTTCAGTTCTGGAAAAACAGACTAAATAAATCTCTTTAGGTTCTCTGTAATTTTTTCTTCCTCTCCCCTTTTCCCATCTATTTCTCTCCTATTTGGTTTAGCCAGCAGATGAATATTTGGAATGATAATGTCTATTGGGGTATAATGAATGTATATATGGATTTATTTTTTATTTTTTGATACTTTGTGGGTAGGAAATTTTCTCTTGTCCACAATGTTCCATAGTATGCTCCTTATTTTATTTACTTTGCCTTTTTTCCTCTTTTGTTTTCATGTTTCATGATATGACTGGTTTTCAGTTGATCTCCTGATTGCTCTCACCCTGGTCTGTGGTCATATCATGCACCCGGCACAGGGGGGCCCCCACTACTCAGTTTGGGGGCCTTTTTCCCTCCCTTGCCGTTTGAGGTGTCCTGTGACGCCACTTATCGGCTTATGGGTGGATTTTCCTGTGTCGGGGGCTATTAGTCTCGCCTTTGGAGGGTTTATCCTCTATTTTGGATTTCTCCCTCTGATGTCCCTGCTCTAAACTGGATATGGGTCGTCTTTTTTTTCACCCACCCAGTCATATATGGAGACTTATGTGATTTTTAATCACTATTGTCCCTAGAGATTTATATTTCATGTTTATTTGAACCTCTTTATATTTTGGCAGGAATCATCCTCTATCTATCCTTTAGATATGTCCCATATTATGTGGAGATGGAGTTGAGGCTGTTTGCGCCTCCCCTGGATCCAACATATGACGAGGCATTGTGTTAGGTACCTGGTAGTTGAGCCCGACTGGTAGAAGGAGACCTCTCTTAAGCGCTGGTTCAGGAGCCACTGGAGTGGAAACAGTGGTCTCCTGAGCAAGGTGGGTAGGAGTGCCTAATGCAGGTCCTTGCGATGGCCAACACAGGAGCTGAGGAGACTTCCTCCGGGGTAGCTGTACTGCAGATGCAGGTAAGCTGAAGCGGATCCGTTAGCAGGCAGGTGAAGGATATTGCAGCAGCAGAACCTGGAGCTGGAAGAGCAGGCGGTGAGCAGCGTCACAGGACACAAGCAAAGCAGAGTCAAACAGTCCGTATTGGCAGGAGATCAGGCAGGTATATGGCAGAAGGGATGATCACAGAATAGTCAGGCAGGCAGATGTTCGGCAACGGGTCTCAAGATATCAGCAAGGTCAGGCAGGCCGGGTAGGGTAGGAGACAGTAGAATGGTCAGACTTAGCCGGGTCAATAGCAAATAGTAACAACAGGCAGGATACAGGAACTCAGGTGCAGAGCTGCAGACGAACAGCACCTGATGGGAGTAACTGACACCCTTTTAAAGGGACTTTGGCGCCAAACAGCGCTAGCACGAACGGGCGCGCGAACGTGCGTACTCGTGAACGGGCACGCGCGGGAGCGCGCCTGCGCCCCCAGTGGGGTATTCAGCTGAACTGCTCTGGAAAAGCCTCTCGTGCACCTACGTGCACGCATGTTAGCCCGACGACCACCGACATGTCCCTGACATTGCCCCCTCCCAACGGGCGGCCTCCGGATGCCCAGATAACTCCTCTTTTCCGGATGAGCAGAAAAATAGGCATGGATCAAACGTTTAGCGTGAATATTGTTATTAGGTTCCCATGAATTATTCTCCGGACCATACCCTTTCCATTTGATCAAAAACTGTACCTGCCCCAATCTCTTTCTGCAATCGAGGATGGCCTCTACCTCATATTCCTCGTATCCGTCCACCAAGACAGGTTCAGGGACCCTGGTGCCCCTATTAGGGAAGGGGTCGGCTACAGCAGGCTTCAACAACGACACATGGAATACAGGATGGAATTTAAGTGGGTCAGGTAAACACAGTTCATAAGACACTTCGTTAATCTTCTTTTTCACCGGGAAAGGCCCAATAAACTTAGGAGCAAGCTTTTGGAAGGACAAGCTAGTTTAATATTATTGGTAGAAAGCCATACCTTGTCACCAATCTGCAAATTTAGATCTCCTCTTCTCTTTTGGTCGAAGATCCTCTTACTGTCTGCTTGTGCCTTGGATACCGCTTCCTGTAGCATCTGGTTGTTGTGACTGAGGAACTGTACTGTGTCCTGGACCGCTGGAACTGGGGATTCTTGAAGAAAATCTGGTAAGAAAGATACATGAAAACCATAATTGGCAAAGAACTGGGACTGACCTGTGGCAGAGTGGCTAGCATTGTTATAAGCAAATTCCGCTAGAGGCAGTAGGGACACCCAATCGTCTTGTACAAATGAGGTAAAACACCTAATGTATTGCTCTAGCGTCTGATTTGTCCTTTCGGTTTGCCCATTAGTTTGGGGGTGGTATGCTGAGGACAGGGCTAATTCACTTTTAAGGATTTCACATGCTAATTCAATTTTCAGGATTTCACATTTCCAGAAGCGTGAAGTAAACTGCACCCCCCTATCGGACACTATATTTGCAGGAACTCCGTGCAGCCTGACGATCTCCTTGATGAACACACGGGCCGTCTCCACAGCAGAAGGTGTCCCCTTTAAGGGCAGGAAGTGGGCCATTTTAGACAGACGATCGACGACCACAAAGATCGCCGAACATCCTTCTGAGCATGGTAATTCAACTATAAAGTCCATTGCTATCATCCTCCAGGGCCTATCTGGTATGGGCAACGGCCTCAACAGTCCCCAAGCTCGGTTCCTGGAAGTTTTATTTTGCATGCAAACAGAACAAGAGCTGACGTACTTCCTGCAAAGTTCTTTCAGGTTAGGCCACCAGAACGTGCGTTGCACGAGTTCAAGGGTCTTACGAACCCCAAAATGTCCTGCAAGTGGATGATCATGCAATAAAGTCAGCAACTTGACTCGGACATCTTCTGGTACGAATATTTGATTTCCTTTCCATAATAACCCATCTCGAGATGCTAAAGTGAGTCCCTGAAGACTTAAAGGTTCTGGCGATGCTTCTCTGATCAAGGACAGGAGGTCCATCTGAAGGAGTAAGAAACTATTTGCTGGCAGAATGGTGTCGGGTACAGAAGGTTCTTTGGGATGATCAAACATGCGCGATAGCGCGTTTGGTTTTACGTTCTTAGTTCCTGGCTGGTAGGTAATATGAAAACAGAAACGTGTAAAAAACAGGGCCCACCGGGCTTGTCGAGGTTTCAGTCTCTTAGCAGATATTAAATATTCGAGGTTCTTGTGATCAGTATATATTAGAACCGGATGGACTGCGCCCTCTAACAAGTACCTCCACTCTTCTAGTGCTGCCTTGATGGCCAGTAACTCCCGATCACCCACATCATAATTTCGCTCAGCCGGCGAGAGTTTCCTGGAGAAAAATCCCACGGGATGCATCAGATCCTTGTTACCCTGCCGTTGAGAGATGACTGCACCCACGGCCACTTCGGAAGCATCCACCTCCAGAATAAAAGGTAGGGATGGGCCAGGATGGCTGAGGATTGGGGCTGAAGTGAAACGCCTTTTCAATTCTTCAAAGGCCTCCTGAGCCTCTGAGCTCCAGTGAAAACGACAGTTCTGCTTGGTTAACTGCGTGATGGGTGAAATGATGGCAGAGAATCCTTTAATAAATTTTCTATAGAAATTTGCGAATCCGATGAAGCGCTGCACGCCCTTCTTGTCCAGGGGAGCTGGCCAATCTGGCACAGCGGACACTTTTTGAGGATCCGTTTTAATGTCGGTGGGGGAGATCACTAGCCCCAAAAACTGAATGTCCTTTTGTTCGAGTTTGCACTTTTCTGCTTTAGCATACAGTCCGTGTAAACGAAGACGGCCCAAGACTTTGCGAACATGTTCCCGATGTTGGTTAAGTGAATTAGAGAAAATTAAAATATCATCCAAGTAAACGATCACAAAGATGTCCAGGAAATCTCTGAATACATCGTTGACCAGATGCTGAAATGTGGCAGGGGCATTGCATAGGCCGAAAGGCATGACTAAGTACTCATAGTGTCTGAAACGGGTCCGGAAAGCCGTCTTCCATTCATCCCCGGCCTGAATGCGGACCAGGTTGTAGGCCCCTCTTAGATCCAACTTAGTGAAGATGATGGCAGACCTCAACTTCTGAAATAATTCAGGTATCAGGGGCAACGGATAGAGGTTTTTAACCGTGACCTTGTTTAACTCCCGATAGTCCACACATGGACGAAGAGTCTGATCTTTTTTGGAAACAAAAATATTCCGGCCCCAGCTGGGGAGGTAGAAGGTCGGATAAAGCCCTTTTTGAGGTTTTCATTAACGTATAGTTTAAGTGCCTCTTGTTCCTTCTCAGATAGCGGAAAGATGCGCCCAAAGGGAATCTCGGCCCCAGGGAGCAGCTCGATTGGGCAATCATAGGGGCGATGGGGTGGCAGGGAGTCCGCTCCCTTTTTGCTGAATACATCTGCAAATTCCCGATAAGTCTCTGGTATGGTTTGGAGCTGATCTGGATCCACATCCATGCAAAGTAAGGTGGCAGCCGATTTGGAGGGTTCAGGTAAACAATGTCTCTGACAATAGGATGATAGAAACTTGACTTCACCGGTAGTCCAATTAACGTGGGGGTTATGGGCCTGAAGCCAGGGCATGCCCAAGATGATCAGGATCAGTGGAGAGGAGATGACGTCCAGAGTCAGGATCTCTTTATGCTGAGATGAACAGGTGGCAGACAGAGGAAGGGTTTCTTGAGAGACTTGTCCTGACTTTATGTGGGACCCATCGGCCAGGAAAACTGAGAGTCTGTGTGTCTTGTCTTTCAGGGGAAGATCTTGTTGAGCAGCAAAGGCAGAGTCAATAAAGCAGCTGCAGGCCCCAGAATCAATAATGGCGTTGACCTGGATTGTTCTTCCCTGGAGCTGTAACGAGAGAGGGAGAGCAAGTTGAGTGGCATTGGCGGTTAATGCGGAAAGACTGGCCGGAGTAGAGGAAACACACTTACGGGTCTTGGCCGGACAGTTGTTCACATAGTGGCCTGCCCCACCACAGTAAAGGCAGAGGTTGAGCTGGCGTCTGCGTGCCCGCTCTTCTGGGGGTAGAGTAGAACGCATTAGTCCTAGCTGCATCGGTTCAGGAACAACAGGTGTTGGAGTGGCCGGGTTGGAGCAGGTAGAAGGCAGGAATCAGGAGGTGGGCATCGGAACTCTTGCAGTCATCCACATGGGGCGCGTTTGCTGGGTGGAACGTTCAGACCGGCGTTCACGAAGGCGTCGGTCGATCTGAATTGTCAAAGCAATAAGTTCTTCAAGGGTATCAGGCATTCCTACCCGGGCGAGCTCATCCTTGAGACTCTCTGATAACCCCATGCGAAATTGATGGCGTAAAGCTGCATTATTCCATTGTGTGTCCACGCTCCAGCGTCGAAAGTCCGTGACATTGTCCTCGGCCGGTCTGCGGCCTTGCTGGAGCGCGAACAAAGCTGACTCAGCGGTGGCAGTCCGCTGGAGATCCTCGTACAACTGAGCCATGGCTATGGCTTCAAAGAAAGAGGGCAAGGACTGGATCTGAGTAAGTTTCAAGCAGGCGGTGAGCCCAGGTTTGCGGCTCCCCTTGTAGGAGGGATATAACAAATCCCACTTTAGTAGCCTCTAAAGAAAAAGTCCGTGGCTGTAAGGCGAAGTATAACTGACAGGCGCTGCGGAAAGCCAGAAAACCTCTCAGGAATGGGGACCCTTGGTTCGGGTGGAAGCATAACCACAGAGGGAGGTACGGCAGCTTGTACTGGAGCCGCTGCTGAGGCAGGAGATGCACCTCCTGGGCCACTAAGGTTCAGGACTTGACCCTCCAGTCTGGTGTAACTGTCTTGCAAAGTCTTTACGGCTTGTGTAAGTGCCGCTAAGTGCGTACAGATCTCCTTGATAGGAGAGGTCTCTCCTGCGGGCTCAGTCATGGCTGTTCGTACTGTTAGGTACCTGGTAGTTGAGCCCAACTGGTAGAAGGAGACCTCTCTTAAGCGCTGGTTCAGGAGCCACTGGAGTGGAAACAGTGGTCTCCTGAGCACAGTGGGTAGGAGTGCCTGATGCAGGTCCTTGCGATGGCCAACACAGAAGCTGAGGAGACTTCCTCCGGGGTGGCTGTACTGTGGATGCATAAGCAGGCAGGTGAAGGATATTGCAGCAGCAGAACCTGGAGCTGGAAGAGCAGCAGGTGAGCAGCGTCACAGGACACAAGCAAAGCAGAGTTAAACAGTCCGTATTGGCAGGAGATCAGGCAGGTATATGGCAGAAGGGATGATCACAGAATAGTCAGGCAGGCAGATGTTCGGCAACGGGTCACAAGATATCAGCAAGGTCAGGCAGGCAGGCTGAGTAGGGTAGGAGACAGTAGAATGGTCAGACGTATCCGGGTCAATAGCAAATAGTAACAACAGGCAGGATACAGGAACTCAGGTGCAGAGCTGCAGACGAACAGCACCTGATGGAAGTAACTGACACCCTTTTAAAGGGACTTTGGCACCAAACAGCGCTAGCGCGAACGGGCGCGCTTGCGCACGCGCGAACGGGCGTGCGTGGGAGCGCGCCAGCGCCCCCCAGTGGGGAATTCAGCTGAACTGCTCTGGAAAAGCCTCTCGTAAACCTACGTGCACGCATGTTAGCCCGACGACCACCGACATGTCCCTGACACATTGCAGTACTGTCAGCAATGGATGTCTTTTTTTCTGCCTCCGGCTACAGACAATGAGGCGATAGGCGTGGCGAGATGCCGGCCTGACTCTCCTTAGATCTCCTAAGATACGCTGTCTATATACGAGCAGAGCGGAGGGAATGACGTCACCGCTGTCATCCGAGGCGGCGTCATTTCCCGACGCTCGTTAAGTAACTACCAGCACAGACCTTAAAAGGAGAACGCCGGGAACCCCTGAGCCGCCAGCGTCATCCAACAATCACGCTCTGTGAGAACAAGACAGCAGTGTGTTACTATTGGGAACAGAGGGAGTACTGTCCCTCCCGGACTGGTCTTGTGGATCCTGGGTGTTTTTATACTCAGTTGTGGGAGATATACATATCAACATTGTGGTAAGCTTTAATTATGATTTTCCAATTTACATATTGACCGATTGATGTATTTTATATTTTGAGATTTTTGTTTCTCTCCAGGAGATTTTTAGGCATTTCCTGGGAGAAATTTCCCCTTTTTTTGGGGGTCTTTTTGGGGGCTCTTACTACTGGTTTCATTACTGTTTCCAGGTGATTGCTTCTGGCCATGAACACAGAGCTAATAGATACACGTATTTTTCAATTACCGGAGACTTGGATCTCTTCTCTGGGAAAAGTCTCCTTTTCTCTATTTCATTACGTAGCCTTCAGCAATTTTATGCTACTTTATTAATTTCATTCTTATGTTCATTTTACATTTTTTACTTGTTTATTTTTTATTTTTATTTTCACTTTTACTCATCAGCAATATATTCTTTCTATAATGTGAAATGTATAGACACAGCCCCATATTGGGACAATTAGAACTAGATGTCTTTATATATTTTTCATTACCCTTTGGGGATTGGTTACTACCAATAAGTTGACATTTCATTTTTGCAGAGACATACACCTCATTTAAAGTCCCATAACTGTTTCTTTTATTGCCTTTTTATAATGTCTCAGGGATGGAGGCGAGTCTCTGTTTTTCTATGTTTGGGCGGATGTGGGTCACATTTCGGTTTCTTTTATTTTTATTTTTTCAAATATATTAGGGTGGAAGACACCCATTCCGTGATGTGACCCCCTATGCCCAACATATTATTTTCAGTTATATCCATTATCCATACATATCCATAGACCCCTATTCTAGTTCTAATATAGGTTATATTTCATTATATTATTATAATATTTCCAGCAAGACTATCCATATTTAATTCCTATGTCCATGTAATCATCTTTGTTCTAATTAGTTTTAGGCTCTCCCTCTAGGGGTTTTTACACTAGCTTGTTTTACATCCCCTAGTATGATGTCCATGGCCACGGGTGCTGTGGTCTCGCTCCGGGGTTGCGAGGTGCCTAGTTCCTCCCCCTCGCCCGTCCCCTATGTGACGGGGTGGGGGTTGACCTCTGCACCTCGACGTCATGCTCACACACTCTCTCGCGCGGCCTCTCCTTGCGTGCCGATCGAGGGGTGTGTGTCTTTGTCATCTCACGCTGCGGCGACTACGGAGCGCATCTCTCCTCCTCGCCGCTCAGCGTGCACGCATGACGTTGGCGGGGTCCCGCCCCTTTTGGCGGGTATTTCAGCCGGGAGGGAGCTTTGGGCTATTCATAGGTCATTATCACCTGGTTGGGACAGCAGTATTCATTTCCACCTCGTTTTTGACCCAGGTATGTGAGGGCTTCCCCAGGACTTGATACTTATTCATTAGTTTTTACATTTTTTATATATATTATACATGAAATTACATCTACTTAGCCCCTTTTTGTATGTATTGTAGGACTCCTATGGACTTTTCATTCCTGGATATGCCCACTATACAGTCACTATACCTTATCCTGGGCCCCTTTATTTTTCTCTTCGGTCCCCCGATATATGGTCTATCCTCCTATCCTTGGCTGGCTGGTCCCTCCACCCCCCACTTAGCCTGCTTGCCCATCTGGGCACTAGGGTGGGGGGAATGTACTAGACTGGATTTCCCCGCCTCAACCCCGGGGGAGACAAACATATCTAGGCTATGTCCATCCAAATACAGTAACAATGGGTATACACCCATTGGATACCTTACAGGTTAGTACCATTATTACATCTTTTTTCTAACTAGAGAGCCTAATACACTATATAGGTATCTGACGTAGGTAAATTTACTCATTTATTTTCCATTTTTACCTATCTTCTAGCATCCTACTCCTGATGATTGGCTTTAAACGCCATGAAACGCGTTGAGTCCATACTCAAGGGTGCCAGGTTTACAGCGTGTTTTAATATTATGAATTCATCTTATCATGTTGTTTATAATTATTTATTGTTACCAATTTTGTACATTAATTCTTCATTATTGTTGTCTGTACCAATCATGTCCTTCTATGTATAAACATTAAATATGTGACTATTGTGCATCGAATATGTTTATATCGTGCCTATATTGTATACAAGAAATATTTGGTTTTGTTCATTATAGGGACTACCCTTTGGGGATTGGTTACTACCAATAAGTTGACATTTCATTTTTGCAGAGACATACACCTCATTTAAAGTCCCATAACTGTTTCTTTTATTGCCTTTTTATATTTTTCATTTCCATTTTTATAATTTTCTTTTTTTAGGATTGGGACTCCCCTTTTTCTATCTGGAGTCGTTAAAATCCCCCTTTTTTTCTGTACTTGAAGGCATACAAACTCGCACATCCTATGCAAGGTTGGTCCTTTTTTTTTTTTTTTTGTTTTGTTCTATATATACTTACCACATACGATATATCTCTCACAGATCCTACATCTCCGTCCTTTTAAGCGGTTTTCCGCAATATCTAATTTGGCGCCTCTCCTTGGATTTTAGTATCTGGGGGTTCTTTTGCACGATAAAAGACCTTTACAGATCGGGTGGAAGTTTTCGATGATTCATTGAAAAACCGTTATGTCTATCATGATCTTTGTAAGTTTTTTATCTATTTTTCTATATATGTTTTGAAATATGTAAGATTTATGTATACTTATATTACATTTTGTGCCTTTCAGACAATGGCAAAAACGTATCCCTGAAGAAGATTATAAAAATTAATTATTTCAAAACGCATTGGACTCAATAACTTTTTGCCACTTCTGTAATATATCACAATTGTGTTTTTTGTCTGTATATTTGCTGTTTGTATAAAATTGCTTTTACAGTAGATCTTTGTAAAAATAAAAATTTATACTTTTTAAAATTTTTTTTTTTTTCAATAATTTTGCCCTTAAAATCCCATCTACATCAGGTGAGTGAATGTGCCTGCACACCCGTAATCAATGGACACCTTATAGCCCATCTCCGGGCAAAAAAAATAAGTTTTCTCTTGCATTGGGGTTGTGCCCGCATTGCATAGGTTAACTTCTCCTTTTTGTCTATGGGGGGAGAGGAGAAAGACAACATACTTACCTTATCCTGCGATCCTCCCAGCACAAGACCAACCTAACACCACCAGAGCAGGCTCCATAGACCAGGAACAGCCAAGCGCTTGACTGTGGAGGAGTGCCGTTTTTTTATGGTGGAAGGAAGGATTGGGTGAGTATAAGCTTTCTCCTAACCTCTAGACAAAACAAGCCGTTGACCCGGGCACAGCACCATTGCATGGGAAAACATTTTTTTGCCTGGAGTTGGGCTTTAAGGGTCTGTGTCGATGGGCTCTTGGTTGCCTCAAGCATGTACTGCATCCTCACACAAATCTACGCTTGAAGGAGGTCAACTGCTCGACAGATGTACCGTCAGTGAATTCTGAGTGATCTCAGAAAGTGTCTCAATCTGATGTCCTAGGTTGAAAAAAAAATCTAAAATCTGACTTTTTAGGTGAGTAGTGACGAGGGGTGCCAATCAACTCCCACTACTAGTACCTTGCTTGGCATTTACAGTGCCTTGAAAAAGTATTCATACCCCTTTTCCACATTTTTCCACAACTAAAAACTTAAACGTCTTTGCAATATAGCTTAAGCTCTGTCAGATTGGATGGAGAGCGTCTGTGAACAGCAATTTCCAAATATTTCCAAGTATTGCCATGGATTTAGGTCTGGACTGTGACTGGGCCATTCTAACACATGAATATGCTTTGATCTAAACCATTCCATTGTAGCTCTGGCTGTAGTTAATATTTCCCTTACTGTTATTTGGCTCCCACTGGCCTTACACCATCTTTATCCCCTGAGAGTGCTTCGTAGTATATCCTCCTTTCTTACAGACTCCTTCGAAGCCCCACTTTGTGCTACCACATACACAATATGGAGAATCTCTTTGCTTGGAGATCTCATGTCTGGGTGCTTGCTCCCTGCATGTTATAGCTTCCTCAGCTCCCAGGACGGACGACCTATCCCAGCGGCTCCTCATGAGTACAGTATCAAGCACCCCTGTTCTCCAGTCCTCTGTAAGTAATTACACTGCAATATTTCCCCTACCCCCCCCCCCCCTTTTTTGATGCTCGTGTTCTTACCGGAACTGATTGGTATCAATACATATATATTTTACAGACCAATGGATGCATCTGCTCCTGATGAAGTGTTTTCACACGAAACACGTTGAGCTCTGATAGGATGCACCTTGCTATAGTCAATCATCATTGCATTTTTAAAAAATACTTTTAATTACTCGCTTCCGAATACAGAGTTATCACTCCATACATTGGCAACTGGAATGTGCTGCTATTTCGTTTTCAAGGTTGTACACATATGAACTACTTGGATTATGTATCTATATTCTTATTTTATGTGTTCATGAACTGTACTTTATCCTACATGTACCTATATGCAGTGGCTTTTAATGTATTGCATATTGAGTGAGATTTTATACCCTCTTTATGCTAAATAAAACTTGTATGCATTAATCTGTCCCATTTGCCTCACACAAAGTCCCAACTTCCTTTTCATAATTATTGATTCAGGGATGGAGGCACAAATTATCATATGTATGCCTCATTTAAAGTCCCATCCTTCCCCCTTCTCCACGTTCTTAGCTATGGCTGTATGTTTCGGGTCGTTGTCCTGCTGGAAGGTGAACCTCCGCCCCAGTCTCAAGTCTTTTGCAGACTCTAACAGGTTTTCTTCTAAGATTGTCCTGTATTTGTCTCCATCCATCTTCCCATCAAATCTGACCAGCTTCCCTGTCCCTGCTGAAGAAAAGCATCCCCACCACATGATGCTGCCACCACCATGATTCACGGTGGGGATGGTGTGTTCAGGGTGATGTGCAGTGTTAGTTTTCCCCCACACATAGCGTTGGGCTTCATTTTTTCTGAAGTTCAATTTTGGCCTCATCTGACCAGAGCACCTTCTTCCACATGTTTGCTGTGTCCTCCACATGGCTTCTCACAAACTACAAACAGGACTTCTTATGACTTTCTTTCACCAATGTCTTTCTTCTTGTCACTCTTCCATAAAGGGCAGATTTGTGGAGAACACGTCTAATAGTTGTCCTGTGGACAGATTCTCCCACCTGAGCTGTGGATCTCTGCAGCTCCTCCAGAGTTACCATGGACCTCTTGGCTGCTTCTCTGATGAATGCTCTCCTTGCCCAGCCGGTCAGTTTAGGTGGACGGCCATGTCTTGGTAGGTTTGCAGTTGTACCATACTCTTTCCATTTTCCGATGATGGATTGAACAGAGCTCCGTGAGATGTTCAAAGCTTGGGAGATTTCTTAATAACCTAACTCTGCTTTATACTTCTCCACAACTTTATCCCTGACCTGTCTGGTGTGTCCCTTGGCCTTCATGATGCTGTTTGTTTACTAAGGTTCTCTAACAAACCTCTGAGGGCTTCACAGAACAGCTGTATTTATACTGAGATTAAATTACACACAGGTGGACTCTATTTACTAATTAGGTGACCTCTGAAGCAAATTGGTTCCACTAGATTTTAGTTAGGGGTATCAGAGTAAAGGGGGCTGAATACAAATGCCCCTCCTCCACACTTTTCACATATTTATTTGTATCATTTATCATTTTCCTTCCACTTCACAATTATGTGCCACTTTGTGTTGGTCTATCACATAAAATCCCAATAAAATACATTTACGTTTTTGGTTATAACATGACAAAATGTGGAAAATTTCAAGGAGTATGAATACTTTTTCAAGGCACTGTATGTGACTGGGAACACCTTACAATATCATCATTTAGGGTGCATGGCTGGTATGTGGATAATATTAAGGGGGTTGAAACACTAGCATGCTGCCTTTATTACCCTGGCTTTCTTCTACAGGCATTATGCTTAAGATTTGAGGGAACAAGTGGTAAGAACTTGATACCAATATTAGGGTGACCTGGGGACATTGGCGTGAGACAGTCCTCCAGGAGGAGAGGTGATGGAACTTCCCTCACTTTTCAAGGCCCCAGCAAGATCTAATGATACATACTGTAGTTTAGTACATGTGATGTTTTAACCTCCCTGGCGGCATTCCCGAGTGTGGCTCGGGGTGAGATTTCAGTACCATTAGCGGTAACCCCGAGCCACACTCGGGATTGCATCGCTGGATCCTGGAAGAGGTCACTTACCTTGTCCCTGGGATCCCGCGATGTATTCCCGCTGTGTACGGCGGCCGGATCTTCCGCCCGATCCTCTGTGTGCCCTGGCTTCCGTTCCCTGCGAGCGTTGCGACGCAGGGGGGCGGAACCGGCGGCAAATTCAAATAGTATAAAGCACAAACACACTGATACATTGTAATCTTATTGGATTACATTACTAAATAAAATAAAATTGACCTTAGTTTGCCCCCCAGTGCTTTCTCTTGCCTGCAGTTTTACTGTACTTTCTGTCTGGAAACTGCAGAACGACCATGGCATCAAAAAAGCGCGCCTCTACCTCAAAAGCGGTATATGACCTGCTGGAAAACAGCGACAGCGATACAGAATCGCTTGCAGAATTGAGTGATAGCAATTCCTGGGGAAGTTCGTCATCAGGCACGGAAAGCGATTTCAGCGACGATCCTGCGACTGTGCCCAGTGATGTGCGGACTTGGTGCTCGATTGACTGCGGTGCGAAGCACGCAGCGCCCCCAAGATTCCCGTTTACTGGAGCACCCCGGTATCAAAGTGGAGGTTGAAGATGACAAACCCCCTTGGCATACCTCCAACTCTTTTTGACCAATGAGGTTATTGAAAAAATTGTTACGGAGACAAATCGGCACCAGAAGCAACAGGCTGCTATGCATCAGAGGTTTGCAAGGAGCAGAAAGTGGGAACCAGCGACCAAAGAAGACATCTGGAAGTTTCTGGAATATAAAACCAAAGAATTTCCAAGCTCAACTTACTAACCAGCCTGCGACCAACCAAATTATCTCAAGAAAAATGTAAATAACACTGCGCTAACCCAATATGTGAAAAGCAGCTACAGTACATAAAATATAACCAATATTAAAAACACAAATAAAAATAAAATGTAGCGTTAATGATAATGACCAATGGTGAAAAACACATCAGTGATGGTGGCCATTAGAAAAGGCGCATGGATGAAACACATATGACGCGATATAAAATAGTAAGTGATGGGTAAGATACAATAATGTCCCAATGTGTAGCCATAAACCAGACAACAAAAAGTCCCAGAATAAACTGTATACGAAATGTTGCACTGGTGCAGGAATCTTCTCCTCTGTATGTCATGGATTATACGATCATATAATGGGAATGGATGAAATACGCTTACAAAAGGAAGTGTATTCGGATGCCGGTGACACCGAATCGAACAGGCTCAGAGATCCTTGATGGACGGTGGTTGCTCCCAGAAACCCCGGATCTCAAGGGGGATCTTTCCTCTGTAATCAAAGTCGCGGCTGCCAGTTCCAAGGACCGAGGAAGGGTCACGGCCACAGGAGAGTCTTTTAAACCTCTTCTGTTGCCAGTTCCAGCAATGCCTCCAACTGTTTGCTCACCCGGAACTTCCTGTTGGTTCTGGGACCAACCACTGTCCATCAAGGATCTCTGAGCCTGTTCGATTCGGTGTCACCGGCATCCGAATCCACTTCCTCTGGTAAGCGTATTTCATCCATTCCCATTATATGATCGTATAATCCATGACATACAGAGGAGAAGATTCCTGCACCAGTGCAACATTTCGTATACAGTTTATTCTGGGACTTTTTGTTGTCTGGTTTATGTCTGGTTGTTGTCTGGTTTATGGCTACACATTGGGACATTATTGTATCTTACCCATCACTTACTATTTTATATCGCGTCATATGTGTTTCATCCATGCGCCTTTTCTAATGGCCACCATCACTGATGTGTTTTTCACCATTGGTCATTATCATTAGCGCTACATTTTATTTTTATTTGTGACCAACCAAATTAACCTGCCTAACAGTATGCGTAAAAAACAGGGGTTTAGTTGCACACATTTGCAAATACATGCATAAGCTGCAGGCCAGGGCAAGGCACCCTGTATCCTGCAGACCCTAAGTTTCTGGGCCTCATAATTCTTCGGGGAGTGGTGGGGAAACCCCTGCAGATGTGGTATTGGACAACCAACAAATTACTAGCCACTCCTTTTTTTTTGGCATGGTCATTCGCAGTCCAAGGACCTCGGCTATGGAACGCTCTTCCGACTTACATCCGCATGGAAGAAAACCATCAGGCCTTCAGGAAAAAACTCAAGACCTACCTCTTCTAAGAAGCTGACAACACAGAATGCATCTAGCGCCTTGAGGCGATTCAGTTCGCATTTGCAGCGCTTTACAAATCATTCATTCATGTCGGAGTACAAAATTTCTCTGATATGAAGTATTTGCACTTTGAAAATAATGAAGAATTTGATGAGACTTCTCATCCAGCACCAAAACTGAAAAAGATTTGGGAGGCATATCGAATTATTCAGAAAAATTTCCAGCAGACCCATGTACCAGGTAGAGACATCAGTATCGACGAAAGTATAATGGCCTACAAAGGAAGACTCAGCTGGATACAGTATATCACGTCTAAGAGAAAACAATTCGGCATAAAATCATTCATGCTCTGTGAATCCAGCACTGGTTACATATGGTATTCGTGCCTTAACACCGGGAAAGGAACCGAATTCAACGAAAGATTCAGAAATTATGGAATGGCAATCGCTTCCGTTCTTACTTTGATTGAGCCATTGCTGAATCAGGGCTACTGTGTAACCACAGACAATTTTTACACTTCTCCAGAACTCTATGAGTTCCTTCTACAGAACAAGACGGATGCATATGGGACCGTTAGGGCTAACCGGCGTGACATGCCGCCAATCTTTGGCAATAAAAAGCCACAAGTCGTGATGGACTACAACAACACCATGGGAGGTGTTGACAGAGCTAACCAGGCCATGACATTTTATCCAGCCATGAGAAAACAACAAAAAAAATTACAAAAAAATCTTCAGGCATCTTCTTGAACAGTGCCTGGGGAATGCCTTCATTCTACTGAAAAAGAAGAGTGACAAGCCTGTGGTCCATGTGGACTTTGTTTGGAAAGTTGCCGAACTTATATTTCTCAAGCACCAAACACCAACGACTGTAAATAGATCTGGACGTCGTGCTGCTGGCGTTGTGAATGTGGTGGAATGTGGTCCATAAAGTGATGACCAGTCAGGAGCGCCTGACTGGTCGTCACTTTATGGACCACATTCCACCAACGGAAAATAAGTCAGCACCCACAAGGATGTATGTGGTTTGCTGCTCTAAGCGTGACGACACTGGAAGGAAAATCAGAAAAGAAACCAGGTTCCATTGTCCTGATTGTGACGTCGGACTTTGTGCTGTACCATGTTTTAAAATTTTCCATACCCGAGACGTTTACTGAAGCAATTTGACTACTAATATTGCAACCTCGTAGAAGAGAACAAGAAGACCTGGACAGCCGCACACTGGAATGGATAAATCTGTCTTTTTATTCAAAATACTGGATCATGGGGTACACAAAACATGACTGTGGGGTGGTACAAGAATAGCTGATGCGTTTCGCACTTACACCAAGTGCTTACTCATAGCACTTGGTGTAAGTAAGCACTTGGTGTAAGTGCAAAACGCGTCAGCTATTCTTGTACCACCCCACAGTCGTGTTTTGTGTACCCCGTGATCCTGTATTTTGAATAAAAAGACGGATTTATCCATTCCGGTGTGCGGCTGTCCAGGTCTTCTTGTTCTCTTCTACTTGCATCAGCATTTAGCCAGCACCTGGGGCTCTTCTCTTCCTGGAGGTAATGAGACACAAGCACTCTGGTTTAAGCCCTTCTTTGAGCGGAGGATCCCACATCATAATATTGCACCCTAGTTTGGCCAAAAAAATGTCAATGTTTTTGATTATATTATTTAATAAAATTTATTGAATAAAAAGTATTATTATTATTATTATTTGTTATTATTTATAGTTATTTATTATATTATAATTTATGGTTTTGTTTTTTAAACTTTATCATACCCGAGATGTCTACTAGACTCTGGTTTGGACAGATTTAAGTGAGTTATTCCTAAGAATTACAGGCCTACAATATAAAACGCCAAATTTCCATGCAAAACAATTGTACTGCTTTCAGCACCAAAAATCTGAAATAACCATACCGCCAGGGAGGTTAAAGAAAGGATCTAGCACAGGGTTTCTCACCCAGGGTTCCATGAAATCCTAGGGTTCCTCCAGAGGTTGCTAGGGGTTCCTTGAACAATGAACAATTTCTGCCTCTCAGTTAAGTTCCCACTGACACCATTAATCTTTATAGCTATCTCTAAGGGGGGGAATTCTTCCTAATGACTACAAGTGTAAGGAGCATTCTCCCCACGGACCATCACACTAATGTATCATGAGTTGTAGATATAGTCATTTTTAGCAGGGGTTCCCTGAGACCGGAAAGTTATTGCAAGGGTTCCTCTGTGTTGAAAAGGTTGAGAAAGGCTGATCTAGCACCTTGACATTTGTTTGGCAAGAACCACGAGTCTATGGATGACCCTAGGTATGGGAGCCTCTCCCCCCTGGTGTCCTTGCAGTTGCCCCCATGTTTGGTATGAATGCACAGCCTCAAGAAGACAGCCTCAGTTGTTCTTATGAAGAAGTGGCGTTCCCGTCCGAGAAACGTGTTGAGCAAGATCTCCATTTCACCGACCCATTGGCCAATCTGAAGTTTACACAATACTACTGTAAGTTTAGTCAAGTGACTACAGAACAGAATACATTATCATAATAATAGCCAGTAGATGCAGAATGGGGACTTTTATACAACCGAGACATTATCATGATAAAACACACAGTAACAGACCTTTAATATGTTTTAAATCTGCCATTCTCAACAAGGACTCCATGGAGCCCCCGAGTTCTTCTTCCAGAGGCAACCAGGGGACAGCACCCTGTATCCTGCAGACCCTAAGTTTCTGGGCCTCATAATTCATCAGGGAGTGGTGGGGAAACCCCTGCAGATGTGGTATTGGACAACCAACAAATTATAGCCACTCCTTTTTTTTGGCATGGTCGTTCGTAGTCCAAGGACCTCAGCTATGGAACGCTCTTCCGACTTACATCCGCATGGAAGAAAACCATCAGGCCTTCAGAAAAAAACTCAAGACCTACCTCTTCTAAGAAGCTGACAACACAGAATGCATCTAGCGCCTTGAGGCGATTCAGTTCGCATTTGCAGCGCTTTACAAATCATTCATTCATGTCGGAGTACAAAATTTCTCTGATATGAAGTATTTGCACTTTGAAAATAATGAAGAATTTGATGAGACTTCTCATCCAGCACCAAAACTCAAAAAGATTTGGGAGGTATATCGAATTATTCAGAAAAATTTCCAGCAGATCCATGTACCAGGTAGAGATATCAGTATCGAGGAAAGTCTAATGGCCTACAAAGGAAGACTCAGCTGGATACAGTATATCACGTCTAAGAGAAAACGATTCGGCATAAAATCATTCATGCTATGTGAAAGCAGCACTGGTTACATATGGTATTCGTGCCTTAACACCGGGAAAGGAACCAAATTCAATGAAAGATTCAGTAATTATGGAATGGCAATCACTTCCGTTCTTACTTTGATCGAGTCATTGCTGAATCAGGACTACTGTGTAACCACAGACAATTTTTACACTTCTCCAGAACTCTATGCGTTCCTTCTACAGAACAAGACGGATGCATATGGGACCGTTAGGGCTAACCGGCGTGACATGCCGCCAATCTTTGGCAATAAAATGCCACAAGTCGTGATGGACTACAACAACACCATGGGAGGTGTTGACAGAGCTGACCAGGCCATGGCATTTTATCCAGCCATGAGAAAACAACAAAAAAAATTACAAAAAAATCTTCAGGCATCTTCTTGAACAGTGCCTGTGGAATGCCTTCATTCTACTGAAAAAGAAGAGTGACAAGCCTGTGGTTCATGCGGACTTTGTTTGGAAAGTTGCCGAACTTCTATTTCTCAAGCACCAAACACCAACGACTGTAAATAGATCTGGACGTTGTGTTGCTGGCGTTGTGAATGTGGTGGAATGTGGTCCATAAAGTGACGACCAGTCAAGAACGCATGACTGGTCGTCACTTTATGGACCACATTCCACCAATGGAAAAGAAGTCAGCACCCACAAGGATGTATGTGGTTTGCTGCTCTAAGCGTGACGACACTGGAAGGAAAATCAGAAAAGAAACCAGGTTCCATTGTCCTGATTGTGACGTCGGACTTTGTGCTGTACTATGTTTTAAAATTTTCCATACCCGAGAAGTTTACCGAAGCAATTTGACTACTAATATTGCACCCTTGTAGAAGAGAACAAGAAGACCTGGACAGCCGCACACCGGAATGGATAAATCCGTCTTTTTATTCAAAATACTGGATCATGGGGTACACAAAACATGACTGTGGGGTGGTACAAGAATAGCTGACGCGTTTCGCACTTACACCAAGTGCTTACTCATAGCACTTGGTGTAAGTGCGAAACGTGTCAGCTATTCTTGTACCACCCCACAGTCGTGTTTTGTGTACCCCATGATCCTGTATTTTGAATAAAAAGATGGATTTATCCATTCCGGTGTGCGGCTGTCCAGGTCTTCTTGTTCTCTTCTACTTGCATCAGCATTTAGCCAGCACCTGGGGCTCTTCTCTTCCTGGAGGTAATGAGACACAAGCACTCTGGTTTAACCACCTCAATACAGGGCACTTAAACCCCCTTCCTGCCCAGACCAATTTTCAGCTTTCGGTGCTCTCACACTTTGAATGACCATTACTTAGTCATGCAACACTGTACCCAAATGAAATTTGTGTCCTTTTTTTCACACAAATAGAGCTTTCTTTTGGTGGTATTTAATCACTAATGGGTTTTTTATTTTTTGTGCTATAAATAAAAAAAGACTGTAAATTTTGTGAAAAATTGCTTTTTTCTTTCTTTTTGTCATAAAATTTAGCAAATTATTAATTTTTCTTCATAAATTTTGGCCAAAATTTTATACTGCTATATATCTTTGGTAAAAATAACCCAAATTAGTGTATATTATTTGGTCTTTGTGAAAGTTATAGAGTCTACAAACTATGGTGCCAATCACTGAAAATTGAAAACATCTGATCAGGCCTTCAGTACATCAGGTGAATCTCATTTCTTGAGGTACTAACAAGTCAGAAAAGTACAAATACCCCCCAAATAACCCCTTTTTAGAAAGTAGACATTCCAAGGTATTAAGTAAGTAGCATGGTGAGTTTTTTGAAGTTGTAATTTTTTCCCACAATTCTTTGCAAAAGGAAGATTTGTTTTTTTGTTTTTTTTTCAAAATTGTCATATTAACTGGTTATTTCTCTCACAGAGCATATGCATACAACAAATTACACCCCAAAATACATTCTGCTACTCCTCCGGAGTATGGCGATACCACACGTGTGGGACTTTTACACAGCCTAGCCACATACAAAGGCCCAACATTGAAGTAGCACCATCAGGCGATCTACGAGCATAAATTCCACATCTCATTTCTCAACCATCTATTACACTTTTGAAGGCCCTGGAGCACCAGGACAATGGAATTGCCCACAAAATGACCCCATTTTGGAAAGCAAACACCCCAACGTATAATCTATGAGGCATAATGAGTCTTTTGAACGGTTATTTTTTTTCCAGATGTTTTTGGAAAATGTGGAAAAAAAATGAAAATGCATTTTTTTTTACACAAAGTTGTCCATTTATAAGATATTTCCAACACATAGCAAAAATGACACCCCAACATACATTCTGTTACTCCTCCTGAGTATGGGGATACCACATGTGTGAGACTTTTACACAGCTTGGCCACATACAGAGGCCCAACATCCAAGTAGCACCATCAGGTGTTCTAGGAGCATACATTACATAGATAATTTCCTGGCAACCTATCATTTTTGAAGGCCCTTCATATTTCTAACACATAGTATGTACATACCAAGAATTACATTCCGCAATAGAATTTATTTTGGAAAGGATAAAAAAAAAGTATTACCTGTGCTTTTAGTAGTGTCCACAGAAGAGAGCACTGGTCCAGGCAGTAGTCAGGGATGTGCTTAGCGACAGCAATAGTAATTATCCAGGCAGCAGGCAGGAATATTGTCTATAGTCCGCACAAAGATGTTGTCAGCACAGCCAAAGCATTTGTCCGTGGAAATTATCCAGGCAGAGACAGCCAGCACAGCCATAATATTGGTCCTGGTACACTGTTACCTGCAGACACTCATTATTGTACCGCTCTCCAGCCCTTCATAAACATACTGCCTCTTGCTACAGCGAATTATTTGCATAGTCCAGGTAGCAGGCAGAGGTGTGGTCCGTTCATGCGGCAGGCAAAGGCATGATGGCAGTAAGTCAGCAGAAGGCTGAGGGCCGCAATTGGGTAAGACCTGTACACAGGGGTAGAGGCTTCGACCCACCCAAATCTCTATGAAGCCTCCGGACTCCAGACCCTAATCCGGAAATTACAAAACCCGGAGAAAACAAAAAAAATTGTTATCTCCATCCGGAAAAACTATTCTGGAGCCCCTCACATATGTGAGACCCCTGTGTACTATAGTAGCAGGGCAACAGATCAGTCCAAGCGGTAGGCAAAAGCATAGTCCATAAAACAGGCCAGGGTCAGTTAACGTGCAAGCAGTCCAAGCGGTGGGCAGAAGCATAGTCACAAAACAGGCCAGGGTCCGTTCACGAGCAAGCAGTCCAAACGGTGGGCAGAGGCATAGTCAAAACAGGCCAGGGTCAGTTCATGTAGAAGCAGTCCAAACGGTAGGCAGAGGCATAGTCAAAAAGAAGGCCAGGGTCAGTTCACGAGCAAGCAGTCCAAACGGTAGGCAGAGGCATAGTCAAAAAGCAGGCCAGGGTCAGTTCACGTTGAAGGCAGTGGCATGGTTATTTGAGGAAGCATGGAAAATGATCAGCGAAAATGGGGAAAATATGGGCTAATAATCAAGCGATGTATGATACAGTTCGAAGCATTCACCAATGCAAAGGCCAGGTTGGGAGGGACACTGGGGACAATGGAAGCTTGTATCTTTTCGAAAACCTCTTCTGCTGCACATGCGACATCTTTTTTGCCGTCTTCGGCCTGCTTCCGATGGTGGAATGTTGCACGGGAAGTGGCGTCCATGAAGTCGGCTAACGGCATCAGAACGACGTCCTTCTGGGGGGGGGTCTTTGTTGATAGATGAGGGACGTGACTACTACTTCTATAAATTTTAGGAAGGGGGCGGGTCTTTCTGTGGATTTTGTGTAGACTATGTAGGAATTGTAAATGGCCAAATGGATTAGATAAATTGCTACCTTCTTATGCCAGAATTGGGACCTCCTTATTGACAAATAGGGCTGAATCATTTGGTCATTGAAATCCACCCCCCCCCCATGTAGAGATTACTGTATAGTCTTGGACACATGTCGGTTTTTCAATGGGACCTCGTCTTCGCTGAACTACAACTGTAGTGTCATCATGAATGGTGGACATCATGTGCACGTTCCTGTTATCCTTCCACCTCAAGGCCAGCACTTCATTGCATCTCAGTGTTGCTCTTTCCCCCCTTTGCAGCTTTTTGTTCACTATGGATTGTGGGAAGCCCTTCCTATTTTTTCCTGAGGTTCCGCAGGCCAGGATTTTTCGATATATAGGTGTCTGAAAAGGGGCAGGCTGGTATAAAAGTTGTCCAGGTATATATGATAGCCTTTTTTCAGAAGTGGGTAAGCCAGGTCCCATACGATTTTTCCAGTTGTGCCCATGTAGGCCGGGCACTCAGGGGGCTGGAGCTGGGAATCTCTTCCCTCATATATGCGGAACGCATATAGATATCCCGTGGCTCTCTCACACAGCTTGTAAAATTTGACTCCATATTTGGCCTTTTTACTAGGAATATACTGTTTTATTCCTAGCCGGCCTGAAAATGGTACCAGGGACTCATCCACACATATATTCTTCTCGGGGACATAGAGTCCTGCAAATCGTTGGGAAAATAAATTTATCAGTGGGCGAATCTTGTATAGCTTATCGGAATTTGGATGATTGTGGGGAGGGCACTGGGTGTTGTCGTTAAAATGAAAGAATCTCATAATCATCTCATATCGGGACCTGGACATTGCGGCAGAATACATGGGCATATGGTGGATGGGGTTGGTGGACCAATAGGTATGTCCTTCATTTTTTTTTGTAAGCCCCATATTTAGGGTGAGGCCCAAAAACAATTTGAACTCCTCCAAATTCAAATCTCTCCACTCAAACGGACGGGCATAAGATGATTGGGGGTTGCTGGCAATATACTGCTGGGCATACAAATTTGTCTGGTCCACAATGAACTGCAGCAAAGTGTCGGGCAAAAACAGGTGAAAAAAATTGATCTCTGTGAAATTTTGGGTGTTGGCCTGCACACCTGGCTGTGCTGTGAAAGGGGGAATAATTGGTGATCCCGAGTTGGAAGGCAGCCATGTTGGGTTGGCAAGACCATCTGGCATGTATGTAGCGGCCCTGGCTCTTGGGGGACGTGACACTCCAGTAGTTGGGGGAGTTGAATTTCCTGTGCTGTACTCAGGTGTGATGTGGCAGCACTGGTACTGGGCATTTGTGCGCGGGGCCTATCTCTGGTGGCAGCACTGGTACTGGGCCTTTGTTCCTGGGGCCTATTGCTGGCGGCAGCACTGGTACTGGGCCTTTCTTCCTGGGGCCTATTTCTGGCGGCAGAGCTGGTACTGGGCCTGGGAATATAATCCTGGTTGCTGGCGGCTTCCTGGTTTACAGAGTGTCGTGCCCTTTTAGGAGGGACCCATTCTTCATCCGAATCATTGCTACTCTCGATCGGTTCAAATGCCGAATTTGATTCGGAATCAGAATTGGACTCCCCGGTGCTCTCATCAGTCATAGAAAGGATCTGGAACGCCTCCTCACTAGGATATCCTCTTTTGGACATGGCTGTGTGGCGGGTAGCTGATGGGTGACAGGCCACGGATGGTGACAGGTGATAGTCACAGATTGTTGACAGGCGACGGTCACTGACAGGCCACTGATGGGTGACGGGTGCACCGCTGATGGTCACTGATGGGTGACAGGGCACGGTCACTGGTGGGTGACAGGGCAGGTCACTGATGGGTGATGGGTGACAGGGCAGGTCACTGATGGGTGATGGGTGGCAGGGCACGGTCACTGGTGGGTGACGGGTGACAGGGCAGGTCACTGATGGGTGACGGTTGCAACGCTGATGGTCACTGATGGCAGTCTCTTATGTGACAGGTGCACTTTTATGGGGTGACTGTTGGGTGACAGATGACAATGGGGGGGCGATGGGACAGGTGTGGTGTTGGTGCAGACACTACAATACATAGATCTGTAACTCACTGCTCCTGGCTCTTCTCTCCTCACACTGGAAACGGTGTGTGAGGAGAGAAGGGCTAGTAACAGCTAGTGACAGCTCTTTGTTTACAGTTAATGATCGGCTGTGAATGGATCACAGCCGATCACATGGTACACAGCCCTGGCCAATGGCTGTGTACTATCGTCGGTGACGAGCAGTGTTCCCGGGAACACGCCGCCACCGACGTGCACGCGCAGCGCGCTCACAATCGCGCGCATGCGCCGTGCAATGCGGGGGATGTACCATTAGTGATCGGCCGTGACTTCATCACGGCCGATCACATGGTAAACAGCCATGCCCAGTGGCTGTTCACCCCTGTCGGTGACGAGCGGTGTCTCGGTGACACGCCGCCACCGACAGTACACGATCGCGCGCATGCCCTGTTTAAACGGGCTCACTTCATATGACGTCCGCCCAGAACAAGAGGCTCATATGACGGTGGGCGGTAGGCTAGTGGTTAAGCCCCTCTTTGAGTGGAGGATCCCACATCATAATATTGCACCCTTGTTTGGCCAAAAAAAAGTCAATGTTTTTGATTATATTATTTACTAAAATTTATTGAATAAAAAGTATTATTATTATTATTATTATTATAATATTATTATTTGTTATTATTTATAGTTATTTATCATATTATAATTTATGGTTTTGTGTTTCAAACTTTATCATACCCGAGATGTCTACTAGACTCTGGTTTGGACAGATTTAAGTGAGTTATTCCTAAGAATTACAGGCCTACAATATAAAACGCCAAATTTCCATGCAAAACAATTGTACCGCTTTCAGCACCAAAAATCTGAAATAATCATACCGCCAGGGAGGTTAAAGAAAGGATCTAGCACAGGGTTTCTCACCCAGGGTTCCATGGAATCCTAGGGTTCCTCCAGAGGTTGCTAGGGGTTCCTTGAACAATGAACAATTTTTGCCTCTCAGTTAAGTTCCCACTGACACCATAAATCTTTATAGCTATCTGTAAGGGGGGGAATTCTTCCTAATGACTACAAGTGTAAGGAGCATTCTCCCCATGGACCATCACACTAATGTATCATGAGTTGTAGATATAGTCATTTTTAGCAGGGGTTCCCTGAGACCGGAAAGTTATTGCAAGGGTTCCTCTGTGTTGAAAAGGTTGAGAAAGGCTGATCTAGCACCTTGACATTTGTTTGGCAAGAACCACGAGTCTATGGATGACCCTAGGTATGGGAGCCTCTCCCCCCTGGTGTCCTTGCAGTTGCCCCCATGTTTCGTATGAATGCACAGCCTCAAGAAGACAGCCTCAGTTGTTCTTGTGAAGAAGTGGCGTTCCCGTCCGTGAAACGTGTTGAGCAAGATCTCCATTTCACCGGCCCATTGGCCAATCTGGAGTTTACACAATACTACTGTAAGTTTAGTCAAGTGACTACAGAACAGAATACATTATCATAATAATAGCCAGTAGATGCAGAATGGGGACTTTTATACAACCGAGACATTATCATGATAAAACACACAGTAACAGACCTTTAATATGTTTTAAATCTGCCATTCTCAACAAGGACTTCATGGAGCCCCCGAGTTTTTCTTCCAGAGGCAACCAGGGGAAGGCACCCTGTATCCTGCAGACCCTAAGTTTCGGGGCCTCCTAATTCTTCAGGGAGTGGTGGGGAAACCCCTGCAGATGTGGTATTGGACAACCAACAAATTACTAGCCACTCCTCTTTTTTGGTATGGTCATTTGCAGTCCAAGGGCCTCGGCTATGGAACGCTCTTCCAACTTACATCCACATGGAAGAAAACCATCAGGCCTTCAGAAAAAAACTCAAGACTTACCTCTTCTAAGAAGCTGACAACACAGAATGCATCTAGCGCCTTGAGGCGATTCAGTTCACATTTGCAGCGCTTTACAAATCATTCATTCATTCATGTCGGAGTACAAAATTTCTCTGATATGAAGTATTTGCACTTTGAAAATAATGAAGAATTTGATGAGACTTCTCATCCAGCACCAAAACTCAAAAAGATTTGGGAGGTATATCGAATTATTCAGAAAAATTTCCAGCAGACCCATGTACCAGGTAGAGACATCAGTATCGACGAAAGTCTAATGGCCTACAAAGGAAGACTCAGCTGGATACAGTATATCACGTCTAAGAGAAAACGATTCGGCATAAAATCATTCATGCTCTGTGAATCCAGCACTGGTTACATATGGTATTCGTGCCTTAACACCGGGAAAGGAACCAAATTCAACGAAAGATTCAGTAATTATGGAATGGCAATCACTTCCGTTCTTACTTTGATTGAGTAATTGCTGAATCAGGGCTACTGTGTAACCACAGACAATTTTTTACACTTCTCCAGAACTCTATGAGTTCCTTCTACAGAACAAGACGGATGCATATGGGACCATTAGGGCTAACCGGCGTGACATGCCACCAATCTTTGGCAATAAAAAGCCACAAGTCGTGATGGACTACAACAACACCATGGGAGGTGTTGACAGAGCTAACCAGGCCATGACATTTTATCCAGCCATGAGAAAACAACAAAAAAAAATTACAAAAAAATCTTCAGGCATCTTCTTGAACAGTGCCTGTGGAATGCCTTCATTCTACTGAAAAAGAAGAGTGACAAGCCTGTGGTTCATGTGGACTTTGTTTGGAAAGTTGCCGAACTTCTATTTCTCAAGCACCAAACACCGACTGTAAATAGATCTGGACGTCGTGCTGCTGGCGTTGTGAATGTGGTGGAATGTGGTCCATAAAGTGATGACCAATCAGGAGCGCCTGACTGGTCGTCACTATATGGACCACATTCCACCAACGGAAAATAAGTCAGCACCCACAAGGATGTATGTGGTTTGCTGCTCTAAGCGTGACGACACTGGAAGGAAAATCAGAAAAGAAACCAGGTTCCATTGTCCTGATTGTGACGTCGGACTTTGTGCTGTACCATGTTTTAAAATTTTCCATACCCGAGACGTTTACTGAAGCAATTTGACTACTAATATTGCACCCTTGTAGAAGAGAACAAGAAGACCTGGACAGCCGCACACTGGAATGGATAAATCTGTCTTTTTATTCAAAATACTGGAACATGGGGTACACAAAACATGACTGTGGGGTGGTACAAGAATAGCTGATGCGTTTCGCACTTACACCAAGTGCTTACTCATAGCACTTGGTGTAAGTAAGCACTTGGTGTAAGTGCAAAACGCGTCAGATATTCTTGTACCACCCCACAGTCGTGTTTTGTGTACCCCGTGATCCTGTATTTTGAATAAAAAGACGGATTTATCCATTCCAGTGTGCGGCTGTCCAGGTCTTCTTGTTCTCTTCTACTTGCATCAGCATTTAGCCAGCACCTGGGGCTCTTCTCTTCCTGGAGGTAATGAGACACAAGCACTCTGGTTTAAGCCCTTCTTTGAGTGGAGGATCCCACATCATAATATTGCACCCTAGTTTGGCCAAAAAAAATGTCAATGTTTTTGATTATATTATTTAATAAAATTTAAAGTATTATTATTATTATTATTATTATTATATTATTATTTGTTATTATTTATAGTTATTTATTATATTATAATTTATGGTTTTGTTTTTTAAACTTTATCATACCCGAGATGTCTACTAGACTCTGGTTTGGACAGATTTAAGTGAGTTATTCCTAAGAATTACAGGCCTACAATATAAAACGTCAAATTTCCATGCAAAACAATTGTACCGCTTTCAGCACCAAAAATCTGAAATAACCATACCGCCAGGGAGGTTAAAGAAAGGATCTAGCACAGGGTTTCTCACCCAGGGTTCCATGAAATCCTAGGGTTCCTCCAGAGGTTGCTAGGGGTTCCTTGAACAATGAACAATTTCTGCCTCTCAGTTAAGTTCCCACTGACACCATTAATCTTTATAGCTATCTGTAAGGGGGGGAATTCTTCCTAATGACTACAAGTGTAAGGAGCATTCTCCCCACGGACCATCACACTAATGTATCATGAGTTGTAGATATAGTCATTTTTAGCAGGGGTTCCCTGAGACCGGAAAGTTATTGCAAGGGTTCCTCTGTGTTGAAAAGGTTGAGAAAGGCTGATCTAGCACCTTGACATTTGTTTGGCAAGAACCACGAGTCTATGGATGACCCTAGGTATGGGAGCCTCTCCCCCCTGGTGTCCTTGCAGTTGCCCCCATGTTTGGTATGAATGCACAGCCTCAAGAAGACAGCCTCAGTTGTTCTTATGAAGAAGTGGCGTTCCCGTCCGAGAAACGTGTTGAGCAAGATCTCCATTTCACCGACCCATTGGCCAATCTGGAGTTTACACAATACTACTGTAAGTTTAGTCAAGTGACTACAGAACAGAATACATTATCATAATAATAGCCAGTAGATGCAGAATGGGGACTTTTATACAACCGAGACATTATCATGATAAAACACACAGTAACAGACCTTTAATATGTTTTAAATCTGCCATTCTCAACAAGGACTTCATGGAGCCCCCGAGTTCTTCTTCCAGAGGCAACCAGGGGACGGCACCCTGTATCCTGCAGACCCTAAGTTTCTGGGCCTCATAATTCTTCAGGGAGTGGTGGGGAAACCCCTGCAGATGTGGTATTGGACAACCAACAAATTATAGCCACTCCTTTTTTTTGGCATGGTCATTCGTAGTCCAAGGACCTCAGCTATGGAACGCTCTTCCGACTTACATCCGCATGGAAGAAAACCATCAGGCCTTCAGAAAAAAACTCAAGACCTACCTCTTCTAAGAAGCTGACAACACAGAATGCATCTAGCGCCTTGAGGCGATTCAGTTCGCATTTGCAGCGCTTTACAAATCATTCATTCATGTCGGAGTACAAAATTTCTCTGATATGAAGTATTTGCACTTTGAAAATAATGAAGAATTTGATGAGACTTCTCATCCAGCACCAAAACTCAAAAAGATTTGGGAGGTATATCGAATTATTCAGAAAAATTTCCAGCAGATCCATGTACCAGGTAGAGATATCAGTATCGAGGAAAGTCTAATGGCCTACAAAGGAAGACTCAGCTGGATGCAGTATATCACGTCTAAGAGAAAACGATTCGGCATAAAATCATTCATGCTCTGTGAATCCAGCACTGGTTACATATGGTATTCGTGCCTTAACACCGGGAAAGGAACCAAATTCAATGAAAGATTCAGTAATTATGGAATGGCAATCACTTCCGTTCTTACTTTGATCGAGTCATTGCTAAATCAGGGCTACTGTGTAACCACAGACAATATTTACACTTCTCCAGAACTCTGAGTTCCTTCTACAGAACAAGACGGATGCATATGGGACCGTTAGGGCTAACCGGCGTGACATGCCGCCAATCTTTGGCAATAAAAAGCCACAAGTCGTGATGGACTACAACAACACCATGGGAGGTGTTGACAGAGCTGACCAGGCCATGACATTTTATCCAGCCATGAGAAAACAACAAAAAAAATTACAAAAAAATCTTCAGGCATCTTCTTGAACAGTGCCTGTGGAATGCCTTCATTCTACTGAAAAAGAAGAGTGACAAGCCTGTGGTTCATGTGGACTTTGTTTGGAAAGTTGCCGAACTTCTATTTCTCAAGCACCAAACACCAAAGACTATAAATAGATCTGGACGTCGTGCTGCTGGCGTTGTGAATGTGGTGGAATGTGGTCCATAAAGTGATGACCAGTCAGGAACGCATGACTGGTCGTCACTTTATGGACCACATTCCACCAATGGAAAAGAAGTCAGCACCCACAAGGATGTATGTGGTTTGCTGCTCTAAGCGTGACGACACTGGAAGGAAAATCAGAAAAGAAACCATGTTCCATTGTCCTGATTGTGACGTCGGACTTTGTGCTGTACTATGTTTTAAAATTTTCCATACCCGAGAAGTTTACTGAAGCAATTTGACTACTAATATTGCACCCTTGTAGAAGAGAACAAGAAGACCTGGACAGCCGGAATGGATAAATCTGTCTTTTTATTCAAAATACTGGATCATGGGGTACACAAAACACGACTGTGGGGTGGTACAAGAATAGCTGACGCGTTTCGCACTTACACCAAGTGCTTACTCATAGCACTTGGTGTAAGTGCGAAACGCGTCAGCTATTCTTGTACCACCCCACAGTCGTGTTTTGTGTACCCCATGATCCTGTATTTTGAATAAAAAGATGGATTTATCCATTCCGGTGTGCGGCTGTCCAGGTCTTCTTGTTCTCTTCTACTTGCATCAGCATTTAGCCAGCACCTGGGGCTCTTCTCTTCCTGGAGGTAATGAGACACAAGCACTCTGGTTTAACCACCTCAATACAGGGCATTTAAACCCCCTTCCTGCCCAGACCAATTTTCAGCTTTCGGTGCTCTCACACTTTGAATGACCATTACTCAGTCATGCAACACTGTACCCAAATGAAATGAAATTTGTGTCCTTTTTTTCACACAAATAGAGCTTTCTTTTGGTGGTATTTAATCACTAATGGGTTTTTTATTTTTTGTGCTATAAATAAAAAAAGACTGTAAATTTTGTGAAAAATTGCTTTTTTCTTTCTTTTTGTCATAAAATTTAGCAAATTATTAATTTTTCTTCATAAATTTTGGCCAAAATGTATACTGCTATATATCTTTGGTAAAAATAACCCAAATTAGTGTATATTATTTGGTCTTTGTGAAAGTTATAGAGTCTACAAACTATGGTGCCAATCACTGAAAATTGAAAACATCTGATCAGGCCTTCAGTACATCAGGTGAATCTCATTTCTTGAGGTACTAACAAGTCAGAAAAGTACAAATACCCCCTAAATAACCCCTTTTTAGAAAGTAGACATTCCAAGGTATTAAGTAAGTAGCATGGTGAGTTTTTTGAAGTTGTAATTTTTTCCCACAATTCTTTGCAAAAGGAAGATTTGTTTTTTTGTTTTTTTTGTTTTTTTTCAAAATTGTCATATTAACTGGTTATTTCTCTCACAGAGCATATGCATACAACAAATAACACCCCAAAATACATTCTGCTACTCCTCCGGAGTATGGCGATACCACATGTGTGGGACTTTTACACAGCCTGGCCACATACAAAGGCCCAACATTGAAGTAGCACCATCAGGCGATCTACAAGCATAAATTGCACATCTCATTTCTCAACCACCTGTTACACTTTTGAAGGCCCTGGAGCACCAGGACAATGGAATTGCCCACAAAATGACCCCATTTTGGAAAGCAAACACCCCAACGTATAATCTATGAGGCATAATGAGTCTTTTGAACGGTTATTTTTTTTCCATATGTTTTTGGAAAATGTGGAAAAAAAATGAAAATGCATTTTTTTTACACAAAGTTGTCCATTTATAAGATATTTCCAACACATAGCAAATACATAGCAAAAATGACACCCCAAAATACATTCTGCTACTCCTCCTGAGTATGGCGATACCACATGTGTGGGACTTTTACACAGCCTGGCCACATACAAAGGCCCAACATTGAAGTAGCACCATCAGGCGATCTACGAGCATAAATTGCACATCTCATTTCTCAACCACCTATTACACTTTTGAAGGCCCTGGAGCACCAGGACAATGGAATTGCCCACAAAATGACCCCATTTTGGAAAGCAAACACCCCAACGTATAATCTGTGAGGCATAATGAGTCTTTTGAACGGTTATTTTTTTTCCAGAAGTTTTTGGAAAATGTGGAAAAAAAATAAAAACGCATTTTTTTTTACACAAAGTTGTCCATTTATAAGATATTTCCAACACATAGCAAAAATGACACCCCAACATACATTCTGCTACTCCTCCTGAGTATGGGGATACCACATTTGTGAGACTTTTACACAGCTTGGCCACATACAGAGGCCCAACATCCAAGTAGCACCATCAGGCGTTCTAGGAGCATACATTACATAGATAATTTCCTGGCAACCTATCATTTTTGAAGGCCCTTCATATTTCTAACACATAGCATGTACATACCAAGAATTACATTCCAAAATAAATTCTATTGTGGAAAGGATAAAAAAAAGTATTACCTGTGCTTTTAGTAGTGTCCACAGAAGAGAGCACTGGTCCAGGCAGTAGTCAGGGATGTGCTTAGCGACAGCAATAGTAATTATCCAGGCAGCAGGCAGGAATATTGTCTATAGTCCGCACAAAGATATTGTCAGCACAGCCAAAGCATTTGTCCATGGAAATTATCCAGGCAGAGACAGTCAGCACAGCCATAATATTGGTCCTGGTACACTGTTACCTGCAGACACTCATTATTGTACCGCTCTCCAGCCCTTCATAAACATACTGCCTCTTGCTACAGCGAATTATTTGCATAGTCCAGGTAGCAGGCAGAGGTGTGGTCCGTTCATGCGGCAGGCAAAGGCATGATGGCAGTAAGTCAGCAGAAGGCTGAGGGCCGCAATTGGGTAAGACCTGTGCACAGGGGTAGAGGCTTCGACCCACCCAAATCTCTATGAAGCCTCCGGACTCCAGACCCTAATCCGGAAATTACAAAACCCGGAGAAAACAAAAAAAATTGTTATCTCCATCCGGAAAAACTATTCTGGAGCCCCTCACATATGTGAGACCCCTGTGTACTATAGTAGCAGGGCAACAGATCAGTCCAAGCGGTAGGCAAAAGCATAGTCCATAAAACAGGCCAGGGTCAGTTAACGTGCAAGCAGTCCAAGCGGTGGGCAGAAGCATAGTCACAAAACAGGCCAGGGTCCGTTCACGAGCAAGCAGTCCAAACGGTGGGCAGAGGCATAGTCAAAACAGGCCAGGGTCAGTTCATGTAGAAGCAGTCCAAACGGTAGGCAGAGGCATAGTCAAAAAGCAGGCCAGGGTCAGTTCACGAGCAAGCAGTCCAAACGGTAGGCAGAGGCATAGTCAAAAAGCAGGCCAGGGTCAGTTCACGTTGAAGGCAGTGGCATGGTTATTTGGGGAAGCATGGAAAATGATCAGCGAAAATGGGGAAAATATGGGCTAATAATCAAGCGATGTATGATACAGTTCGAAGCATTCACCAATGCAAAGGCCAGGTTGGGAGGGACACTGGGGACAATGGAAGCTTGTATCTTTTCGAAAACCTCTTCTGCTGCACATGCGACATCTTTTTTGCCGTCTTCGGCCTGCTTCCGATGGTGGAATGTTGTACGGGAAGTGGCGTCCATGAAGTCGGCTAACGGCATCAGAACGACGTCCTTCTGGGGGGGGGTCTTTGTTGATAGATGAGGGACGTGACTACTACTTCTATGAATTTTAGGAAGGGGGCGGGTCTTTCTGTGGATTTTGTGTAGACTATGTAGGAATTGTAAATGGCCAAATGGATTAGATAAATTGCTACCTTCTTATGCCAGAATTGGGACCTCCTTATTGACAAATAGGGCTGAATCATTTGGTCATTGAAATCCACCCCCCCCCCCCCCCCCCATGTAGAGATTACTGTATAGTCTTGGACACATGTCGGTTTTTCAATGGGACCTCGTCTTCGCTGAACTACAACTGTAGTGTCATCATGAATGGTGGACATCATGTGCACGTTCCTGTTATCCTTCCACCTCAAGGCCAGCACTTCATTGCATCTCAGTGTTGCTCTTTCCCCCCTTTGCAGCTTTTTGTTCACTATGGATTGTGGGAAGCCCTTCCTATTTTTTCTTGAGGTTCCGCAGGCCAGGATTTTTCGATATATAGGTGTCTGAAAAGGGGCAGACTGGTATAAAAGTTGTCCAGGTATATATGATAGCCTTTTTTCAGAAGTGGGTAAGCCAGGTCCCATACGATTTTTCCAGTTGTGCCCATGTAGGCCGGGCACTCAGGGGGCTGGAACTGGGAATCTCTTCCCTCATATATGCGGAACGCATATAGATATCCCGTGGCTCTCTCACACAGCTTGTAAAATTTGACTCCATATTTGGCCTTTTTGCTAGGAATATATTTTTTATTTGTTTTATTCCTAGCCGGCCTGAAAATATTACCAGGGACTCATCCACACATATATTCTTCTCGGGGACATAGAGTTCTGCAAATCGTTGGGAAAATAAATTTATCAGTGAGCGAATCTTGTATAGCTTATCGGAATTTGGATGATTGCGGGGAGGGCACTGGGTGTTGTCGTTAAAATGAAAGAATCTCATAATCATCTCATATTGGGACCTGGACATTGCGGCAGAATACATGGGCATATGGTGGATGGGGTTGGTGGACCAATAGGTATGTCCTTAATTTTTTTTTGTAAGCCCCATATTTAGGGTGAGGCCCAAAAACAATTTGAACTCCTCCAAATTCAAATCCCTCCACTCAGATGATTGGGGGTTGCTGGCAATATACTGCTGGGCATACAAATTTGTCTGGTCCACAATGAACTGCAGCAAAGTGTCGGGCAAAAACAGGTGAAAAAAATTGATCTCTGTGAAATTTTGGGTGTTGACCTGCACACCTGACTGTGCTGTGAAAGGGGGAATAATTGGTGATCCCGAGTTGGAAGGCAGCCATGTTGGGTTGGCAAGACCATCTGGCATGTATGTAGCGGCCCTGGCTCTTGGGGGACGTGACACTCCAGTAGTTGGGGGAGTTGAATTTCCTGTGCTGTACTCAGGTGTGATGTGGCAGCACTGGTACTGGGCATTTGTGCGCGGGGCCTATCTCTGGTGGCAGCACTGGTACTGGGCCTTTGTTCCTGGGGCCTATTGCTGGCGGCAGCACTGGTACTGGGCCTTTCTTCCTGGGGCCTATTTCTGGCGGCAGAGCTGGTACTGGGCCTGGGAATATAATCCTGGTTGCTGGCGGCTTCCTGGTTTCCAGAGTGTCGTGCCCTTTTAGGAGGAACCCATTCTTCATCCGAATCATTGCTACTCTCGATCGGTTCAAATGCCGAATTTGATTCGGAATCAGAATTGGACTCTGATGAGAACTCCCCGGTGCTCTCATCAGTCATAGAAAGGATCTGGAACGCCTCCTCACTAGGATATCCTCTTTTGGACATGGCTGTGTGGCGGGTAGCTGTGCGACGGGTGACAGATGGGTGGCAGGTGACGGTCACTGATGGGCTGTGCGATGGGTGGCAGGTGACGTTCACTGAGAGGTGATGGTGTGATGGGCGATGGTCACTGATGGGTGACAGGCAATGGTCACTGATGGGTGACAGGCCACGGACAGTGACGGTAATGGTCACAGGTGCATCGCTGATGATCACTGATGGGTGACAAGGCACAGTCACTGATGGGTGACGGGTGACAGGGCACGGTCACTGATGGGTGACAGGCCACGGACGGTGACAGGTGATAGTCACAGATTGTTGACAGGCGACGGTCACTGACAGGCCACTGATGGGTGACAGGTGCACCGCTGATGGTCACTGATCGGTGACAGGGCACGGTCACTGGTGGGTGACAGGGCAGGTCACTGATGGGTGATGGGTGACAGGGCAGGTCACTGATGGGTGATGGGTGACAGGGCACGGTCACTGGTGGGTGACGGGTGACAGGGCAGGTCACTGATGGGTGACGGTTGCAACGCTGATGGTCACTGATGGCAGTCTCTTATGTGACAGGTGCACTTTTATGGGGTGACTGTTGGGTGACAGATGACAATGGGGGGGGCGATGGGACAGGTGTGGTGTTGGTGCAGACACTACAATACATAGATCTGTAACTCACTGCTCCTGGCTCTTCTCTTCTCACACTGGAAACGGTGTGTGAGGTGAGAAGAGCTAGTAACAGCTAGTGACAGCTCTTTGTTTACAGTTAGTGATCGGCTGTGAATGGATCACAGCCGATCACATGGTACACAGCCCTGGCCAATGGCTGTGTACTATCGTCGGTGACGAGCAGTGTTCCCGGGAACACGCCGCCACCGACGTGCACGCACAGCGCGCTCACAATCGCGCGCATGCGCCGTGCAATGCGGGGGATGTACCATTAGTGATCGGCCGTGACTTCATCATGGCCGATCACATGGTAAACAGCCATGCCCAGTGGCTGTTCACCCCTGTCAGTGACGAGCGGTGTCTCGGTGACACGCCGCCACCGACAGTACACGATCGTGCGCATGCCCTGTTTAAATGGGCTCACTTCATATGACGTCCGCCCAGAACAAGAGGCTTACCGTCCCGCCGTCATATGACGGTGGGCGGTAGGCTAGTGGTTAAGCCCCTCTTTGAGTGGAGGATCCCACATCATAATATTGCACCCTTGTTTGGCCAAAAAAAAGTCAATGTTTTTGATTATATTATTTACTAAAATTTATTGAATAAAAAGTATTATTATTATTATTATATTATTATTTGTTATTATTTATAGTTATTTATCATATTATAATTTATGGTTTTGTGTTTCAAACTTTATCATACCCGAGATATCTACTAGACTCTGGTTTGGACAGATTTAAGTGAGTTATTCCTAAGAATTACAGGCCTACAATATAAAACGCCAAATTTCCATGCAAAACAATTGTACCGCTTTCAGCACCAAAAATCGGAAATAATCATACCGCCAGGGAGGTTAAAGAAAGGATCTAGCACAGGGTTTCTCACCCAGGGTTCCATGGAATCCTAGGGTTCCTCCAGAGGTTGTTAGGGGTTCCTTGAACAATGAACAATTTCTGCCTCTCAGTTAAGTTCCCACTGACACCATTAATCTTTATAGCTATCTGTAAGGGGGGAATTCTTCCTAATGACTACAAGTGTAAGGAGCATTCTCCCCACGGACCATCACACTAATGTATCATGAGTTGTAGATATAGTCATTTTTAGCAGGGGTTCCCTGAGACCGGAAAGTTATTGCAAGGGTTCCTCTGTGTTGAAAAGGTTGAGAAAGGCTGATCTAGCACCTTGACATTTGTTTGGCAAGAACCACGAGTCTATGGATGACCCTAAGTATGGGAGCCTCTCCCCCCTGGTGTCCTTGCAGTTGCCCCCATGTTTGGTATGAATGCACAGCCTCAAGAAGACAGCCTCAGTTGTTCTTGTGAAGAAGTGGCCTTCCCGTCCGAGAAACGTGTTGAGCAAGATCTCCATTTCACCGACCCATTGGCCAATCTGGAGTTTACACAATACTACTGTAAGTTTAGTCAAGTGACTACAGAACAGAATACATTATCATAATAATAGCCAGTAGATGCAGAATGGGGACTTTTATACAACCGAGACATTATCATGATATAACACACATTAACAGACCTTTAATACGTTTTAAATCTGCCATTCTCGACAAGGACTCCATGGAGCCCCCGAGTTCTTCCAGAGGTAACCAGGGGATCCTTGAGCTGTGGCTAAACTGACTTCCCATGTGATGGTGCCTGCATAGTTCTAGGTCCAAGCACCACTTGGCAGAACCACGACTCTAAGGGTGGCATTCTGACCACCACTATAAAGGGGACATACTTCCCACTGACCACAACCAATGGAAGATGCATATTCCCAATGACCACCAATGGACTAATCTTCATGGAGGTTCATATATTAATGTATGCTAATATATTAGTGAATTATCAGCTTATTATGCTCTACATTTAATAAAATGTACTTAGTTCATACAGTCATCAAACCACAAAATGGTTCAAGTGATGAAAGATTTCCTGTCATTGCAGACATTGCAGATTCAATGTGGTCTGTGTTTACTAACATCCGTATTTTCATTGCATCGTAACAGACAGTAGGGCCTCCTTACAGACTCATCACGACCTCTGAAGATGTGCACTGAGGTCCACCGGGGCAAGAGGACAAGAGGGGACACAGGAACCGTGATCTGTCCAGCCAAAATGAGATATATATATATATATATATATATATATATATATATATATATATATATATATATATCTAAACCACTGGGCTCTCTTTATATCGTGCAGGTGCGAAGAAACGTATTTCTGCTATTCCCACGTGTTGCGTTTAGGGCTGCCCATTAATTTGAGTGGGCTGCTCTACAAGCAAGAAAAAAAAACGTAAAAGAAGTCCTTGACCCTTTTTACAAATCACACCTCACCAAAATTTATAGTAATTTGTTACCATGGTTTTTGGCGCAAGCAAGAGAACGTGCATTAGCAACACGCGTGGGGTTGCCATTAGGGACTAATGGCACCGCCACACTTCTGCTAACGGGCTGTGCGCTTTTTTTTTTTTTTTTCGTAAATTCTTTTTTTTTTAACACATTTTTGACTATACATGGCAGGAAATCCGCCACACAGTAGCAAAGTACATAGATAACAGGTGTGAGACATACACTATATTACCAAAAGTATTGGAACGCCTGGCTTTACACACACACATGAACTGTAATGGCATCCCAGTCTTAAGCCGCGTACACACGATCGGATTTTCCAAGGGGAATTGTGTGATGACAGGCTATTGGCGGAAAATCCGACCGTTTTGTACGCTCCATCGGACAACTGTTGTTGGATTGTCCGCGGACAAATGTTGGATGGCAGGCTTTAAAATTTTCCGCGGACAACAGTCTCTTGTCGGATTTTTCCGAGCGTGTGTACACAAGCCTGTCGGACAAAAGTCCAAAGTACAAACGCGCATGCTCGGAAGCAAGGACGAGCGGGAAGCGGCCGGTCTTGTAAACGAGCGTTCGTAATGGAGAATTAACATTCGTGACGCGGCAAATTATGAAATCTGGAAATGCAGCGCACATTTCTCTTCTTCTTTAATGGGATAATAATGAAGCTGCTTTGCTGGTGATACTGATGGAGTTATTGCAAACTAATTTTAAAAGGCTTTTATTTTCTAGTGATATCAAGAATAATATTATTATGCTTGTTTTGTTTTTTTTGTTTTTTTTTGGGCAAGTTACCACAACACCATTATCCCGGAGTTTTTAAGATCAAAGATACAACTATGTTGGTGCCCCTTGTTAATTTTACATTGTATTTTTTTAAATGTAACTGCCGACTCCCAAACTGTCATTTGAAGTAAAACACACAGCCAAGTATTATTCTACACAATTTTTTTTTATTGTGCATTAAAAAAAGAAAACAAATAAAACTAGACATGATATCTGCCAATAGAACTTAACCAAAAAGTGCATTCTATGCATCCAAAAATATAGAAAATATAACAAAACAAATCATTATTATTCAACCCAAAAATAAAATAAAAGCCTCATGCATGTGTCCTGCTTCTTAATATCCCTAGGGGGTCACCAACGCCAAGAGTTGGTGAAAGCAGAGGGGTCGGTCAGCCGGAGATAATTCCGAAAATCATCCGGCTTATGCTCCTGGAGCTCCCGCAGCAAAGGCATATGACATAATTGGTCACCATTAATAAAGAAACCAATTTTTGGTCCAAGAAATCCTCCTCCTGTTCCCGGACTGGACTTGGGTCAAAGCAATAACTCCAAGGTCAATAATAAATAACACGTTATCTCCTCCGATTCCGCAACATGTCTGGTTGACGAACGGCCGTTCAGAAACGAACTGAAAAGCGCGAAATGTAAAGCGTAAAATCTAACACAAAATTAGCAGAAGGAGCCCAAAGGGTGGCGCCTGATAATTTAAACTTCGTAGTACGTCACTACCTTCATGTTTGTTGGCCGACGATTGTGTACCGTTTGTATGCAAGACAAAATCCAGGCACGTGCCCTTCGGACAAAAGTCCGACGCTTTGTCTGCGGAAAATCTGATCGTGTGTACGAGGCTTTAGTCCGTAGGGTTCAATATTGTGTTGCCCCACCCTTTGCAGCTATAACAGCTTCGACTCTTCTGGGAAGGCCGTCCACAAGGTTTAGGAGGGTGTCTATGGGAATGTTGGACCATTCTTCAAGCATTTGTGAGGTCCAGTACTGATGTTGGACGAGAAGGCCTGGCTCACAGTCTCCGCTCCAATTCATCCCAAAGGTGTTCGATCGGGTTGAGGTCAGGCCGGTCAAGTTCCTCCACCCCAAACTCGCTCATCCATGTCTTTATGGACCTTGCTTTATGCACTGGTGCGCAGTCATGTTGGAGCAGGAAGGGGCCGTCCCCAAACTTTTCCCACAAAGTTGGGAGCATGAAATTGTCCAAAATGTCTTGGTATGCTGACGCCTTAAGAGTTCCCTTTACTGGAACTAAGGGGCCAAGCCCAACCCCTGAAAAAATCCCCCCCACCATAATCCCCCCTCCACCAAATGATTTGGACCAGTGCACAAAGCAGGGTCCATAAAGACAGAGTCCTGACCTCAACCCGATCGAACACCTTTGGGATGAATTAGAGAGGAGATGAATATATTCATCACCTTTGGGATGAATATACCACCGGCCGCCACTGCTTGTCACCTCCTCCCATGCTCGTCCCCAGGACTTTCCCAAGCTTCTCCTATCCTTTGGAACTCCCTTCCCCAATCTGTCCAACTATCCACCTTTAGACGATCCTTGACAAATCTTCTCTTCAAAGAAGCCAATCCTGATTTTAACGAATACACTGTACTTTTAATTTTTTTTATTTTCTCCATCATCTCCCATAGTTATTACCTTTTTGTATCACTTGCCCCCCCCCCCCCCCCCTCTTAGATTGTAAGCTCTAATGATCAGGGCTTTTGATTCCTCCTGTACGAAATCGTATTGTAACTGTACTATCTGCCTTCATTTTTCAAACTGTTGGCGCTATATAAATCCTGTATAATAATAATAATAATAATAGTGGCATCTAAGTGGATCAGCATTATCTTGGCTGTGCATTTTTTGTGTATTATGCAGCGGTGTGAACGTAAAACCTAACTGGATGACATGTTTGCTAAAACACTCCATAAACAATTGCAATATTTCTTCCAAAAAATACTGTTTTCGTCATTTCTTTTCTATTTTGCATTTTTTTTGGACTTCGGCTGCTGCTTTTTTTCATTTGGTCTGTTTTTTTTTCAGCCACTTTCTGTCTACCGTCATGAACCCACTCCAGCATCATCTTCATCAAGTAGTTTTGGAGATCCTGTAAAGAGAACCTCTAGTATGACAGCTGTGATCAAATGTAGTGGACATAGGACTAGTCTCTTCTGATTTCCCATGCCTTCTTCTCTGTGTGGAGGCAGCCATCTTGATAGGAGGTGGAATGCTTCCTCGTGTCAGAGCTGACCCTCCCCCTCCTTCTAGTGACTTCATGTCCATGAGGGGAATATTCAGAAATAGGAAAGAGAGGAGCAAGGAGCACAGATTCACAGAATGGATGAAGCACAAGCAGGTAGATTCTTGCACTGCATCTCATCAGGTGCAGCTTTCTCTCCAGCAAGGAGAACAATGAGCAGCAAGGTAGTGACATCACCAAATCTTACTTCAAATCTCCTGAGACTAGTAGTCGGAGGCAGCAGTGCCTTCGATGATCTAACACTGCAGATATACAATCACCGGCCACTTTATCAGGTCCACCTTGCTAGCATCGGGTTGGACCCCCATTATTAGGTCCCCTTGCTAGTAGAGGGTTGGACCCCCTTTATTAGGTCCACCTTGCTAGTAGCGGGTTGGACCCCCTTTATTAGGTCCCCCTTGCTAGTACCGGGTTGGACCCCCTTTATTAGGTCCCCTTGCTAGTAGCGGGTTGAACCCCCTTTATTAGGTCCACCTTGCTAGTAGCGGGTTGGACCCCCTTTATTAGGCTCACCTTGCTAGTAGCGGGTTGGACCCCCTTTATTAGGTCCCCCTTGCTAGTAGCGGGTTGGACCCCCTTTATTAGGTCCACCTTGCTAGTAGCGGGTTGGACCCCCTTTATTAGGTCCACCTTGCTAGTAGTGGGTTGGACCCCCTTTATTAGGTCCCCCTTGCTAGTAGCGGGTTGGACCCCCTTTGGCCTTCATTCTTGGTGGCATAGATACAACAAGGTGTTGGAAATGTTCCTCAGAGATTTTGCTCCATAGTGACATGATAACATCACACAGTTGCTGCAGATTTGTCGGCTGCACATCCATGATGCCAATCTCCCGTTCCACCACATCCCAAAGGTGCTCTATTGGATGAGATGTGGTGAGTGTGGAGGACATTGGAGTACAGTGACCTCATTGTCCAGTGGTGAGATGATTGGAGCTTTGTGACATGGTGCATTATCCTGCTGGAAGGAGCCATCAGAAGATGGGGACACTGTAGTCATAAAGGGATGAACATGGTCAGCAAAAATACTCAGGTACCCCATCCCCCACACCATTACACCCCCACCACCAGCCTGAACCGGTGATATCCCATCCCCCACACCATTACACCCCCACCACCAGCCTGAACCGGTGATATCCCATCCCCCACACCATTACACCCCCACCACCAGCCTGAACCGGTGATATCCCATCCCCCACACCATTACACCCCCACCACCAGCATGAACCGGTGATTAAAGTCTATTAGAGCCTCTGGCTCTAATCAGGTGCTGCCGCCTAATTCACGTGCCCGGCGTCCTGACAGGGGCCGGATGCATGAATAGGGGGTGGTGGTGTCCTGCAAAATAGCGACCGTGGATTGAGCATGGGGGTGGCGGCCATGGATAGAGGGGACGGCGCTCCGGTGCCCCTAATGAACGGGCTGCCACTGGGTATCGCTAAATCTCCTCTCGCCCCAAATCTCCTGAGACTAGTAGTCAGAGGCAGCAGTGCCTTAGATGATCTAACACTGCAGACATACATTGATGAGGCTACAGAACAGGAAGCAGCAGGAGAGGAGCAAGAAGCACACATTTTCAGAATAAATGCAGCAGAAGCAGGGAGATTCTTGCACTACATCTCATCAGGTACAGCTTCCTCTCCAGCAAGGAGAACAGTGAGCAGAATGGTAGTGACATCATCAAATCTCACTTCAAAATACATTGATGGGGCTACAGAACAGGAAGTGAACTGCAATTTTTAAGAAGGAATTGAAGACAAAAAGGTACATCTTTAACCACTTGCTTACTGGGCACTTAAACCCCCCTCCTGTCCAGACCAATTTTCAGCTTTTAGCGCTGTCGCACTTTGAATGACAATTGCGCGGTCATACAACACGGTACCCAAATGAAATTTTTATCATTTCTTTCCCACAAATAGAGTTTTCTTTTGGTGGCATTTGATCACCTCTATGGTTTTTATTTTTTGTTAACAAAATTGAAAAAAGACAGAATTTTTTTTTAAAAATTATATTTTTTTTATATTTTGTTATAAATTTTTGCAAACAGTTAATTTTTCTCCTTCGTTGATGTACACTGATGGGCACCGATAGGTGGCAGTGATGGGCACTGATGGGGGGCGGTTATGGGCACTGATGGGTGGCAGTGTTGGGCACTGATTGGGCACTGATTGATGGCAGCACTGCTAGGTGGCACTAATAGGTGGCACTTGTGGGCATTGATAGGTGGCACTTGTGGGCACTGTAGGAACTGGCAGGTGGCAATGACAGATGGCATCTGTGACTCCTTCCTCTTCGGGACCGATGTCCCTTTGACATAAGCTGGTGATCGGCTTTTTTTTTTTCCTCCTCACTATATCTGCTCTCCCCGGGAGCCTGCATTCACTATATCTGGTCTCCCCAGGAGCCTGCATTCACTATATCTGCTCTCCCCAGGACTCTGCATTCACTATATCTGATCTCCCCAGGAGCCTGCAGTCATTATATCTGATCTCCCCAGGAGCCTGCATTCACTATATCTGGTCTCCCCAGGAGCCTGCATTCACTATATCTGGTCTCCCCAGGAGCCTGCATTCACTATATCTGGTCTCCCCAGGAGCCTGCATTCACTATATCTGCTCTCCCCAGGACTCTGCATTCACTATATCTGATCTCCCCAGGACCCTGCATTCACTATATCTGCTCTCCCCAGGAGCCTACACTCACTATATCTGGTCTCCCCAGGAGCCTGCATTCACTATATCTGGTCTCCCCAGGAGTCTGCATTTACTATATCTACTCTCCCCAGGACTCTGCATTCACTATATCTGCTCTCCCCAGGACTCTGCATTCACTATATCTGCTCTCCCCAGGACTCTGCATTCACTATATCTGATCTCCCCAGGACTCTGCATTCACTATATCTGCTCTCCCCAGGAGCCTGCATTCACTATATCTGCTCTCCCCAGGAGCCTGCATTCACTATATCTGGTCTCCCCAGGAGCCTGCAGTCACTATATCTGGTCTCCCCAGGAGCCTGCAGTCACTATATCTGGTCTCCCCAGGAGCCTGCATTCACTATATCTGCTCTCCCCAGGACTCTGCATTCATTATATCTGCTCTCCCCAGGACTCTGCATTCACTATATCTGCTCTCCCCAGGAGCCTGCATTCCCTATATCTGCTCTCCCCAGGAGCCTGCAGTCACTATATCTGGTCTCCCCAGGAGCCTGCATTCACTATATCTGCTCTCCCCAGGACTCTGCATTCATTATATCTGCTCTCCCCAGGACTCTGCATTCACTATATCTGATCTCCCCAGGACTCTGCATTCACTATATCTGCTCTCCCCAGGACCCTGCAGTCACTATATCTGCTCTCCCCAGGACCCTGCAGTCACTATATCTGGTCTCCCCAGGAGCCTGCATTCACTATATCTGATCTCCCCAGGACTCTGCATTCACTATATCTGATCTCCCACAATACATGGGAATGCAATTATTTTAGTAAATATAAACAGCTAAATACCTTTTCTCATCAGCAATATATACAGTGGCGTCTGGTGTTTATTTTTGGGGGGGCGGTAAACATCCACCCATAACCCCCCCCCCCGAGTGGCACCCACCCAAACCCCCCCCCCCCGTTTGTCGTCAGTCCGGCACTTACCCCATTGTGGTGGGTGGCAGGCAGCATGGTGCAGCGGCTCCGTGTCCTCTTCTCCATGGCGGCTTCAAGCTCCTCCCCTCCTAAGTGTCCAATAGGAATGCCTGTCCTCTCAGTCAATCGGGCGACCGGTGTCAAATCCCGCTTCCTGATTGGCCAGGAGGAGGATCAGTGTTACAACAGCGAATATTCATTGACTGTTGTAACATACCTGGGTGTGATCGGAGCGCACTCTCTTCGCCCCGAGCCCATCCTATATTAAAGCCTTTTAGAGCCTCTGGCTCTAATCAGTGCTTCAAAAAAAAAAAAAATCAGCCCCTCCCACCCGCATTGGAATCCATGCACCGGTGTGTTGAAAGGGGTCGGATGCATGGATAAGGCGGGGGGGGGCGGCGATGGACGGGGGAGGGGGGCGCCCGTGCACCCTTAATGGACGGGCCGCCGCTGAGCATATAGCAGTCTTGTGATTTCTATCAGTTCCTGGTGAAGCTTATAGCAGGAGTTGTCATACTGCACTGAGCTGTCCTATTTTACTATAACGTAGCAAATCTTCCCCCAAGAGTTCAGTGGCACTTTGCATTCGCTTGTTCTATATTTGATATATGCCATTCCCTGCCCTCTTATGTAACAGGTTTTTTTTTCAGAGTTAATAATTAGGCTTAGGAACAATTATATAGCTAGGGAGTAGGGATGAGCCGAACACCCCCCGGTTCGGTTCGCACCAGAACCTGCGAACGGACCGAAAATTTGCACGAACGTTAGAACCCCATTGACGTCTATGGGACTCGAACGTTCGAAATCAAAAGTGCTCATTTTAAAGGCTAATTTGCATGGTATTGTCATAAAAAGTGTTTGGGGACCCGGGTCCTGCCCCAGGGGACATGTATCAATGCAAAAAAAACTTTTAAAAACGTCCGTTTTTTCGGGAGCAGTGATTTTAATGATGCTTAAAGTAAAAAAAAAAAAAAAAGTGAAATATTCCTTTAAATATCGTACCTGAGGGGTGTCTATAGTATGCCTGTAAAGGGGCGCATGTTTCCCGTGTTTAGAACAGTCCCTGCACCAAATGTCATTTTTAAAGGAAAAAATCTCATTTAAAACTGCTTGCGGGTTTAATGTAATGTCGGGTCCTGGCAATATGGATGAAAATCAGTGAGACAAACGGCATGGGTACCCCCCAGTCCATTACCAGGCCCTTTGGGTCTTGTATGGATATTAAGGGGAACCCCACACCCAAATTAAAATAAGGAAAGGTGTGGGGCCACCAGGCCCTATATACTCTGAACAGCAGTATACAGGCGGTGCAAACAAGACAGGGACTGTAGGTTTGTTGTTAAGTAGAATCTGTTTGTAATTTTGAACTGGTACATTTTTAACGTGTTTAGCTCCAGCCATCACCCCTGTGACATTTGTTTTGCTGTCTGTCCTCCTCTTCAGAAGATTTCACCTCACTTTCTGTCCCAATGACAAATGTTTTTTAAAAATTCGGGTTTTTTTGTGGAACAAGGATTGGAAAGCATCAGTGGAAAGGAGAAATGTTTTTCCCATATTAACTCTTACAGGAGAGAATTTCCCTTCCTAGGGGTAGATTTCATCTCACTTCCTGTTGTCTCCTTCCATTTGCAAGTAGGAGTCGTTTGTAAGTTAGATGTTTGAAAGTAGGGTCCTGCCCTATATACTCAGCAGAAATTTGGGCCTTAGGTGTTGTTGTGGCCACAACACTGTAAGCCCTCACAGGGCCCTGCTGTGAAATACTAGATCAAGAATTGTAATTACATGCCCCTGTTAAACAAGGGCAGAAAAATTGGGCCTTTGGTGGTGCTGGTGGTGGTGCTGGCGCCACAACACTGCAACCCCTCACAGATACTCTAGTTGTAACGCAGAAACGAGCCCTGCTGCAAAGTATTGCATCAAAAATTGTAATTACATGCCCCTGTTAAACAGGGGCTGAAAAATTGGGCCTTAGGCACTGGTGGTGGCGCCCAGAACCAAAAATGTTCTTACAAGCTATCAGCGTGATCATTGAGGAGGAAGAGGATAATTACTCAGGTTTAGTCACTCAGCATCAGCATAGGCAGTCTTTGAAGGGATCTGAGATTTAAAAAAAAATTATTCGGTTACATCAGCATCAGGTGCTTGGTAGCTGGTGGTGATCCAAGACTGATTCATTTTTATGAAGGTCAGTCGATCGACCGAGTCGGTGGACAGACGCACCCTGTGATCGGTTACAAAGCCTCCAGCAGCACTGAATGTGCGTTCCGAAAGAACGCTGGATGCAGGACAGGCCAGTAACTCAATTGCATACTGTGCAAGCTCTGGCCAGTGATCCATCCTCAAGACCCAGTAACCCAGAAGATTTTCAGTGGGAAAGGTGTCCAAGTCAGATCTTGCCCCTAGGTATTCCTGCATCATGTGAAACAGACGCTGGCGATGGTTGCTGGAACGGATCATACCTTGGGGCTGCGGACTAAAAAATTGTCTGAACGCATCTGTCAGAGGGCCACCTTCTCCACCGCTCCTTCTTTGACTGACCAAAGCCTCAGCAACACGTTGTCCAGAAACAGGAGTTTGTAACCTCCCAGTCTCTGGGAACGCGTTGCACAGACCTTTCTGCAAGGCCTCCTGAAGATGTTTCATCCTCTGCTCCCTCTGCGATGGCAAGATAAGGTCCGCAACCTTACCCTTGTAACGTGGATCAAGGAGGGTTGCCAGCCAGTATTGGTCCTTCTCCTTGATACCACGAATACGAGGATCCTTACGCAGGCTTTGCAGGATCAGGGAGGCCATGCAGCGTAGGTTTGCTGAGGCATTCGGTCCGGAGTCCTCTGGGTCACTAAGGACGACATGGTCCGCAGCCACCTCCTCCCAGCCACGTACAAGTCCATGTGTTTCTTGGGACTGATCCCTTAAAGACTGCTGCTGATGCTGAGTGCCAGGCTCCACTTCCATACTGACACAATCTTCTTCCTCCTCGTCCTCTTCCTGTGTGATCGGCGGGCACGCAGGAACACTGTCTGGATAAAGGGGGCCTTGAGAGCTAAGGAAGTCCTCCTCTTCCTGCCTCTGTTCTGCCTCAAGTGCCCTGTCAATTATTCCACGCAGCGTGTGCTCCAACAGGTGGATAAGGGGGACAGTGTCACTGATGCATGCACTGTCACTGCTCACCATCCTCGTGGCCTCCTCAAATGGTGACAGGACAGTGCATGTATCCCTGATCATGGCCCACTGGCGTGGGGAAAAAAAACCAAGCTCCCCTGACCCTGTCCTGGTGCTATAGTCGCACAGGTACTCATTGATGGCCCTCTGCTGCGTGTGCAGCCGCTGCAGCATGGCCAACGTTGAGTTCCACCTGGTGGGCATGTCACAGATTAGGCGGTTCTTGGGCAGGTTAAACTCCTTTTGGAGGTCCGCCAGCTGAGCACTGGCATTATATGACCAGCGGAAATGCACACAGACTTTCCTGGCCTGCCTCAGGACATCCTGTAAGCCCGGGTACCTGCCCAAGAACCGCTGCACCACCAAGTTAAGGACGTGAGCCAAACAGGGCACATGGGTCATTTGTCCCTGTCGGAGGGCTGAGAGGAGGTTGGTGCCATTGTCGCAAACCACCATTCCTGCCTTAAGTTGGCGTGGCGTCAACCACCTCTGAACCTGCCCCTGCAGAGCTGACAGAACCTCTGCCCCAGTGTGGCTCCTGTCCCCCAAGCACACCAGCTCAAGCACCACATGGCATCTTTTGGCCTGCGTACTTGCGTAGCCCCTTGAACGGCTACGGAGCACCGCTGGTTTCGAGGACAAAGCACAGGAAGAGGCCATGGAGGAAGAAGAAGAGGAGGGGGTGGAGGAGAGAGGTGTGTCACAATCATTAGCATTTTGGAGGCGTGGTGGCGGAACAACCTCCAACACTACTGCACCTTGTCCTGCATCCTTCCCAGCTGCCAGCAGAGTCACCCAATGCGCCGTGAAACTTAGGTAACGTCCCTGTCCATGCCTGCTGGACCATGAGTCAGCGGTAATATGCACCTTACCGCTGACCGCCCTGTCCAGCGAGGCATGGACATTGCCTTCCACATGCCGGTAGAGAGCCGGAATCGCCTTCCATGAGAAAAAGTGGCGTTTGGGTACCTGCCACTGAGGAACCGCACATTCCACAAATTCACGGAAGGGGGCAGAATCTACCAACTGAGAAGGCAGCAGTTGAAGTGCTAGCAATTTTGCCAAGCTAGCATTCAACCGCTGGGCATGTGGATGGCTGAGAGCAAACTTCTTTAGGCGGTGCAGCAGCTGGGGCAGGGAAATATGCCTGGTACAATCTGATGTTGGTGTACCAAAAGCAGATTGCCCACAAGTACTTGGCTGTGACACACCTAATTCTACACCTTCATTCCTCTCAGTGCAGGTCTCAGAGAGGACTGACGGTATAGTGGGATTGGAGATCTCAGCTGATGAGGAGCAAGGAGAGGTCCTCTTTGTTCTTTGGTGTGGGTCTTTTAGATACGCTTGCCAACGAACTGCATGGCAGGTCAACATATGTCTGGTCAAGCATGTGGTACCCAAGCGGGAGATGTTTTGGCCACGCGAGATACGCTTGAGACATATGTTGCAAATAGCAGCGGTGCGATCTGATGAACACGTCTCAAAAAAGGCCCACACCAAAGAACTTTTTGAATAACGCGCAGAGACTGCAGCGCCCTGCACATGTGGAGCTTTGGGGTGTGATGCAGTCAATGTGCTGCCCTTAGGCTGGCCCCTGGAGGGCATCCTGCCTCGTTGGTGATGTGCCGCCTCCTCCTCCTCCTCCTCTCTCCTATCAGGCACCCACGTTGAGTCAGTGACCTCATCATCCCCTCCCTCCTCATCACTGGAGCAAACCTGGCAGTATGCTGCAGCAGGGGGAGCATGACTGCCAGATTGCTGTCCTTCTTGGGCACCCCCTCTGTCCGTGCTCATGTTACTGCCTTCATCGAGCTCAGTATCATCATCAGAGCCTTCCAAACGCTGGGCATCCTCCTGGAGCATGTACCCAACACTGTGATCAAACAGTTCGAGGGACTCCTCAGGAGGACATGGTGGGGCTAGGGAAGGAGTCACTGATGACATTGAGCCGAGGGAAGAGGCCGCTGCTTTGCCAGACAAAGTACCCTGAGCATGGGTGAGAGAGGATGAGGAGGATGAGGACGGCTTGGTCATCCACTCGACCAAGTCTTCCGCATGTTGTGGCTCAACACGGCCAGCTGCCGAAAAAAAGGCCAAGCGTGTCCCACGGCCACGTGCTGATGAGGATGCACCGTCTCCACGACCAGCACTAGACACAGAGCCTGCTTGCCCTCTCTTATTGGCTTGTGACTGTCTGCCTCTCCTTCTTGGCCTTCCAGACATACTAATGGCCTGTAGCTGCACTAAGCTGGGATATATATATATATGTACTGATACTGCAGCTAGCAAAATCAACTGCCTGCCTGTAGTATGAGAACACCACCAACCTTCTACAGGTAGCTTTAGCTGAACACTGTGCAGAGCTCGCAAAAAAATAACTTGTAGGTTTAGCTGAACACTGTGAGGAGGACGCACCACACAAATGCCCCATACACACGGTCGGATTTTCCGATGGAAAATGTCCGATCGGAGCGTGTTGTCGGAAATTCCGACCATGTGTAGGCTCCATCACACATTTTCCATCGGATTTTCCGACACACAAAGTTTGAGAGCAGGCTATAAAATTTTGCGACAACAAAATCCGTTGTCGGAAATTCCGATCGTGTGTACACAAATCCAGACAAAGTGCCACGCATGCTCAGAATAAATAAAGAGATGAAAGCTATTGGCCACTGCCCCGTTTATAGTCCCGATGTACGTGTTTTACGTCACCGCGTTCAGAATGATCGGATTTTCCGACAACTTTGTGTGACCGTGTGTATGCAAGACAAGTTTGAGCCAACATCCGTCGAAAAAAATCCTAGGGTTTTGTTGTCGGAATGTCGGAACAAAGTCCGACCGTGTGTACGCCCTATAACTTGTAGTTTTAGCTGAACACTGTGAGCAGGACTCACCACACTAACTTGTAGCTTTAGATGAACACTGTGAGCAGGACGCACCGCACTAACTTGTAGTTTTAGCTGAACACTGTGAGCAGGACGCACTGCACTAACTTGTAGTTTTAGCTGAACACTGTGAGGAGGACGCACTACACTAACTGTAAATAGTCTAACTGCCTGACTGTGGTACTAATAGGATCAAAAGAACACCAACAATTTTCTTCAGGTAGCTGTAAATACTGTAACAAGACAAGCCTGCCTGTCAGTAAGAAGATAACAGGAACGGATCTAGCTAAACTGAATACAGTGTATATATATATATGCAACACCTGGGATGCATATATATATATATATATATACACAATACACTGTAAGTGCAGCTAACTCACTGATTGTTCTGCCTAATCTATCTAACTCGAATGAAATGACACTGTCTCTCTGTCTATCTCTCTTTCAACGCCGGAACACACACTACACAGGGCCACCGTGCAGGCGGCCTTATATAGTGTGGGGCGTGTTCTAAACCCCCTGAGCCATAATTGGCCAAAGCCACCCTGGCTTTGGCCAATTACAGCTCTCTCTACTGACGGCGCTGTGATTGGCCAAGCATGCGGGTCATAGTGCATGCTTGGCCAATCATCAGCCAGCAAATGCACTGCGATGCCGCAGTGAATTATGGGCCATGACGCGCCACACGAATTTGGTGCGAACGGCTCATATCGTTCGCAATTCGGCGAACGACCGAACAGACGATGTTCAAGTCGAACATGGGTTCGACTCGAACACGAAGCTCATCTCTACTAGGGAGGAGAAACTTCCCATGATTTACTTTCTTCCTACACAACATAGAAACGAGAAACATTCATGCTCCCTGCGTGAAAACAGGGGGCCCCATTTTTTTTTTAACCTAGAACTGAAATTGGGGGGCCTTTGGTGACTTTGGCTTTTCTTTCAGTGGTGAAGGTTTTAGTATATTTTAGAAGGGGTCCTGTTTAACCGCTTAACCTCCCTGGCGGTATGATTATTTCAGATTTTTGGTGCTGAAAGCGGTACCATTATTTTACATGGAATTTCGGCGTTTTATATTGTAGGCCTGTAATTCTTAGGAATAACTCACTTAAATCTGTCCAAACCAGAGTCTAGTAGACATCTCGGGTATGATAAAGTTTGAAACACAAAACCATAAATTATAATATAATACATAACTAAAAATAATAACAAATAATAATATAATAATAATAATACTTTTTATTCAATAAATTTTAGTAAATATTATAATCAAAAACACTGACTTTTTTTTTTGGCCTAACAAAGGGTGCAATATTAGTAGTCATATTGCTTCAGTAAACGTCCCGGGTATTGAAGATTTTAAAACATGGTACAGCACAAAGTCCGACGTCACAATCAGGACAATGGAACTTGATTTCTTTTCTGATTTTCCTTCCAGTGTCGTCACGCTTGGCGCAGCAAACCACACACATCCTTGTGGGTGCTGACTTCTTTCCCTTGGTGGAATGTGGTCCATAAAGTGATGACCAGTCAGGCGTTCCTGACTGGTCCGTCACTTTATGGACCACATTCCACCACATTCACAACGCCAGCAGCACGACGTCCAGATCTATTTACAGTCGTTGGTGTTTGGTGCTTGAGAAATAGAAGTTCGGCAACTTTCCAAACAAAGTCCACATGAACCACAGGCTTGTCACTCTTCTTTTTTTTTAGCAGAATAAAGGCATTCCACAGGCACTGTTCAAGAAGATGCCTGAAGCTCTTCTTGTAATATTTTTTTTTTGTTGCTTTCTCATGACTGGATAAAATGTCATGGCCTGGTCAGCTCTGTCAACACCTCCCATGGTGTTGTTGTAGTCCATCACGAACTTGTGGTTTCATTACGTCTTTTCCACCTTTTGTACCATGACAGTGGAGGTGTTGTGAATGGTACTCATTAGGCACACATCTTTTTTTGTCGCGCCATCTCAGTGCCATCATTTTGCCTTTCTGCCAGGCAACTATTTCTCCTGCCTTGAGCTTTTTATTGCCAAAGATTGGCGGCATGTCACGCCGGTTAGCCCTAACGGTCCCATATGCATCCGTCTTGTTCTGTAGAAGGAACTCATAGAGTTCTGGAGAAGTGTAAAAATTGTCTGTGGTTACACAGTAGCCCTGATTCAGCAATGGCTCAATCAAAGTAAGAACGGAAGTGATTGTCATTCCATAATTACTGAATCTTTCGTTGAATTTGGTTCCCTTCCCGGTGTTAAGGCACGAATACCATATGTAACCAGTGCTGGATTCACAGAGCATGAATGATTTTATGCCGAATCGTTTTCTCTTAGACGTGATATACTGTATCCAGCTGAGTCTTCCTTTGTAGGCCATTATACTTTCGTCGATACTGATGTCTCTACCTGGTACATGGGTCTGCTGGAAATTTTTCTGAATTATTTGATATACCTCCCAAATCTTTTTTAGTTTTGGTGCTGGATGAGAAGTCTCATCAAATTCTTCATTATTTTCAAAGTGCAAATATTTCATTATGAGAGAAAATTTGTACTAAGACATGACGGTGCCAAAAAAAAAGGAGTGGCTAGTAATTTGTTGGTTGTCCAATACCACTTCTGCAGGGGGTTTCCCCACCACTCCCTGAAGAATTATTAGGCCTAGAAACTTCCAGATGTCCTCTTTGGTCACTGGTTCCCACTTTCTGCTTCTTGCAAACCTCTGATGCATAGCAGCTTGTTGCTCCTGGTACGGATTTGTCTCCGTAACAGCTTTTTCTATAACCTCATTGGTCAAAAAGAGTTGGGGGTATGCCAATGGGTTGTCACCTTCAAGCTCCACTTTGATACCGGGGTGCTCCAGTAAACGGGAATCTTGGGGGCGCTGCGTGCTTCGTACCGCAGTCAATCGAGCACCAAGTCCGCACATCACTGGGCACAGTCGCAGGATCGTCGCTGAAATCGTTTTCCGTGCCTGATGACAAACTTCCCCACGAATCGCTATCACTCAATTCTGCAAGCGATTCTGTATCGCTGTCGCTGTTTTCCAGCAGGTCATATACCGCTTTTTGGTAGAGGCGCGCTTTTTTGATGCCATGGTCGTTCTGCAGTTTCCAGACAGAAAGTACAGTAAAGCTGCAGGCAAGAGAAAGCACTGGGGGGCAAACTAAGGTCAATTTTATTTTATTTAGTAATGTAATCCAAGAGGATTACAATGTATCAGTGTGTTTGTGCTTTATACTATTTGAATTTGCCGCCGGTTCCTCCCCCCTGCGTCGCGACGCTCGCAGGGAACAGAAGCCAGGGCACACAGTGCATCAGGCGGAGTACATTGCGGGATCCTGGGGACTAGGTAAGTAACCTCTTCCAGGATCCAGCGATGCGATCCCGAGTGTGGCTGGGGGTTACCGCTAATTGTACTGAAATCTCACCCCGAGCCACACTCGGGAATACCGCCAGGGGGGTTAAGGACCCGCCGCCGCATTTGTACTGCGGCAATTTGTCTGGATCCTGTGAATCGCCATCAGCTTTGTACACGGCGAGTTGTGGGCGCGCGCCGCCCACTGGCCAGTGGGGGGGGGAGCCAATCAGTGGGTGGGGCGGATGTCCGCCGGCCACCCACGATCGTTCCCCCGCAGTGACAGTACAGGGGGGATCTGCCTGTGTAAAGGGGGAGATCGTACAGATCCTGTCTTTGTGCTAAGCAGGAAGATGGATCTGTGTGTTTCCCCCGTTCACACAGCCCTCACCCCATACAGTTAGAACACACACTGAGGGAACACATTTAACCCCCTTGATCGCCCCTAATGTTAACCCCTTCCCTGCCAGTGGAATTAGTACAGTGACAGTGCATATTTTTTTAGCACTGATCACTGTAATAATATCACTATACATGTGCAATCCGTTTCGTAACTAATCGAAATTCTGCCGAATTTTGTATCTTTAGGACATTTTCGGATGCATCCGAATTAAAAAAAGTTACGAATATCAACTAATACGAAAGAAATGATAGTGGATTTAACGAATGAATTCGCCATGATTCGGTAGTTCGTTAAAGATCTAATGAAACAAAAGGTCAACTCAAAGTAAATCTTACAGTCCAATCAGCTGATTCATGTTGTGCTGGAGTTTGGATTACTTTCAAAGTGCATTCCTGAGAACTGAGTGAGAGAGAGAAAAGGGTTTTGTGTTGTATTTGAGCCGAGGAGAAGAGATCTTGTCATTGGGTGTGTTAATAGATTCAATAAACAAACGACTTTCCAAACAACAAATCATTATCATGAATATATATATACATTCCGTATATACTCGAGTATAAGCCGAGTTTTTCAGCACATTTTTTGTACTTAAAATGCCCCCCTCGGCTTATACTCGAGTCAAGCACTTTTCTGCAGCAGAGAATGACATTTTCCGAACCGAATTTGGGGCCCCGTATTCTGGGGTCACTTGGTGCTAGGATCCCCAATTTGGTGTGCAAACCCAGAGGAACTAGCACTACAACATATCCAAAGCTGGGGTCCCTAGCACCAAGTGACCCCAAGATACGGGGCCCCAAAGTTGGTTCGGAAAATGTCATTCTCTGCTGCAGAAAAGTGCTTGACATTTTCTGAACCGAATTCGGGGCGACGTATCTCGGGGCCACTTGGTTCTAGGAACCACAGCTTTGGATATGTTGTAGTGCTATATCCACTGGGTTTGCACACCAAATTTGGGATTCCTAGAACCAAGTGGCCCCCGAGATACGGGGCCCCAAAGTCGGTCAACTGTGTCCATCTGCAGCAATGTCATTTCAGGACCATTTGGGTCCAGAGACCCCAAATTTAGGCTGCAGATAGGGGGGCATCTAGGAACCCTTAACTACCGAGGTTTGAAGTTCGGGGGACCTATGGCTGCAAATGGGCACAGTGAGGCTGCAAATGGGCACAGTGAGGCTGCAAATGGGCATTGTTGACCCTCTTTTCCACTTACAGTAGCTGCGCACTTCTCACCCTAGGATTATACTCGAGTCAATACGTTTTCCCAGTTTTTTTGTGGTAAAATTAGTTGCCTCGGCTTATATTCGGGTCGGCTTATACTCGAGTATATAAGGTACATAAATACCGAATTTCCACTAATACAAAAAAAATTATAGCGGATGTAACGAATGGATTCGACATGATTCGAGATCCAGTATAATGAATATCGACACTCTACGAATAATAACAAATTATTATTATTAATCATGTAAAAGCAATCCTAGCAGCTAATTAGCCTCTAGACTGCTTTTACAAGCAGTGGGAGGGAATGCCCCCCCCCCACCATATTCCGTGTTTTTCTCTGGCTCTCCTGTCTCAACAGGGAACCTGAGAATGCAGCCGGTGATTTAGCCAGCTGACCATAGAGCTGATCAGAGACCAGAGTGGCTCCAAACATCTCTATGGCCTAAGAAACCAGAAGCTACGAGCATTTCATGACTTAGATTTCGCCGGATGTAAACAGCGCCATTGGGAAATTGGGAAAGCATTTTATCACACCGATCTTGGTGTGGTCAGATGCTTTGAGGGCAGAGTAGAAATCTGGGGTCTAATAGACCCCAATTTTTTTCAAAAAAAAGTACCTGTCACTACCTATTGCTATCATAGGGGATATTTACATTCCCCGAGATAACAATAAAAATGATTAAAAAAAAAAATGAAAGGAACAGTTTAAAAATAAGATAAAAAAGCAAAAAAATAATAAAGAAAAAAAAAAAAAAAAAAGCACCCCTGTCCCCCCCTGCTCTCGCGCAAAGGCGAACGCAAGCGTCGGTCTGGCGTCAAATGTAAACAGCAATTGCACCATGCATGTGAGGTATCACCGCAAAGGTCAGATCGAGGGCAGTAATTTTAGCAGTAGACTTCCTCTGTAAATCTAAAGTGGTAACCTGTAAAGGCTTTTAAAGGTTTTTAAAAATGTATTTAGTTTGTCGCCACTGCACGTTTGTGCGCAATTTTAAAGCATGTCATGTTTGGTATCCATGTACTCGGCCTAAGATCATCTTTTTTATTTCATCAAACATTTGGGCAATATAGTGTGTTTTAGTGCATTAAAATTTAAAAAAGTGTGTTTTTTCCCCAAAAAATGCGTTTGAAAAATCGCTGCGCAAATACTGTGTGAAAAAAAAAATGAAACACCCACCATTTTAATCTGTAGGGCATTTACTTTAAAAAAATATATAATGTTTGGGGGTTCAAAGTAATTTTCTTGCAAAAAAAAATAATTTTTTCATGTAAACAAAAAGTGTCAGAAAGGGCTTTGTCTTCAAGTGGTTAGAAGAGTGGGTGATGTGTGACATAAGCTTCTAAATGTTGTGCATAAAATGCCAGGACAGTTCAAAACCCCCCCGAAATGACCCCATTTTGGAAAGTAGACACCCCAAGCTATTTGCTGAGAGTCATGTCGAGTCCATGGAATATTTTATATTGTGACACAAGTTGCGGGAAAGAGACAAATTTTTTTTTTTTTTCACAAAGTTGTCACTAAATGATATATTGCTCAAACATGCCATGGGAATATGTGAAATTACACCCCAAAATACATTCTGTTGCTTCTCCTGAGTACAGGGATACCACATGTGTGAGACTTTTTGGGAGCCTAGCCGCGTACGGGACCCCGAAAACCAAGCACCGCCTTCAGGCTTTCTAAGGGCGTAAATTTTTGATTTCACTCTTCACTGCCTATCACAGTTTCGGAGGCCATGGAATGCCCAGGTGGCACAAACCCCCCCCAAATGACCCCATTTTGGAAAGTAGACACCCCAAGCTATTTGCTGAGAGGTATAGTGAGTATTTTGCAGACCTCACTTTTTGTCACAAAGTTTTGAAAATTGAAAAAAGAAAAAAAAAATGTTTTTTCTTGTCTTTCTTCAATTTCAAAAACAAATGATAGCTGCAAAATACTCACCATGCCTCTCAGCAAATAGCTTAGGGTGTCTACTTTCCAAAATGGGGTCATTTGGGGGGGGGTTTGTGCCACCTGGGCATTCCATGGCCTCCGAAACTGTGATAGGCAGTGAAGAGTGAAATCAAAAATTTACACCCTTAGAAATCCTGAAGGCGGTGATTGGTTTTCGGGGTCCCGTACGCGGATAGGCTCCCAAAAAGTCCCACACATGTGGTATCCCCGTACTCAGGAGAAGCAGCTGAATGTATTTTGGGGGTGCAATTCCACTTAGGCCAATGGCCTGTGTGAGCAATATATCATTTAGTGACAACTTTTTGTAAATATTTTTTTTTTTTTGTCATTATTCAATCACTTGGGACAAAAAAAATAAATATTCAATGGGTTCAACATGCCTCTCAGCAATTTCCTTGGGGTGTCTACTTTCCAAAATGGGGTCATTTGGGGGGGTTTTGAACTGCCCTGCCATTTTAGCACCTCAAGAAATGACATAGGCAGTCATAAACTAAAAGCTGTGTAAATTCCAGAAAATGTACCCTAGTTTGTAGACGCTATAACTTTTGCGCAAACCAATAAATATACGCTTATTGACTTTTTTTTAACCAAAGACATGTGGCCGAATACATTTTGGCCTAAATGTATGACTAAAATTGAGTTTATTGGATTTTTTTTATAACAAACAGTAGAAAATATCATTTTTTTTCAAAATTTTCAGTCTTTTTCCGTTTATAGCGCAAAAAATAAAAACGCCAGAGGTGATCAAATACCATCAAAAGAAAGCTCTATTTGTGGGAAGAAAAGGACGCAAATTTCGTTTGGGTACAGCATTGCATGACCGCGCAATTAGTAGTTAAAGCGACGCAGTGCCAAATTGTAAAAAGTCCTCTGGTCCTTAGGCAGCATAATGGTCCGGGGCTGAAGTGGTTAATCTGCCTGTCTGTGCCCTTCTGCCGACATATATCGACGTGAGCCGGTCGGCAAGCGGTTAAACCGGGGCAATTAGAGCCTTTTATCTTTCATGCTCATGGAAAGTTCTTTTTTATGCCTGGCGCTATTTATTCGTATTAAATAAACACATTTTTTTATCGGATTCACACAATGGATGCCCATTTTTTTAAAAATTTTTATGCGGATAACGCATTACTTGCACCTCATTCCGGAGCAGGAGAACGTATTGGTCCCGGGGACTTCTGGATTGGGGATCCTAATTTACTACACGCTCTTTACCCCTGCAGGGGCGGGAGCTTCTGGTGAGTGTATATACCTAAGAGTGTATATACCTAAGGGTTATATACCTAAGAGTGTACATACCTAAGAGTGTATATACCTAAGGGTTATATACCTAAGAGTGTACATACCTAAGAGTGTATATACCTAAGAGTGTACATACCTAAGAGTGTATATACCTAAGCGTTATATACCTAAGAGTGTATATACCTAAGGGGGAGCACAATAAGTCACCTTATTTGTTGCCCAGAAGTCGTGATAAAGTTGCATCGCTTGAAAACCAGCACAAGTCACTTTATTGGGAATATGGATATTTATTATTAAAAGACTATTTCTTTTTTTATATATACGGTATATATATATTTTTTTTTCTTTTTTTTTTCTTATGGACTGTGAATTTATTATCTTGTTGATTTTATATATATACTTTGTTTTTTGTTGTCATTGTGATTGCACACAGCATTTTTATATATTTTTTTGTTTTTCTTATTTTCTGCTTAGTTTTTCCTTCAGATTGACCAAAACCATGTAGTGCGAGGGCCGACCTGATTGCATACACATTGAAACTCCTAAAGTTTGACCTCATATTATATGGGAAAAGCAGAAAATCTGATAGTGTGTATGGGGCTTCAGTGTATGGTTACCACTACTACTCACTGGTTCTACATATTTATTAGCGGTTCACCTTGCCATGTATATATACATATGCAGTTTTTTTTTTTATATAGCAACTAGCACTTTCTATTAGCCATTCATTATATGGTGCACATTTATTATCTGATGTGAATAGATTTCATTTTTGTATTTTGCACATGATTTATTACACTATCTAAGAACCCACATTTTTTATAAATATATACATTTTATTAGCCCATACGGACCTCACACACTCTCGTTTTTTTTTTTTTTTTTATGTGAACAGAGCATTTTAAAAAAAAAATTTAAATTTTTTTTTATATAGCAGATACTACATATTGCAATACCTAAGGACTCATTTTTTTATATATATTAGTTTATTGTCCTATTTAGAGCTCAGATTGTCACACACCCAATTTTAACGTTCGGTGATATAAATATGTTCTTTTTTTTTTTTTTTTTTTTTTAGCAGCGCCATTCCCCCTTTTGTGGTAATTATTTTGCCTTTGGACATCATTTAGTGGAGTCTTTGAATGGGGAGGCTGCAGCTATACTTTTACCTAAGCGCGGAATTTTGTGTTTAATAACAGATGACATGAAATGTCTATACTGTACAAGGTGCAAGCCTTAATTTAATTTTTTATTTTTTATTTTTTGGATTTACATCCACTTTAAGGATTTAGAGAAGATCTGTAAAGAAGAGTGGACCAAAACCCCTCCTGAGATGTGTGCAAACCTGGTCACCACCTACAAGAAACGTCTGACCTCTGTGATCACCAACAAGGGTTTCTCCACCAACTACTAAGTCATGTTTTACTTAGGAATCAAATACTTATTTTACTCACTGAACTCCATTTATAACATTTGTATTGTGTGTTTTCTGGATTTTTGGTTGATATTCTGTCTCTATCATATAAAATACACCTATGATAAAAATTATAGACCCTTCATTTCTTTGTAAGTGGGCAAAACTTACACAATCTGCAGGGGAGAAAATCATTATTTTCCCCACTGTATTTACATATACATTCAGTATATACAATATATATTTATAATATATATATATAATATGGAGAGGTATGTATTATGAATAAACATAAATTATTCAAAAAATATATAAAAAAAAGTATCATCACCCAGTAAAAAGGTTTTCTCGCTATTCTTAGATTACACGGATCCCTTTATAAACCTCCAATTAAAGTTCATCATGCTGCAGGTGGAACGTTCCTTAAAAACAAGCAGACCCGCTATGGTTCTTCCTGCATGCTGGTGGGCAGTCTGCCTCCTCCCTTCACTCCATAGAGTTTATCAGCAAAAACCGTGCCGATTAGAATATCTCTCACAGTGAAGCAGTAAATCTATTTTCTTTGTTCTCCCATTCACGCCGAGGCCTGGGCTTTTTTCTGTGGGGCCGCCTATTCCCATATCTCCCTTTGTGCTGGGAGGGCGCCACACGGGCACGTTGTCACCATAGAGCCTGGGCGTACCTCCCAACTTTTTGAGATGGAAACAAGGGACACCAATTAGAAAAAGTATGTAGGTATAGGACACACCCCCCTGTCACGCCCCCTTAACTGCTTGCCGGCCGCCGCACACACATATACGTTGGCAGAATGGCGCGGGCAGGCAAATGGGCGTAAAGGTACGTCCCCTTAAATTTGCCACCTTTCGGGCGCGGGAGCGTGCCAGCGGGTCCCGGGAACTCGATGTTCACCGGCGGCCCGCGATTGCGGTGTGGAGAGGTAGAACGGGGAGATGTAAACAAGGCATTTCCCTGTTCTGCCTTGTGTTATGACAGAGATCTACTGCTCCCTGTCATCGGGAGCGGTGATCGCTGTCATGTCAGTGGAAGCCCCTCCCCCCACAGTTAGAATCACTCCCTAGGACACACTTAACCCCTTGATCACCCCCTAGTGTTTAACCCCTTCCCTGCCAGTGTCATTTACACAGTAATCAATGCATTTTTATAGCACTGATCGCTGTATACATGAAAATGGTCCCAAAATAGCGTCCGATGTGTCCGCCATAATGTCGCAGTCACGATAAAAATCGCAGGTCGCCGCCATTACTAATTAAAAAAAAAAATTATAAAAATGCAATAAAACTATCCCCTATTTTGTAGACGCTATAACTTTTGCCCAAACCTATCAATATACACTTATTGCGATTTTTTTTTTTTTTTTTTTAACCAAAAATATGTCGAAGAATACGTATCGGCCTAAACTGAGGAAAAAATGTGTTTTTTTTAATATATTTTTGGGGGATATTTATTATAGCAAAAAGTTAAAAATCTTGCTTTTTTTTCAAAATTGTCGCTATTTTTTTGCCTATAGCGCAAAAAATAAAAACCGCAGAGGTGATCAAATACCACCAAAAGAAAGCTCTATTTGTGGGGAAAAAAAGGACGTCAATTTTGTTTGGGTACAACGTCTCACGACCGCGCAATTGTCAGTTAAAACGACGCAGTGCTAAATCGCAAAAAGTGCTCTGGTCAGGAAGAGGGGTAAATCCTTCCGGGGCTGAAGAATTATACAAAAAAAAAATATTAGTTAAACCCACAAGTGCTTTAATATTACCACCATTATTCCTTTATACCAGAGATATGCAATTAGCGGACCTCCAGCTGTTGCAGAACTACAAGTCCCATGAGGCGTAGCAAGACTCTGACAGCCACAAGCATGACACCCAGAGGCAGAGGCATGATGGGACTTGTGGTTTTGCAACAGCTGGAGGTCCGCTAATTGCATATCCTGCTTTATACTGACTTCTAAAGTTTACAAATGCAGAAATTTAGTAACTTTTTGAAAGATAAATAATGCATTTTATATACAATTTATATAGATCTGACCAAAATGAGGAGGAATGAGGGACAGAGGGACTTTTTTTTCCAAATCAGGGACAGTCCCTCGAAATCAGGGACAGTTGGGAGGTATGCCCCAGCCCCCATACTGATGATCGGGACCCGGAACTCCCAATTCCGGGTCATATGATTGGCTACCAGAGTGAACAGTCACTGTGAAGCCCGCCCCTGTGTTTTCTCTCTCTGTGAATGGAGGAGAGAGATACACTGTACAGTAGGTGACCGCGATATTGTGTCAATCTCGCTGCATTTATCGGCGAGATTTGACACCTGTGAGCCCCGTCGCGGGAGCCAGCGCCGAGATGGCTCACTCATCGGGAAAGGAAAACTTTTTTTTTCCTTTCGCGATGAGTGACAGGCAGTGCTGACAGCTGTCTGGTATGAATCCTGAGGGGGAACGCCGCGCCAAATTTTAAATGAAAAAAACGCTGTGGGTTCCCCCCAGGGGCATACCAGGCCCTTAGGTCTGGTATGGATTGTAAGGGGAACCCCCTACGCCGAAAAATCGGCGTGGGGGTCCCCCCCAAAATCCATACCAGACCCTTATCCGAGAACGCAGCCCGGCCGGCCAGGAAAGGGGGTGGGGACAAGCGCCCCCCCCCTCCTGAGCCGTACCAGGCCGCATGCCCTCAACATGAGGGGGTGGGTGCCTTGGGGGAGGGGGGGTGCCCTGCGGGCCCCACCACCCCAAAGCACCTTGTCCCCATGTTGATGAGGACAAGGGCCTCTTCCCGACAACCCTGGCCGTTGGTTGTCGGGGTCTGCGGGTGGAGGGCTTATCGGAATCCGGGAGCCATCTTTAATAAGGGGGCCCCCAGATCTGGGCCTCCCACCCTATGTGAATAAGTATGGGGTACATGGTACCCCTACCCATTCACCTAGGGAAAAGCGTCAATTTAAAAAAAACACAGTACACAGTTTTTAAGAGTAATTTATTAGGCAACTCTGGGGTCTTCTTCCAACTTCAGGGGGGTCTTCTTCCGACTTCTCCCGGTGTTCCGCCTCTTTTCCCGGGCCCCTCCGCTATCTTCTTCCAGCTCTTTTGCCAGCGGGGGCCCGGTCTGCTGCCTCTGTCTTGTCACCGCTGTATTGTCGCCGCTGTCTCGTCGCTTCTTCTCTTCTTCCGATTTTGACACGATGCTCTCTCCGGCTGGAATGCTGTGTGCGAGCTGCGGAGCCATTTATATAGGCAGGGACCCCGCCCCCTTGTGACGTCACGGTCCCAGCATGCGCAGGGACTCTGGGGTCACGCTCTCTTATGATGCCAGAGTCCCAGCGCATGCTGGGAACGTGACGTCACAAGGGGGCGGGGTCACCGCCTATATAAATGGCTCCGCAGCTCGCACACAGCATTCCAGCCGGAGAGAGCGTCGTGTCAACCTCGGAACAAAAAAAGGGGAAGCGACGAGACAGCGGCAACAAGAAAGCAGCAGCAGACCAGGCCCCCCGCTGGCAAAAGAGCTGGAAGAAGATAGCGGAGGGGCCCGGGAGAAGAGGCGGAACACCGGGAGAAGTCGGAAGAAGACCCCTCCCGAAGTCGGAAGAAGACCCCAGAGTTGCCTAATAGATTACTCTTAAAACCTGTGTACTGTGTTTTTTTTTTTTTTATTGACACTTCCCATACTCATTCACATAGGGTGGGGGCTGGGATCTGGGGGCTCCTGGATTCCGATAAGCCCTCCGCCCGCAGACCCCGACAACCAACGGCCAGGGTTGTCGGGAAGAGGCCCTTGTCCTCATCAACATGGGGACAAGGTGCTTTGGGGTGGTGGGGCCCGCTCGTCCCCACCCCCTTTCCTGGCTGGCCGGGCTGCGTGCTTGGATAAGGGTCTGGTATGGATTTTGGGGGGGACCCCCACGCCGATTTTTCGGCATAGGGGGTTCCCCTTACAATCCTTTCCAGACCTAAGGGCCTGGTATGTCCCTGGGGGGGAACCCACGCCGTTTTTTTCATTTAAAATTTGTCGCCGCATTCCCCCGCTGGATTCATACCAGACAGCTGTCAGCACTGCCTGTCACTCATCACGAAAGAAAAAAAAAAGTTTTCCTTTCCCGATGAGTGAGCCAGCGTGACATGCACAGCACCCTGTCGCCGAGAACCAGCAGGCTGGAAACACAATCTCGCGCTCAGGTACTGTATCTCTCTCTGTTCTTGCAGAGAAAAAAAAAAGTGTGTATAAAAAAGAAAAAAAAAGTCCATACCATATATATAGAAAAAAAGTCCAAGAGGTTGCTGCACTTAAAAACTTCTTTGCTTTATTTTACAATATCTTCAGGAGAGATTTACAAAGCAAGCATAATCCATTTCAAGCAATATCAAAGGCAACAATTGCCTACACAGTTTCAGACATAAGTAGATTCAGATATGGATGGATGGATGGATGGATTACGTTTCGGGCTAGTCAGCTTACGCCCTTCCTGAGATCCATTGAAGCACATCTGAAGGTTTCATTCTAATCATTCATTTAAATACAGGTTTAGTGAAGTACTTCACATATGGAATCAATATGGCTAATTAGTTCAAATTGCATACCATTTAACATCTATATAGGCATATGTTTATCTATAACATGCCATAAAAGCAAGGATAAGCAGCAGGTGTCAAATCTCTCAATCTCCTCAATCGCATTTTAATATATTCAGAATACCTATAAAAATACAGGGAAATGGTACATTCATGAGTAAAAACAAAAAGATATCCCCATCATAAAGTTACTTTATCTGGCTACTTTTAAATGCTTGTTCCAATAATTAAACAAATAAATAAAGATCCAAATCAACATTTAAGCCATATGGAGCAATAGTATTTAAAAAATGTATCCAGTATACTTCTCTTTTTCTTAGAATCAATTCACGGTTACCCCCTCTCCTATTTTTCTCAATACCTTCTAGGACAGTGGTTCTCAACCTGGGGGTCGGGACCCCCTCAGGGGTCGAATGACTATTTGCCAGGGGTCACCAAATCCTGGGCTGTTCCTGAAGCCCGCATCACTCTCCCAGCCTTTTCGCGGCTGCTCAGCAGGGCTGTCCCTGGAGCCTGTGGTCACGGAGCTGGGCTGTTCCTGAAGGCCGCCCACTAAGCCTCTATGCAGCCGCCCATTCAGTTCATGGCATGGCTGGGGGGCAGAGACTAGAGGCCAGCTGACTGGTGAGGAATGTGAAGTGGGAGAGGCTGAAGGAGACCCTATCTCCTGATGCCGGCATTGGTGTCACTGGTACAAGACACCAAAAAGTCCAGCAGCACTGCCACTGATCCCCCCCCCTAGCACCGCCATTCATCCCATCCCCCCCCCCCCCCACCACCACCACCACCACCACCAAAGAGTAAGAGAAGGAATAAAAATAGAGAATACAGAGGAAAAGAGGGGGGGGGACAAAGAAAAAGGGAGAGAAAGAATAAGAGAAAGAATAAGAAAGACGGCTAGAGGGAGGGATGGGAGGAAAAAAACAAGAAATTAGGATAGAGAGAGATAAAAGGGAAAGAAATGAGAACAAAGAGAAAGAGTGGTACATCCTAAAATGTACCATAAGGGGTTTTAATACTGTACGAGTGGAAGGGACTCAAGGAACGCTAAATGTCCATGGGTTAGGGGCACAAATTACTTGTATTGCCTTGGGTGCTGACAACCCACCCTACGAAAATAATTTTACTGTTAGGGGTCCCCACAACTTGGGAGATTTTATCAAGGGGTCCCAGCATTAGAAGGGTTGAGAACCACTGTTCTAGGACCATATATTTTAATTGTGATACATTGTGGCCAGATTCCAAAAAGTGTCTCGCCAACGGTAACTGGGTTAGTTTATCTCGTATTGAGTATTTGTGTCTCGCTATCCTGTCTTTTATTTTTTGTGTAGTCTCCCCTACATAAACTAAACCGCACTGGCACTTTATGGCATAAATTACATATGAGGATTGGCATGTGTAGTAACCCCGTATGGGGATATTGAAACCCCTATGTGGATGTGTAAAGTATTTACCTTTAATCATAGAGTTACATTGTATGCATGACAAGCAGGGATACGATCCCAGATTTTTCAGTCCCAGAAAGGTTAGTTTGGCTGCTGCAGCCACAGGTTGATCAGATTTAATCAATCGATCTCGTATCGTTCTACCTTTTCTATAGGAGGACATGGGTGGATTCCAGAATTCCTGTACCATGGGGTAACTGGATCCTAAAAGATTCCAATGTCTTTTGACAATTTGGTTGATTTTGTTGGAGAAGGGATGATAATGCAATTGTTGCCTTTGATATTGCTTGAAAAGGATTATACTTGCTTTGTAAATCTCTCCTGAAGATATTGTGAAATAAAGCAAAGACGTTTTTAAGTGCAGCAACCTTTTGGACTTTTTTTTCTATATACAAGGTTGGTGGGAAGACCTGATTGCTGGCACTAAACTGTAAGCAGAGTGCGGTTCTCCTCTACAAGTGAATATATTTTTCCCCTGGGAACAAGCACCAGCTACTATCAAGGAATCACCGCAAGGATGGCAACAGGTGGCTCATACTCATTCTCTGAAACGGAGGCTTCAAGGATCTTCACTGACACCATGGGATCCAGGGATTTTCTGATCCAGTCCTCCTCAATACAACTTACCAGAAAAATTGAGAAACTAATGCAAAGAGCCATCACTATGGAACTCCACGAGGTACCGTTAGCTGAATACTATAAGTTACAAATGATACCTAGAGGGTTGAGGGTTCGTCTGACTCCAACCCTCTTTTCACAGAACAAGGATTTTAAAACCAAATTTGCCCAGATTCTCAATAAATGTTCCTTTGATATCATGACATTAACTGTGCAATATTTGCAACAAGAGAGGACTCTCGTGCAGCAGGAGATTGCTGAACTTGAAAGGCAGTTACAACAATGTTCTAATCAAGAAGAACTACTGGAATTCAAGAAAATTAATAATGATAAATTAGATTTTGCACCAATATTCAACTCTGTAAGCGTACAAAACTTGAACGAGATCGTGAAGATTATAAAAATTATTGTGTCTACAATTGGACTGATCCTACATATTACCACTCAAAGGGCTACAGAAAAATACAACGTAAAAATCTTGCTAGCTCAAACTCCTCTATGACATCTACTGGATCATCCACCAGTGTATCAACTACTCCTTTTTTACCAGGGAACCTGACCGAATCCGGACCAGCAGGGGCGGTCGGCGAACAAAGAAAAGACACAGCAGGGGGTGTAACCACCAGACGCCAGAACCGCCAGAGACATTAGATGAAAACCTGGTACATAACATTTCTTCTATTGTTTTGTCTAAAACTGAATTATGTTTTTTGAATAAGGGTTTGGACTTTTGCCCTAAAGAGAAAATTAATGATTTTGTACTTAAACAGGATTTATATAGATTTTTTGTAAATTGAAATCATATCCCCTCTCAATAGGGTTGCCACCTCATCCCTTTAAACCTGAACACATACGAATTCCACAGGTTCTGAGACTAATTTATTGCAGATAAGGCACCAAGTGAGTTTAATGACCACCTTACTCAGCCACAGAACCTGTGTAATCAATATGTGTTCGGTTTTAAAGGGATGAGGTGGCAACTCTGCCTCTCAAGCGTCTCTTCTCCAGAGAGAATAAGTTCAGTGCTCGCAACCTTTCCTCATAACTAAGATCCTCCAGACCCTTTATTAGCTTTGTTGCCCTTCTTTGTACTCGCTCCATTTCCAGTACATCCTTCCTGAGGACTGGTGCCCAGAACTGGACCGCATACTCCAGGTGCGGCCGGACCAGAGTCTTGTAGAGCGGGAGAATTATCGTTTTATCTCTGGAGTTGATCCCCCTTTTAATGCCAATATTCTGTTTGCTTTGTTAGCAGCAGCTTGGCATTGCATGCCATTGCTGAGCCTATCATCTACTAGGACCCCCAGGTCCTTTTCCATCCTAGATTCCCCCAGAGGTTCTCCCCCCAGTGTATAGATTGCATTCATATTTTTGCCACCCAAATGCATTATTTTACATTTTTCGACATTGAACCTCATTTGCCATGTAGTTGCCCACCCCATTAATTTGTTCAGGTCTTTTTGCAAGGTTTCCACATCCTGCAGAGAAGTTATTGCCCTGCTTAGCTTAGTATCGTCTGCAAATACAGAGATTGAACTGTTTATCCCATCCTCCAGATCGTTTATGAACAAATTAAATAGGATTGGTCCCAGCACAGAACCCTGGGGAACCCCACTACCCACCCCTGACCATTCTGAGTACTCCCCATTTATCACCACCCTCTGAACACGCCCTTGTAGCCAGTTTTCAATCCATGTACTCACCCTATGGTCCATGCCAATGGACCTTATCTTGTACAGTAAACGTTTATGGGGAACTGTGTCAAATGCTTTTGCAAAATCCAGATACACCACGTCTACGGGCCTTCCTTTATCTAGATGGCAACTCACCTCCTCATAGAAGGTTAATAGATTGGTTTGGCAAGAACGATTCTTCATGAATCCATGCTGATTACTGCTAATGATACCGTTCTTATTACTAAAATCTTGTATATAGTCCCTTATCATCCCCTCCAAGAGTTTACATACTATTGATGTTAGGCTAACTGGTCTGTAATTCCCAGGGATGTATTTTGGGCCCTTTTTAAATATTGGTGCTACATTGGCTTTTCTCCAATCAGCTGGTACCATTCCAGTCAGTAGACTATCTGTAAAAATTAGGAACAACGGTCTGGCAATTACTTGACTGAGTTCCCTAAGTACCCTCGGATGAAAGCCATCTGGTCCCGGTGATTTATTAATGTTAAGTTTCTCAAGTCTAATTTTAATTCCGTCCTCTGTTAACCATGGAGGTGCTTCCTGTGTTGTGTCATGAGGATAAACACTGCAGTTTTGGTTACTGAAGCCCCCTGATTCACTCGTGAAGACTGAGGAGAAGAATAAATTCAATACCTTTGCCATCTCCCCATCCTTTGTAACCAGATGTCCTTCCTCATTCTTTATGGGGCCAATATGGTCTGTCCTCCCTTTTTTACTGTTTACATACTTAAAGAATTTCTTGGGATTTTTTTTGCTCTCCTCCGCTATGTGTCTTTCATGTTCTATCTTAGCTGTCCTAATTGCACCCTTACATTTCCTGTTGCATTCTTTATAAAGTCTGAATGCTGAGGATGATCCCTCAACCTTGTATTTTTTGAAGGCCTTCTGCTTTTCTTTTATATGCATTTTTACATTGGAGTTAAGCCATCCAGGACTTTTGTTCGCTCTTTTAAATTTATTACCCAATGGGATACATTGGCTAATGCCCTTATTTAATATGCTCTTAAAGCAAACCCATCTCTCCTCCGTATTCTTTGTTCCTAATATTTTATTCCAATTTATGCCTTCTAGCAAGGTTTGTAGTTTAGGGAAGTTGGCTATTTTGAAATTCAGTGTCTTTGTATTCCCTTTATGTTTCCTATTTGTGTGATTTATACTGAAACTAATTGACCTGTGATCGCTGTTACCTAAATTGCCCCGTATTTCCACATCCGTGATCAGGTCTGTATTGTTGGTAATCAGTAGATCCAGTAATGTTTTATTTCTAGTTGGTGCGTCTACCATCTGACCCATAAAATTGTCCTGCAAGACATTAAGGAACTGGCGAGCCTTAAATGAATGCACGGTTCCCTCCGCCCAGTCTATGTCTGGATAATTAAAATCCCCCATTATGATAACACTTCCCATCCTTGCTGCTAATCCAATTTGTGATAGGAGATCCGTCTCCACTTCCTCCCTCAGGTTAGGGGGCCTATAGCATACCACCAGTATTATTTTCCCCTTAGCTTCATCCCTTTGGAGCTCTACCCATAAGGATTCCACCTCCTCTCTAGCTCCCTCAGTGATGTCATCTCTCACATTCACTTGTACATTATTCTTGATATATAGGCATACCCCTCCCCCTTTTTTACCCTCCCTATCCTTGCGGTATAGGGTATACCCTTGAATGTTTGCCAGCCAATCATGAGAGCTGTTGAACCAGGTCTCTGAAATTCCCAAAAAATCCAAATCCTCCTCATGCAACAGTATCTCTAGGTCACCCATCTTGTCCGCCATGCTCCTGGCATTGGTGAACATGCCACATAGTTTAGACCGGTCGCATATTGTCCTCGTATTGGGTGTTTCGAGATTGCAACTAGGACTTGCTACTATACTCACCTTGTGTTTTTGTGCTTTGGTTAACCTGCTGTGTGACGGCGTCTCCTCATCTGACGGTTCTTAAATAACGGGGGGCGGGGCCACCCGGTGACCCCGCCCCCCTCTGATGCACGGTGACTTGATGGGACTTCCCTGTGACGTCACGGGGAATGCCACAGGGAAGTCCCGTCATGTCCCGTGCGTCAGAGGGGGCGGGGTCACCGGGTGGCCCCGCCCCCCATTATTTAAGAACCGTCAGATGAGGAGACGCCGTCACACAGCGGGAGCCTCCCTCCATGCCAGCATGGGTGCGGAGCGGCCCGGAGAAGAAAATGAAGAAGAGAAGAAGGAAGAAGAGAAGAGGATGAAGAAGAAGATGAAGAGAAGAGCGGGAGCCTCCCCCCAATGCCATGGGTGCAGAGCGGCCCGAGGAGAAGAAGAATGAAGACGCCGCGGAGGAGATGCTGGACGAGAACACCGGAGGAAGAACCAGAAGAACCAGAAGAAGAAGAAGATGAAGGAAGATAGAAGAAGCATTTAAATAAAGGAATTGTCAAAAACTGTCTCTTGTCATTTTTAACTATTTTGATACTTTTTTAGTGAAATGGTAGGGGTAAGTACCCCCTTACCATTTTACACAGGGGGGGGGCGGGATCTGGGGGTCCCCTTGTTAAAGGGGGCTTCCAGATTCCGATAAGCCCCCCGCCCGCAGACCCCCACAACCACCGGCCAGGGTTGTGGGGATGAGGCCCTTGTCCTCATCAACATGGGGACAAGGTGTTTTGGGGGGCTACCCCAAAGCACCCTCCCAATGTTGAGGGCATGTGGCCTGGTAAGGTTCAGGAGGGGGGGCCGCACTCTCGTCCCCCCTCTTTTCCTGCGGCCTGCCAGGTTGCGTGCTCGGATAAGGGTCTGGTATGGATTTTTGGGGGGACCCCACGCCGTTTTTTTTTTTTTGGCGCGGGGTTCCCCTTAAAATCCATACCAGACCTGAAGGGTCTGGTATGGAATTTAGGGGGAACCCCACGTCATTTTTTTTTAAATTTTGGCCGGGGTTCCCCTTAATATCCATACCAGACCTGAAGGGCCTGGTATGGAATTTAGGGGGACTCCCACATCTTTTTTTTTAATTTTGGTTCGGGGTTCCCCTGTGGGGAATTCCCATGCCGTTTTTATCAATGAACTTCTATGTGTTTTGTCGGCAATGCAATAGCCGTGGGTAGTTTTAAATGGTTTTTTTTCCTTGTCATTTTGCTGTCAGACTGTTCTAAACACAGGAAACATGCGCCCCTTTAAAGGCATACTATAGACACCCCCCAGGTACGAAATTTAAAGGGATATTACACTTTTATTGTTTGACTTTAAGCATCATTAAAATCACTGCTCCTGAAAAAACGGCCGTTTTTAAAACTTTTTTTTGCATTGATCCATGTCCCCTGGGGCAGGACCCAGGTCCCCAAACACTTTTTATGACAATAACTTGCATATAAGCCTTTAAAATTAGCACTTTTGATTTCTCCCATAGATTTTTAAAGGGTGTTCCACGGCATTCGAATTTGCCGCGAACACCCCAAATTGTTCGCTGTTAGGCGAACTTGCGAACAGCCAATGTTCGAGTCGAACTCAAAGCTCATCCCTAGTGATACTCTTACTTATAAAAGACTTGATTGCTGTCCTGTTTTTAAAGTACAAAAAAGGATAAAAATAACCTTAACTAAGGCAGTTAAACAAAAAATCATTGATGCTGAAACTATGGAGTTTTTGATATGTGAACATCCGGTTACACCGGTACTGTATATGTTACCAAAAATCCACAAAGACCCCAAAAATCCCCCGGGACGTCCCATTGTATCAGGGATGGAATCTGTGACAACACATCTAGCACAATACCTGGATAAGTGTCTGACACCATTGCTATTAAACACGAAATCATTTATAAGAGATACTACTGATTTTTTGTCAAAAATTCAAGATATAAACTTGTCATCAGATTCCATCCTGATATCATGGGACGTCTCTAGTTTATTTACTATTATTCCACATGATTTAGGAATAGAGGCATGTCAGCGATTGTTAATTCAATCAGGCATCTACAAAACTGAACAAGTTTCATTTCTGCTTGACCTTTTGAAAATTACTCTTGAGGAGAACTATTTTCTTTTCAGGGATACTCATTTCTTGCAACTGAACGGAGCAGCGATGGGTTCAAATGTTGCACCCCCATATGCGAACGCATTTATCAATATGATCGAGACGTCCTTTATTTATGTCAATGATTTATTTTTAAAACATTGCCAATGTTGGTACAGATTTGTGGACGATATTTTTGCTATATGGGATGGTAACATGGAAAGCCTTTACGTATTTGATAAATACATTAACCATTTAGTACCTGGATTAAAGTTTAACATTGAAATTGGTAAAAATGAGATCTCCTTTCTTGATACTTTACTTAAATTGAATAATGGGCAGATTATTACCGACTTATATGTGAAACCCACGGACCGTAACCAATTGCTACATTTTAATAGCTTTCATCCCCCAAACGTTTTTTCATCCATCCCAAAGAGTCAGATGATCAGGGTACAGCGGATCGTGAGTGACCCGCTGTGCCGTGATCAGAGACTTAATGAAATAAAAAATAAACTTACTAACAGAAGATACCCACAAGCCTTCGTTAATATTGATTACTCTAACACAGATTATAATAGACCACCCCAAAAGGAAAACAAGAGAATCCCCTTTATTATGCAGTATCATCCTTTCTCCAACAAAATCAACCAAATTGTCAAAGGACATTGGAATCTTGTAAGATCCAGTTACCCCATGGTACAGGAATTCTGGAATCCACCCATGTCCTCCTATAGAAAAGGTAGAACGATACGAGATCGATTGATTAAATCTGATCAACCTGTGGCTGCAGCAGCCAAACTAACCTTTCTGGGACCGAAAAATCTGGGATCGTATCCCTGCTTGTCATGCATACAATGTAACTCTATGATTAAAGGTAAATACTTTACACATCCACATTCAATATCCCCATACGGGGTTACTATACATGCCAATCCTCATATGTAATTTATGCCATAAAGTGCCAGTGCGGTTTAGTTTATGTAGGGGAGACTACATAAAAAATTAAAGATAGGATAGCGAGACACAAATACTCAATACGAGATAAACTAACCCAGTTACCGTTGGCGAGACACATTTTGGAATCTGGCCACAATATATCACAATTAAAATATATGGTCCTAGAAGGTATTGAGAAAAATAGCAGAGGGGGTAACCGTGAATTGATTCTAAGAAAAAGAGAAGTATACTGGATACATTTTTTAAATACTATTGCTCCATATGGCTTAAATGTTGATTTGGATCTTTATTTATTTGTTTAATTGTTGGAACAAGCATTTAAAAGTAGCCAGATAAAGTAACTTTATGATGGGGATATCTTTTTGTTTTTACTCATGAATGTACCATTTCCCTGTATTTTTATAGGTATTCTGAATATATTAAAATGCGATTGAGGAGATTGAGAGATTTGACACCTGCTGCTTATCCTTGCTTTTATGGCATGTTATAGATAAACATATGCATATATAGATGTTAAATGGTATGCGATTTGACCTAATTAGCCATATTGATTCCATATGTGAAGTACTTCACTAAACGTGTATTTAAATGAATGATTAGAATGAACCTTCAGATGTGCTTCAATGGATCTCAGGAAGGGCGTAAGCTGACTAGCCCGAAACGTAATCCATCCATCCATCCATATCTGAATCTACTCATGTCTGAAACTGTGTAGGCAATTGTTGCCTTTGATATTGCTTGAAAAGGATTATGCTTGCTTTGCAAATCTCTCCTGAAGATATTGTGAAATAAAGCAAAGAAGTTTTTAAGTTCAGCAACCTCTTGGACTTTTTTTCTATATGCAAGGTCGGTGGGAAGACCTGATTGCTGGCACTAAACTGTAAGCAGAGTGCGGTTCTCCTCCACAAGTGAAATATATATATATATATATATATATATATATATATATATATATATAAAAATTTTTATTATTTTGGGCCAGTTCTCCTGAGATATCCATTGCCATTTACCACCACATGAAAGCCCAATTTGTCCTGAAAAAAAATGCGGTATAATCCACCTGGATGCACAAAGTCGTTGTGATGATATGTACGGTATTACTAACACATGTCAAAGTTGCAAAATTGTGCTTAGTCATTAACATTAGTTTTACCCTTAGGGGGGAAGTGGTTATTGTCTGTACCAGCTGATAGATGCGGTCACACTTCTTCTGAACTATGGCTCATGTGTTGTAATACAAAAGACCGCAAAACCCAGACACTCAGAATATGGTAAATCGAGTGACTGCTCTGATTTTAACCCTTTAGTACCTGCTTTTGATGCCTAGATGCCGAGGCCAATTATATACTGTGTATACATACTGTGTGTATATACAGTATATGTGTGCATGTACATACAGTACCTCACAAAAGTGAGTACACTCCTCAGTCACATTTGTGTAAATCTTTTCTTCTATCTTTTCACGTAACAACACTGAAGAAATTAACCTTGTAACACTAACGAGTCACATGACACCGGTGACGTAAAATGGCTAATTAGGCCCAATTTGGAGATTTTCACTTAGGGGTGTACTGACTTTTGTTGCCAGCGGTTTAGACATTAATGGCTGTGTGTTGAGTTATTTTGAGGGGACAGCAAATTTACACTGTTATACAAGCTGTACACTCACTACTTTACATTGTAGCAAAGTGTCATTTCCTCAGTGTTGTCACATGAAAAGATAAGAAGAAAATATTTTTAAAAATGTGACTGAGGGGTGTACTTACTTTTGTGAAATACTGTATATCTGACCAGGATACATGTGAACTGCTTAGGGGAGACCCGGGCAATGAGTACAAAGCGAAACTGAAAAAAATGATTAAACAAGCACAGAAAAACAACATACTGTACTTGACAAAAAGGAAGCTAGGTACATTATACCAGATGCACCCATTACACCGGTCATCTACCAGGTGCCCAAAATTCAGAAGGATGCAAAAAAATCCCCCAGGAAGGCCCATAATAAGTGGGGTAGATTCCCTGTTTGCAAGGCTGGGGGAGTACTTAGATTGCTTCATCCAACCCCTGGCCCAGAAAATGGCAGCCTACTTACTAAAAGATAGCAAGGACCCCATAAACATAATAAAAACAATACAAGCTAATGAAAGATGTCTGCTAGCTTGTGTGAACACTCGCACTACACTTGTAATTCCCTAGTGTGTTGCAAGATATACTTGTGGTGTTCTGAGGAAAGAGGAACACTGCTGCTGCTCAGCAAAGAATAAGTGTACCACCAGGTCCTACAGGCTTAGGCAAAAGAACAAGACAATGAGGTCTACATGCAGTGTCTCTTGTTGTATCAGAATGGGCAAGTGCCCGCTCACCAGTCTCAACAACTCCCGGTACTGAAAGGTGAAGTGGAGGCTCTGCGATAGGCCTCTCTAGAGCCCGGCTCAAGGGGGGTGCAGCCCTGTTACACACCATGCTGCAGCTCGGCTGGATCTGGCGTGGACATGCGAAGAGCGACCTCCAAGAATGCCGCTGGACGATCAGAAGTAGCTGGCAGTGGATGCTCCTGCACCCGCACGCGATGACTCTCTGGGGTTGATTTACTAAAGCCATATTGACTGTGCACTTTCCAATGTGCAGTTGCACTCTACAAAGAGCAGTTGCTCCAGAGCTTAGTAAATGAGTAGAAGCTCTACTGACTTCCATCATCCAATCACATGCAAGCAAAAATGCATTTTTAAAAATTTTCCTTGCATGTGATTGGATGATTCTTTGCAAAATGAAGCCTTACCTCATTTACTAAGCTCTGGAGCAATTGCACTTGCAGAGTGCAACTGCACTTTGCAAAGTGCACAGTCTAGTTGCCTTTAGTAAATCAACCCCTCTATCTCTCCCTGTAGCACAGGCCGCGACTCGGCCACAGCACACTCTGACGCAGAGTCACTTGCTTGCAGTTCCAGGCCAGGGTCCCAAGAAAATGACCCCACCCTCACACAGGCTTTATATAACCTCTCCCAGCATCCTGCTCTCTTTTTCCAGCCGGCTGGTGTTTGTAGTCCAAAACAAACAGTGCAGCTGAGTTCAAAACTTGGCTCCCTGGACTACATGTCCCATAGTGCTTTGCTTCAATCTTAGATCTTCTGGATGTGATGATATAGAGTCCGGGCTGAACACTAGGAGAGAACAGCTTCACAGTAGTAATGCTGCATAGTGTCTCCTAGCCGGCTCCTGGCTACAGGGTGTAAATGAGGTGGTGGGGCTCATTCACATGGGCACTGTGGCCTGTACAGAGGTCAATCAGTGTTTATTTTTAAATGTGGCTATTGCTCCCAGCATCCCGTCTCAGCATAAATCCCTCCCCCTAAAAAAAAAAAAAGAAAGAAAACAGCACATTCATCCCCTAAGCATAAATTCTGTCTGCAAGCCAAAATTCTCCCCAAACAAAAAATGCAAATGTAGTAAGGTCTCTGGCCTTGTCTAATGAGGACCTCCAAGGCCAAAGATAGCTGACATCCTTCAATAGGTAGGGGGTTGTGAGGCATAGCGGGTGCAAAGATGGTGAAAGTCATTGGGTGCCAGACACTTCTTGGATGTAAAAGAGGTTTTATTTCACCTAACAGTCCTTTTTTGCATTCTTGGGGAAAAGAGGGTTAGGGCCAGGACACCCTTAGGTAGTTGCAAATTCAATTGGCAGACTCCGAGACTTCAATAAGAGAACAGCTGTGCAGGGAAAGGCTCCAGCAAGGCGCCACATCTGCACATGCAGGAATGCTGTCTCCTATGGCAACAGTCCTTTAACAGTTCCTAACTCAAACGTAACAGTTCCTTCAGCTTCACTACAACTGCCACTTGTAGCTCTTCAACACCGAGCTCCCGGTCTCTCACTAGACCCTCTGATTCACTGACTCTGAATCCCTTGAGCTCCTCCAATCTTTGCGGTGGTATTTCCCTCAAGCATCACCCAAGCTTCTCTGCTTGGTCCCTAGCTTGGCACTCCAGATACTCCTCAAGCTTCACCCCTGCTGACCGGCTCGGTCCCTGACTTGACTCACAAGGCTGCTCTACAAGCATCTTCTCCGCTGGTTGGGTCCCTGACTTGATCACTGCCTGAAGTTTCCCAATCCTCCACGTGCCCGTTCAGTGAGAATGTGGTTCCGGTACTTGCTTCAGTTACTCACTATGGTCCCTGGTAATAAGGTGGTTGGTCCCTTTGTGGCCACAGCTTCCCCACTACCTCTGACCACGACAGGTTCCTCGGCCGGCAGAACCGCCACCTTTGGTTGGACTCCCAACCCTACGCTGCTCTCTTACTTCTGGATAGGCCCTCAGACAGCCTGGCAGCCAGATGCCCCCAGGATAGGCCCAATCTCTGGCCTAGCAGCCCGGGCAATACAGACACACGTCCACCCAGACAGCTCCCGGGTGGCACAGAACCCCGATCACCTGACTTCACCCAAATATATAGGTTCTCCTAGCAGGCCAAGAGATTCAAGAAAACCCCTGCCCATTGGCTAGGATAACCCACATACCCATAACCTGACCTTGGGTTGTCCTTCTCGTATCTAGTACCACCAAGTACCCGGCCACCTAGTGGTAGAAGGGAAAAGTACAACAAGGCCAAACTTAGGGAGAAATCAATAGATTTCTATCAATTGACCAAGATAACTACTGTGGCTCCCGCTCCTGTCAATCAAAGCCAATGATGAGGGAGCAGGGGGTGGGGCCGAGTCCCACTGTCTGTGTGACGCAGCAGCGGGGCTCGGGAGAGAGCACACACGAGTGCCCCCCCCGGGAAGCTTCCTGTGGGGGGCACTGGGCGGAGAGGAGGAGCCAGGAGTGCCTGGCGGGGACCCGAGAAGAGGAGGTTCGGAGCCGATCTGTACAATTCCATCACACACAGCAGGTACGTATAGAGATGTTTGTAATTTAAAAGAAAAAAAAACACCTTTACAACCACTGTAACCGCTTAGGGACCGCCCACCGCGTATGTACTGCGGCCGCTCTGCGCCAGATCGCATATCTATGACGTCCTCTGACACGTCTGGGTCTGGGGCGTGTGCACGCGCGACCACCAGCATCCCACTCCCGCTGTGATCACACAAAACGGGAGCCCAGCAGTGGGTACCGGGGGATCGATGTCCGCCGACACCCGCCGATTACACAGGACACGGGCGGAACGACAATCTGTCAGAGGGGAAGGCATGGATCTCTGCAAAGCAGGAACACGGATCTTAGCCTTCCCCTAATCAAAGCCCCTCCCCCCAAGCACAGGCTAGGGATACATTTAACCCTTTGATCACCCCTGATGTTAGCCCCCTTCCAGCCAGTGTCATTAGTACAGTGACAGTGCATATTTTTTTAGCACTGATCGCTGTAGTAGTGTCACTGGTTCCCAAAAAGTGTCAGTTAGTGTCTGATCTGATTTGTCCGTCGCAATATCACAGTTCTGCTCTAAGTCGCCGATCGCCGCCATTACTAATAAAAAAAAAAATTGTAAAAAATATCCCATAGTTTGTAGACGCTATAACTTTTGCGCAAACGCTTATTGGGATTTTTCTTACCAAAACCATGTAGCAGAATAAATATTGGCCCTAAATTGATGAAGAAATTTGATTTTTTTTACCTTTTTTTTGGAAATGTTTTATAGCAGAAAGAAAAAAATGATGTCTGCAAAGTGGTTGTGTAATCCCGACCGGACGTCATATGACGTCATTCAGGATAACAAGCCGCTGCGCACCCCCGGGGGCGATCGTTGTTGTGGCGTGTCAGTCTGATACACCGCAATCTCTCTGACGGAGACTCTTTACCACGTGATCAGCCGTGTCCAATCACGATGTAAACAGGAAGAGCCGGTGATCGGATTTTCCTCACTTGCGCCTGTCAGACGCAAGTAGAGGAGAGCCGATCGGCGGCTCTCCTGACAGGGGGGGACTTTGCCGATTGATTATCAGCGCAGCCCCCCCCCTGAGGATGCCCACACTGGACCACCAGGGACGCCACCAGAACCGCCAGGGATTTCCACCACTAGTCACCACCAGGTATGCCACCCATGGCTACTAGAGATGCCAATCAGTGCCCACAATGGATGCCAACCAGTGCCAAACAATAATGCCTGCCAATCAGTAGTGCCCATCAGTACCATCCATTAGTGTACATCAGTGCCACCTATCAGTGCCCATCCATGCCACCTATCAGTGCCCATCCATGCCACCTATTAGTGTCCACCCATGCCTCCTATCAGTCCCCATCTGTGTTGCCTATCAGTGCCCATCCGTGCCGCCTATCAGTGCCCATCCATGCCGCCTATCAGTGCCCATCCGTGCCACCTATCAGTGCCCATCCGTGCCGCCTATCAGTGCCCATCTGTGCCACCTATAAGTGCCCATCAGTGCTGCCTTTCAGTGCCACCTATGTGTACCCATCAGTGCTGCATATCAGTCCCGCATATTAGTGCCCATCATCAGTGCCACCTCATTGATGCCACCTCATCGGTGCCCATCAGTGCCGCTTTATCAGTGCCCTTCAATGCAGCCCCATCAGTGCCCATCAGTGAAGGAGAAAACGTACTTATTTACAAAGTTTTGTAACAGAAACAAACAAAAAAAAAGGGTTTTTTTTCAAAATTTTCAGTCATTTTTTTATTTGTTTAGCAGAAAATAAAAACCGCAGAGGTGATGAAATACCACCAAAAGAAATCTCTATATGTGGGAAGAAAATGATAAAAATGTCATATGGGTACAGTGTTGTATGACCGCGTAATTGTCATTCAAAGTGCGACAGCGCTGAAAGCTGAAAATTGGTCTGGGCAGGAAGGGGGTGTCAGTGCCCGGTATTGAAGGGGTTAAATTGTCGCACTTTTTTTGTTTATAGAGCAAAAAATAAAAACCGCAGAGGTGATCAAATACCACCAAAAGAAATCTCTATTTGTGGGGGGCGGACAGACAAAAAATGTATTTGGGTTCAGCGTCGCCCGACCGCGCAATTGTCAGTTAAAATAGCGCAGTGCTGCATTGCAAAAAATGGCCTGGGACAGGAAGGGGGGGTAAACCTTCTGGAGGTCAGGGGGTTAATATCCTGGCTTCTTAAAAACATGATTACATAACGGTGCAGGAAGGAAATTACATAAAGCATAAAAACAAAGCTCACGTGCAGCCAGCCAGAGATCTTCCATAGAGGAGGTGGAGGGGTGCGGGTCGGACCCTTCGTCTGGTACAGGTAAGACCCGATCCTGAAGAAGTCATACTTACAAGTACAGACGAGCGCCGTCACTTCTACTTATTACCTGCTCTGTGCAGAGAGCCGCGCCCTGCTGTATATGCATTTAGTTAGTTAGCTTGCTATAGCCACACACCGGCCACTTTATTAGGTACACCTGTTCAGTTGCTCAGTAACACAAACTGATAATCAGCCAATCACATGACAGCAACTCGATGCATTTCGGCATCTAGACGTGCTGAAGACGACTTGCTGAAGTTCAAACCGAGCATCAAAATGGGGAAGGAAGGGGATTTAAGTGACTTTGAACGTGGCATGGTTGTTGGTGGCAGACGGGCCGGTTCAGGCTGGTGGTGGGGGTGTAATGGTGTGGGGGATGGGATATCACTGGTTCAGGCTGGTGGTGGGGGTGTAATGGTGTGGGGGATGGGGTATCACCGGTTTAGGCTGGTGGTGGGGGTGTAACGGTGTGGGGGATGGGGTATCACCAGTTCAGGCTGGTGGTGGGGTGTAATGGTGTGGGGGATGGGGTATCACCGGTTCAGGCTGGTGGTGGATGTGTAATGGTGTGGGGGATGGGGTATCACCAGTTCAGGCTGGTGGTGGGGGTGTAATGGTGTGGGGGATGGGTTATTACCTGTTCAGGCTGGTGGTGGGGGTGTAATGGTGTGGGGGATGGGATATCACCGGTTCAGGCTGGTGGTGGAAGTGTAATGGTGTGGGGGATGGGATATCACCGGTTCAGGCTGGTGGTGGGGGTGTAATGGTGTGGGGGATGGGATATCACCGGTTCAGGCTGGTGGTGGGGGTATAATAGTGTGGAGGATAGGATATCACCAGTTCAGGCTGGTGGTGGGGGTGTAATGGTGTGGGAGATGGGATATCACCGGTTCAGGCTGGTGGTGGGGGTGTAATGGTGTGGGGGATGGGATATCACTGGTTCAGGCTGGTGGTGGGGGTGTAATGGTGTGGGGGATGGGATATCACCGGTTTAGACTGGTGGTGGGGGTGTAATGGTGTGGGGGATGGGGTATCACCGGTTCAGGCTGGTGGTGGGGGTATAATGGTGTAGGGGATGGGGTATCACCGGTTCAGGGCGGTGGTGTAAAGGTGTGGGCAGGGGCGTATCTACCGTGAGGCAAACAAGGTGCTTGCCTTGGGTGTCATTTTTCAGGGTGGCGGTGTGCCCCCCCCAGGTAGAAGGCACATGGTCATGTATCTCGGGGTAGTTGGTGCCATCATCCTGTTCTCTGGGTAGTCAGTGGATCTGACTGAGGATGTGTCCATCCACTTGGTCCGGTTGTTCGGGGATGGGGAAGAGAAGCTGGGCTCAGTGCCCCGGAGGAAGAGACGGGTGGGGAAATATTTGCGGTGCTCGGTGTCAGGCTGGTCCCCAGGCTCCCAGCTCTGGAGGATTTCCCTGCACATGAGTAGCACTGTCCTGCCCCTCTATGCCAGGATGTGCCAATTTTTTTGGATGTCCCGCCCCTCCATGGCGGGACATCCAATTGTCTTGTTGAGTACCTGTGTATTGTCTTGTTGAGTACCTGTGTATTGTCTTGTTGGGTACCTGTGTATTGTTTTGTTGGGTACCTGTGTATTGTTTTGTTGAGTAACTGTGTGTTGTCTTGTTGAGTACCTGTGTATTGTCTTGTTGGGTACCTGTGTATTGTCTTGTTGAGTACCTGTGTATTGTTTTGTTGAGTACCTGTGTATTGTCTTGTTGAGTACTAAAGGAGAGCCAGGAACGGTTCCGGCCGGGGCCAGCACAGAGGAGGGTGGAGACAAAGAGGTGCAGGCACTAGGAAAGAGTAGATGGGTGACAGTCAGGAAGGATAGAGGGGGAAGTGCCAGGGAGGCCGATCCAGGGCTGGAGCGTCCCAATAAGTACGCTCCATTGAGAGACATTGGTGAAACCAATCAGGGGCCAGCACTGCTGGAGCTGAGGGACTCTCCTGACAGCTGAATGTAAAAAATAAAGAATTGCTGGCAAAAACAAAATTGTGAAAAAAAAACGGCGTGGGCTCCCCCCCCCCCAGGTCCATACCAGGCCCTTTGGGTCTGGTATGGATTTGGAGGGAACACCCCCACACTATTTTTTTTAAAATGGCGTGGGATCCCCCTCAAAATCCGTACCAGACCCTTATCTGAGCATGCAGCCTGGCAGGTCAGAAAAGGGAGGGGATGAGCGAGCGCCCCCCCTCCTGAACCATACCAGGCTGCATGCCCTCAACATGGGGGGGTGCTTTGGGGCAGGGGGCTCTGCCCCCCCACCCCAGAGCACCTTGTCCCTATGTTGATGGGGACAAGGGCCTTTTCCTGACAATCCTGGGTGGTGGTTGTGGGGGTCTGCGGGCGGGGGGTTTATTGGAATCTGGAAGCCCCCTTTAACAAGGGTACCCCTGGATCCCACCCTCTCTGTGTGAATGAGTATGGGGTACATTGTACCCCTACCAATTCACCAAAAGAAAGAAGTATAGTGTTCCAAAACACAAGAGACGGTTTTTGACAAGTCCTTTATTAAAAATGGTGTCTTCTTCCTCCGGTGTTTTTTCTCCCTCCTCTCTCTCTAGTGGTTTCTTCTCCCTCGGCTGTCCTCTCCCTCTTCTCTCTCCGTTGGTTTACAAAAGAGAAGAAATAAAATGGTCTGGTGCTGCCAGTGACACACCTCCATCCCCAAATTAGATACAACAAACAAAATTTAGCCCATGGGACTTTAAATGAGGTGAGCACAGAGAGGCCAATGAAAGTGGTTTCTTCTCCCTCCGGTGTTCCTTCTCCTTCTCTCTCTCTGGTGGTTTCTTCTCCTTCCTGTGTTTCTTATCCCTCCTCTCTCTCTGGTGGTTTCTTCTCCCTCCGGTGGGTCCTTCTCCCTCTGGTGTTTCTTATCCCTCCTCTCTCTTCGGTGGTTTCTTCTCCCTCCGGTGGTTTCTTCTCCTTCCCGTGTTTCTTCTTCCTCCTCTCTCTCCGGTGGTTTTTTTCTCCGTCTGGTAGTTTCTTCTCCTTCCCGTGTTTCTTCTCCCTCCTCTGTCTCTGGTGGTTTCTTCTCCCTCCGGTGGTTCCTTCTTGCGACAGACCTAGCCGGGAGAGAGACTTTTGGAGGGGACTGAATGCTAGCCTCTTGCCGATCGATCGTGGGCCCTGGCATTTGGGGGAACGGTGCTCTTTGTGAGCTGTATGCCTGGGGATCCTTGAGGTGGTATTACTGTGGATTCGGGTCCTGATCCCCCAGGACACACAGACTCTGGGGACTCTGGATTTGCCATATTAGAAATAGTGGCTGATTCATTATGCTGGGACAAATACTGTTAGGAGATGCTGATGTCAATTCCAGCCACCTGTCTGTCTGTTGCCTGCTAGAATGTGTATTGTAAATAAGTCTCTAGTATTGGATCTAAGAGTCATTAGATCCCCATTGTTGTTTGTGTTAATTAACTCTGCTATTGTGATAATGTTGATTGGGTTTTCTGAGCTACAAGACGGCCAGTCTGGCCTAAAGGTCATGTCTGAGTCATCTAGGCTGTCTAAAGGGATTAGTTAATTAGCCCATGTTAATTAGGTTTCTGGTCACAGGTGTATGTTCAGAGTAATATGAGCAGGAGGTATACACCTCCTCTTTTACTGTATAAAAGAGCCTGTATTTTTCAATAAAAGAGATTCCTGGTTGAACTTACATACAGCCTGCCTGGTGTTTGTTCTGAGCTACACAACTGGATTAGAACGGCACATAGCTGTAGTTCTAGTCCCGGAGCATTGGATGACCGAACCATCAGATGTTGCGATCTGCAGTCTGATTCTATAGCCGCAGAGGAGTGTTGGGAGAGTGGAACCGAGCAAGAAGGGGCTCGTTACATTGGTTGGCAGCCGTGGGATTTGCTCTCCAGTTACTGGGACACTCCAAACCAGCCTGCAGGAGAGCCACACTGAAAGACTTACTTGAGAGCCGGGAGGGAATGGTGGGATCGTGCTTCCTTGCCGTGAACACATCCAAACCATCACCTGGATCCAAGGTCCAGATGGCAGGAGAGGAGAGGTACAGATACCAGCCACCATGGAAGAGGAATTCAGAAGGAGGTTGAGAGAGATGCACATACAGCACAGAGGACCAGTATCAGAGCAGGTCCTGCTAGGATTGGTTTGATTCTATCCGCTGCGAACTCTGGAAGGAAATGCTAGCCCGTGAGCAGCAAAACCAGGGAAAAGTTCTCCCCTCCATCCATGTAAGGTACTGGTCGCAGTATGAAGTGCGAATGCTGTTATTGGGGGAACAGCCGAACCAGGAGTGGACAGCTGAGTTAAGCAGGCTGATCCGGGCAGAATTGCAGTTGGACGAGAGCTACAGAGCCCTCCAGTGGTATGTAGCCCAAGTGTGCCCGTGGACAGTGGATGACAGCCCCACGGAAGGCTTTGACTACGATGGCCTGGGATTGTTGTACTGGAGGCTGTGCAGGGACCCTGACTTTGGGAGTGATCGGGAGTGGCGTTTGGAGGAAATAATGGAGCACAGAGAGCGAAGACTGAATGTCTCGGAAGTGCACTGGGCACAGAAAGATTTGGAGTTTCTGGACGTTCAGGAATGGGAGCTTGAGATGGCCTACAGACAGCTGCTAGACTCCGCTCAGCAGCAGGGTGGGGCTCCCTTTGCCTGGGACTATTAGGAAATACCAGTTGACAACTCTGAAATCCTGGCTGAAGAGTTGACAATGTGGCAGAGTAACAGTGCTTTGCCAACCTGCCCCCGCAGCTATGGAGGCGGAGGTCTTATGGCGGATGCAGCAAGTGCTCACTGACCTTGATGAACCTGTTTCTGCATTGGATGATCTTGGATGGAGGAATGTGCCTGTCCAGCAGAATGCCAGAGAATCGGCAGTGGAAAATCTGGAGATCGCTATGGTGTGGGGGATGGGTTATCACCGGTTCAGGCTGGTGGTGGGGTGTAATGGTGTGGGGGATGGGATATCACCGGTTCAGGCTGGTGGTGGAGGTGTAATGGTGTGGGGGATGGGGTATCACCAGTTCAGGCTGGTGGTGGGGGTGTAATGGTGTGGGGGATGGGTTATCACCGGTTCAGGCTGGTGGTGGGGGTGTAATGGTGTGGGGGATGGGAGATCACCGGTTTAGGCTGGTGGTGGAAGTGTAATGGTGTGGGGGATGGGATATCACCGGTTCAGGCTGGTGGTGGGGGTGTAATGGTGTGGGGGATGGGGTATCACCGGTTCAGGCTGGTGGTGGGGGTATAATGGTGTAGGGGATGGGGTATCACCGGTTCAGGCCGGTGGTGTAAAGGTGTGGGCAGGGGCGTATCTACCGTGAGGCAAACAAGGTGCTTGCCTTGGGTGTCATTTTTCAGGGTGGCGGTGTGCCCCCCCCAGGTAGAAGGCACATGGTCATGTATCTCGGCGTAGTTGGTGCCATCATCCTGTTCTCTGGGTAGTCAGTGGATCTGACTGAGGATGTGTCCATCCACTTGGTCCGGTTGTTCGGGGATGGGGAAGAGAAGCTGGGCTCAGTGCCCCGAAGGAAGAGATGGGTGGGGAAATATTTGTGGTGCTCGGTGTCAGGCTGGTCCCCAGGCTCCCAGCTCTGGAGGATTTCCCTGCACATGAGAAGCACTGTCCTGCCCCTCTATGCCAGGATGTGCCAATTTTTTTGGATGTCCCGCCCCTCCATGGCGGGACATCCAATTGTCTTGTTGAGTACCTGTGTATTGTCTTGTTGAGTACCTGTCTATTGTCTTGTTGAGTACCTGTCTATTGTCTTGTTGGGTACCTGTGTATTGTTTTGTTGAGTACCTGTGTATTGTTTTGTTGAGTACCTGTGTATTGTTTTGTTGAGTACCTGTGTATAGTTTTGTTGAGTACCTGTGTATTGTCTTGTTGAGTACCTGTGTATTGTCTTGTTGAGTACCTGTGTATTGTCTTGTTGAGTACCTGTCTATTGTCTTGTTGGGTACCTGTGTATTGTTTTGTTGAGTACTAAAGGAGAGCCAGGAACGGTGCCGGCCGGGGCCAGCACAGAGGAGGGTGGAGACAAAGAGGTGCAGGCACTAGAAAAGAGTAGATGGGTGACAGTCAGGAAGGATAGAGGGGGAAGGCTGATCCGGGCAGCCTATCCCCAAAGCTGAAGTGCTGACAACGGGGCAGAGCTCTGCTAACCTCTGCCCAGCACTGATAGCATCTTCTGGGTTCCAGGGACAGGAGATGGTGAACCTTTATCCCCAGACACCAGTTGCAGAGACAGGGGATTTGATAGACTTTTCTGCTGAGGAAGAACAACCTGGTGAGCCTCCAGCAGAAGAAGAGCTGCTATTAGGGCCAAACTTCACTGTGCTCTGCCCAGTACCAACAGAAGTATCTGTGAAGTTACAAGGAACTTCCCCAGCTGAAGCGCTGGCAACCGGACAGAGGGTCCAAGATCTCTGCCCTACACCTGCGGCGGTTGCTGAGGCTCAGGGTGAGAAGGAGGTGGTCACTTCCCAACAGCAGATCAGGATACAGGGGGAGAAGGGAGAGGAGGTGTTCGTCGTCCCTCCCCAACAGTTGGCCAGGGTGGAGGAAGTGGTCTTTCCTCCCCAGCAAAGATCCGTGCACCTGGGAGACAGTACCACAGACATATCGTCCCAACATCCAGATGAGGGAATGGAAAAGGAAGCAGCCGGCTCACCTCCCCAATGGCAGCTACACAGTTTGAGAGTGGAGGAAGCCAGCCTCCTGCCCCAATGGTTAGCTGGAGCGGAGGATGCGGAGTCCCCAGCAGAAGTGCTGGCAACAGGGCAGAGTGCTACCAACCTCTGCCCAGCACCGGCAACAACTACAGAGTTCCAAGGAGGCGGGGCAGTCGGCCTCCCTCCCCAACAGTTAGCCGGAGCAGATGGTGTGGGGTTTCCAGCAGAAGGGCTGGCAACAGGGCCGAGTACTGCTGGCCTCTGCCCTCAACTAACAGAGGATGGATTCCTTGTGAAGGTGGATGGGATTTCAGTCTCCACCTGTATACCCCAGGGATGCTGGGCAGTCGGCCCAGATCCCCAACAGCATGACAGAGTGAGCCCAGACACCCTGTCTTCTCTCCAGCGGCAGAAAGGACCCCACGGAGAAGGGCCAGTCCAGGCCTCTCCCCAGCGGCAGATATGTTCTCTGAGAGAGGCAGAGGTTGGCTGGGTGAGTAATGCTTTGTTTGGAACAATTTGTTTGGGGTACTGTGTGGGTACAGGCATTATAGGACTGGAACTACTGACTAACTTCGGAGTCAACCCATCTGGGGTGTCCTCCTGTGTTAGTCTCCTGCCGAAAGGGGAGAAATGTGACAGACCTAGCCGGGAGAGAGACTTTTGGAGGGGAGTGAATGCTAGCCTCTTGCCCATCGATCGTGGGTCCTGGCATTTGGGGGAACGGTGCTCTTTGTGAGCTGTATGCCTGGGGACCCTTGAGGTGGTATTACTGTGGATTCGGGTCCTGGTTCCCCAGGACACACAGACTCTGGGGACCCTGGATTTGCCATATTAGAAATAGTGGCTGATTCATAATGCTGGGACAAATACTGTTAGGAGATGCTGATGTCAATTCCAGCCACCTGTCTGTCTGTTGCCTGCTAGAATGTGTATTGTAAATAAGTCTCTAGTATGGGATCTAAGAGTCATTAGATCCCCATTGTTGTTTGTGTTAATTAACTCTGCTATTGTGATAATGTTGATTGGGTTTTCTGAGCTACAAGACGGCCAGTCTGGCCTAAAGGTCATGTCTGAGTCATCTAGGCTGTCTAAAGGGATTAGTTAATTAGCCCATGTTAATTAGGTTTCTGGTCACAGGTGTATGTTTAGAGTAATATGAGCAGGAGGTATACACCTCCTCTTTTACTGTATAAAAGAGCCTGTATTTTTCAATAAATGAGATTCCTGGTTGAACTTACATACAGCCTGCCTGGTGTTTGTTCTGAGCTACACAACTGGATTAGAACGGCACATAGCTGTAGTTCTAGTCCCGGAGCATCGGATGACCGAACCATCAGATGTTGCTATCTGCAGTCTGATTCTATAGCCGCAGAGGAGTGTCGGGAGAGTGGAACCGAGCGAGCAGGGGCTTGTTACACTTTTCCCTCTGGTGTTTCTTCTCCCTCCTCTCTCTGGTGGTTTCTTCTCCCTCCAGTGGTTTCTTCTCCTTCCCGTGTTTCTTCTCCCTCCTCTCTCTCCGGTGGTTTCTTCTCCCTCTGGTGGTTTCTTCTCCTTCCTGTGTTTCTTATCCCTCCTCTCTCTCCGGTGGTTGCTTCTCCCTCCGGTGGTTTCTTCTCCGTCCCGTGTTTCTTCTCCCTCCTCTCTCTCCGGTGGTTTCTTCTCCTTCCGGTGGTTCCTTCTCCCTCTGGTGTTTCTTCTCCCTCCTCTCTCTCCGGTGGTTTCTTCTCCTTCCCGTGTTTCTTATAACTCCTTTCTCTCTGGTGGTTTCTTCTCCCTCCGGTGGTTTCTTCTCCTTCCTGTGTTTCTTCTCCCTCCTCTCTCTCCGGTGGTTTCTTCTCCCTCTGGTGGTTTCTTCTCCTTCCCGTGTTTCTTATCCCTCTTTTCTCTCCTCCCTCCGGTGGTTTCTTCCCCTTCCCGTATTTCTTCTCCCTGCTCTCTCCGGTGGTTTCTTCTTCCTCCGGTGTTTCTTCTCCCTTCAGTGGTTTCTTCTCCTTCCCGTGTTTCTTATACCTCCTCTCTCTCTCCGGTGGTTTCTTCTCCCTCCGGTGGTTTCTTCTCCTTTCCGTGTTTCTTCTCCCTCCTCTCTCTGGTGGTTTCTTCTCTCTCTGGTCGTTTCTTCTCCTTCCCTCGTTCCTTATCCCTCCTCTCCCTCCGGTGGTTTCTTCTCCCTCCGGTGTTTCTTCTACCTCCTCTCTCTCCGGTGGTTTCTACTCCCTCCGCTGTTTCTTCTCCCTCTTTTCTCTCCTGTGGTGGCCTCTCCCTCTGCTGGTTTCTTCTCCCTCTTAGCTCTCCGGTGATGTCTTCTTCGTCTGCCGCTCGCTAAAAAAAAACAAGACAGGGTTTTCCTTCAACGCTGGCTCCCTCTGTTGTGTTGGCTCCCGCTGTCTGCCATTTCTTTTATAACAAGAGAAAAGGGGTACCCCCCCCCCGGTACATTGGGACTTTATAGGTAAACTCAAAATATTACATCAAAATACAATAAAAATATAATGTTTTATTCAATATACAGATAACAAAAAATATCGGTGCATACATCACCATTAGACTCACATGACAAAACATGATAAAAATGACTCATGTGTGGTTAAATATTGATGTGACAGTCCGTTCTCGTTATGCTCAACGCGTTTCAGGAACAGACTTGAATCCTTTCTTCAGGGGCATTTGCATAGAGAAGGTTATAAATTTAAAACACTCAATGAGTCAGCCCACAATAGGTTCACCGCAGATAAAAACAGCCAAGAATGTGTCTGCACCACAGTTCGAAAGATCCCCCACATGTGGGTCCCCCAGACGGGGGGGGGGACTGAGGCCTCAGATGCTCCACACTAGGATCCCAGATGTGGCCCAAAGTCACAGCCAACAGATGGTGAGGTATAGAGAAGGGAAGTCAAGGTTGCTGAGGATTAGGGCAGTATTCACCACAGGGGGGGTGTCTGCCCCAGCATTGTGTTATCCACGGCCAGAGATGGTCCATCATGGGACCCAAGTAGCAGCTCTCTATGAGCTCTCTTGTGGGCTGACTCATTGAGTACTTTAAATGTATAACTTTCTCTATGCAAATGCCCCTGAAGAAAGGATTCAAGACTGTTCCTGAAACGCATCAGCCATAATGAGAAGAGAAGAGAAGAAGGGGGAGGGTGAGGGATAAAGGTTGGGACTTTGAAGGAAAAGGAGCAAAAATGTAGCAGGAAAAGCAGCAAAGATGCAACAAAAAGGGTGGGACTTTATATGAAGCTCATGGTAACAAAATGAATAGAATGGTGAATAGTAAAATATTTAATAATACATGGATACATGTTTACATACATTAAATGTCATATACATAGAAATGCACACTTCCATAGTGCCAATTTCTAAAACGGTAATATCTGGTAGTAACATATTTATAAACATTAATCATACTTTATATATGATGATGTCATCAATGGGATAAGCACCGGGTCCACCTTGGGCACTCTTGCCTCCCCCTTCCCCCCCACCTCCCATTTTTACCACTCTACACCTCTTTCTACTTCCCCTCCTCTCCCTTAACTTTATTTGCTTCCTTTTCATTTACTTCTTTTGCATTTTGCTTGGGGAGCATGTAGGCAGGCGCAGTGTACTTTCTCCACTGCAGGTGGCACTCTTTTGCTGCAGCACTGTTGTTGGAGAGGGAGTCAAAAGGAACAAAGTTCCTCTATGATTCCCTGGATCATTGGGCAAGCTATCCTATTGGATGCTGCTGCCCAATGTGACTCGAGCAGCCATCTTGGGTCAGGTAGAGACTATTTAAGGCCCTGGCTCCCAGGTTTGGTTTTTGCAAGTTGATAGAGTAGGGACAGTTAAGCCGCCTGTTAGGGACAATACTAGTGGTAAGAGAAAGGTTCCTGATGAGGAGGGAAAGCAATTCCTTGGACACCATCCAGCTTGGGCACTAGATGGCCAGGCTGCACACTGATCTCGTTACAGATGCTGTCATTTCGGCTGATACCCGCTCTCTGCACATTTCTGGCGACTGTGAGTGCACCCGTGTAGTGTTTTCACTCACATTGCAGTCTTCTCTCCTCGGCGCCGGAAAATACCGAGCCGAGCAGAGATGACATCATTTCCTTTGCTACTGTTTAGCATACAGCAGCAGAGGAATGATTCGATTGGCAGGCGGCGATCGCGAGGGGGGGGCCATGAATGGATGGTCTCCCCCTCACCTCTGATCGCCGCTGGACAAAAGCGGACCGCCTTGGGCACCGGGGGGGGGGTCTGATCGGACCCCCCGCCCGCGGGAGGCAGATCACGTATATGTACGTGATTCAGCCTGCCTGTGCCACTTTGCCGACGTACATCGGCGTGAGGCCGTCCTTAAGTGGTTAAAGGATAAGTTTACCTTTGATAACATTTTAGACCCATATTCAGGGTGTAACATGTGACAGGAACCACCCCCCCCCTCCTCTCATCCCCTGTCGTGACAGCAAACAAAAAACCTGAAAGGAGAAGTTCACCTTTGGAAAGATGTTACACCCGGTTTTAGTGTTCTTACTGTTGCAGCCTCTGCCCGACCTGCAGCCTCTAGTGACAGCGATCCAGGGATCTTCTCCCCGCACCCGCTGTCAGCTGAAAAAACAAAGCAAAAAAACACCCCACACGGCCATGAGGGGCTCCACCCACCCGGCTGAGTCATTCAGTAACAGAGATCTGTGAATGAATGAACTACAAGTACTGACAGCCTTTGCGGCTGTTGGCTTGTAGTTTTCAATGAACTCCCAGGGCGTTCTTGAGTACTGTGGTAGTTCATTGTCTCTTCCTTGTCAGTGTATAACTGGCAGCCTGTACGGGGGAGGGGAGCACACCGCTACACTGACAGTCTGCAGGAGTCCTCGCGGGTGCAATGCTTTGCAGGCTCCTAGTAAAAATTAGGGAGGGTCATAACCCATCAGATTATCTTTCATGGAGTTCTCCCTTCACTTTCTGTCCCATAACCAAACCCGGGAGTGAGAGGAAATCCCTACAAATTAAGGGGAGCCCCTTGGGCCCCCCAATGTCACCACAACTAGTGTCCCCATTGGAAGATTTCCCCTCTTACCTTTCTGGGACAACCCACTATTTGGGATTTTTTTACTTTTATTGATAATAGTAAACAGGACAAATAGAGGGGGTGACTTTCCCTACTGGGGACACAGACAGCAATAAAAACTGACAGGGGGTCTATTACTGCTCCCCTCCATCCAGAACTGCCTTTAGTTGTACTTTAAGTCTCCATCTGGTACTTTATGGGCCTCTAATACAGCTTCTGTGGATCAGGGGTATGGTTACCCAATGAGGACTAAGATCTTCCTAGCAGTCCAGCTTCATCCACATGCAGTGCAGCATAGGAGCTGTTACATTGTACAGAAACATACAACAAGAAGCTGCAGTCCCACCGTTACAGGAATGAAGTGCTTGGCTCTTCTGCCTGGCAGCCAGTGGCATCTCCAGCTTTCATATTTAGGGGGGACACATGGAGGGACAGGGACAAAAGTAGGGGGGCCAACTATAAAAATTAATATATATATATATATATATATATATATATATATATATATATATATATATTACACACACACACACACACAGTGCCTTTAAAAAGTATTCACACCCCTTGAAATTCTCCACATTTTGTCATGTTACAACCAAAAACGTAAATGTATTTTATTGGGATTTTATGTGATAGACCAACACAAAGTGGCACATAATTGTGAAGTGGAAGGAAAATAATAAATGGTTTTCAAAATTGGCACCTGGGGCGGATCCTATATCTGGCATCCCTCCCCCCAGGCGGACAGGCAGCACACCGTACATCGACGTCAAGTGACGTTAGGGTAGTATACTGGCAGATTGGGGTGATATAGTGCCAGCTTAGGTGATATACAATAGTGCCAGGTTAGGTGGTAGTGGCAGGCTAGGTGGTAGTGCCAGGTTAGGTGATATACAATAGTGCCAGGTTAGGTGGTAGTGCCAGTTTAGGTGGTCGTGCCAGTTTAGGTGATATACAATAGTGCCAGGTTAGGTGATATACAATAGTGCCAGGTTAGGTGGTAGTGCCAGTTTAGGTGATATACAATAGTGCCAGGTTAGGTGGTAGTGCCAGTTTAAGTGATAGTGCCAGGTAGGGTGGTAGTGCCAGGTTAGGGTGGTAGTGCCAGTTTAGGTGATATACAATAGTGCCAGGTTAGGTGGTAGTGCCAGTTTAGGTGATATACAATAGTGCCAGGTTAGGTGGTAGTGCCAGTTTAAGTGATAGTGCCAGGTAGGGTGGTAGTGCCAGGTTAGGGTGGTAGTGCCAGTTTAGGTGATATACAATAGTGCCAGGTTAGGTGGTAGTGCCAGTTTAAGTGATAGTGCCAGGTAGGGTGGTAGTGCCAGGTTAGGGTGGTAATGCCAGGTTAGGTAATAGTGGCAGGTTAGGGTGGTAGTGCCAGAGTAAATACATGATAACATGAATAGATAAGAGTCCTGTCCCCCTCTTCCTCCATCACCTGCACTAAAAGCATGAATCTCTGACTGTTCCTGCTGCTGCAGAACCTCCTTCTCCCCCTCCCTGATGTAAACATAAAGAAAAAAAAACTCACATGGGTGCTGACAATCTGAGGTTTGATTCTGGCTTCTTCTTCCTGGAACTGTAGTCAAAATGTGGCGGGTGAGAGGGGAAGAGGGAGGGGCTGCAGCACAGACAAAGCATTGCAGCCGAACCGTGCCAATCATTTCCGCCTTACTGTGCCCATCATTGCAGCCTCACCATGCCCATCTCATTGCCGCCTTACTGTGCCCTCATTACAGCCTCACCGTGCCCATCTCATTGCCGCCTTACTGTGCCCATCATTGCAGCCTCACCGTGCCCATCTCATTGCCGCCTTACTGTGCCCATCATTGCAGCCTCACCATGCCCATCTCATTGCCGCCTTACTGAGCCCTCATCGCAGCCTCACCGTGCCCATCTCATTGCCACTTTACTGTGCCCATCATTGCAGCTTCACTGTGCCCATCTCATTGCAGCCTTACTGTGCCCTCATTGCAGCCTCACCGTACCCATCATTGCAGCCGCACCGTGCTCATCATTACAGCCTCACCGTGCCCATCATTGCAGCCTCACCGTGCCCATCATCTCAGCCACACTGTGCCTATCATTGCCGCCCTACTGTGCCCATCATTGCTGCCCTACTGTGCCCATCATTGCCGCCTTACTGTGCCCTCATTGCAGCCTTACTGTGCCCATCATTGCTGCCTTACCGTGCCTTCATTGCAGCCTCACCATTGTTGCAGCCTTACTGTGCCCATTATTGCAGCTTCACATGCCCATCATTGCAGCCTCACCGTGCCCATCATTGCCGCCTTACTGTGCCCATCTCATTGCACCCTTACCATGCCCATCATTGCAATCTCACTGTGCCCATCTCATTGCAGCCTCACCGTGCCCATCATTGCCACCTTACTGTGCCCTCATTGCAGCCTCACTGTGCCCATCTCATTGCAGCCTCACCGTGCCCATCATTGCCACCTTACTGTGCCCTCATTGCAGTCTCACTGTGCTCATCTCATGGCAGCCTCACCGTGCCCATCATTGCCACCTTACTGTGCCCTCATTGCAGCCTCACTGTGCCCTCATTGCAGTCTCACTGTGCCCATCTCATTGCAGCCTCACCGTGCCCATCATTGCCACCTTACTGTGCCCTCATTGCAGTCTCACTGTGCCCATCTCATTGCAGTCTCACTGTGCCAATTTCATTGCCGCCTTACCGTGCCCTCATTGTAGCCTCTGTGCCCTCATCATGACAGCCTCAGCGCTGTCTCACAGAGCTGTAAAATCATGTTCTGCCGCGCTACGACAAAGGTCCTGCCCTCCTCCTAGAGCAGCTCGTGTGATAGACAGAACACTGTGTCTATAGACAGAACACTGCCTCTATAGACAGAACACTGCGTCTATCACACGAGCTGCTCTAGGAGGAGGGCGGGACCTTTGTCATAGCGCGGCAGAACATGATTTTACAGCTCCGTGACACTGCGGTCTCCCACTGTGCCTGTGAGTGGAAAGAGGGAGGGGAGGAGAGGGGAGTGCTGCAGCCACACACCAGAATAGATCCAAAGCGGCCAGTCCAGCCCTGTTGGGGGGCCCAGTATGATATTGGGGGGGTCAGTGCCCCCTGTTGCCCCAGGCTCGTGACGCCTCTGCTGGCAGCACCGGGGTCGTCGCTTCAATTCCCAACCACAGCGCCCCCTGCCTGGAGTTTGCATGTTCTCCCTGCGCCTGCATGGGTTTCCTCCCACACTACAAAGACATGCTGGGAGGTAGATTGGCCCTAGTATGTGTATGAATGTGAGTTAGGGAGATTAGGTTGTAAGCTCCTTGGGGGACTGATCATTATCACATGGCCTACCTGTTGGATTGGCTCTGCAGACTCCTCCCCTCCCCCCGATACCTGCAGCTTTCCTGCCAATCCCCTGGACAGGTTTGTTGGTGGCGGAGGGTCCTCTGGGCTTGCACGGCCCTCTGTGGAGACACCAATTACACAGCGAGACCCTTTATCTCCATAGCAACAGTGAGACCCCCATAACCCAGAAATTGCGAGGAGCCCCCCTCTAAGAATATGTGCCCCTCCCCCCCCCTTTGGGAAGGTTTGTGGTCTTAGGAAGGTCCAGTATTCATTGATCAGAGCCATAGACATTCCCTGTCTGCTCACATTCACAGCACATTTTACAGCTCTTCATACTCCGGAGTAAAGGAGACAAAGAACTTTCCTCCAACATTTCCATCCAAAGAAAACACTTTACACCTGTCTGCCCGCTTCTTAAAATACATTTTTGTATGGTGGTCACCGCTAAAGAATGGAAATATGGCGGAACACGGCGTGCCGCGGTGACAACTTTCCACCATATCAGTCCCGGTCACATCTGCGTGTTCCGGTAATGCACACAGAAATGCACGTTTCCACGCAATCCCGGAACACGCAACAAATATGTGTCTCACGCTTGTAGTGCCATTTATTGTAAATGTCCCCCCAAAACGTGAGACCCCAATACAAGAAACGTGGCAAAATGCGTGGGAAATAAAACAAAGCGGAACGCGTCAGCGCTACTTTGTCAGGCTTGTGGGACATAGGGCAACGCACTGAAATCAATGGGGGGCGCTATGCTTGTTGGGGGTTTGTCATCCAGGTGTATGTCAGAGGTGTGACTGGGACCTTCATCATTTCTCAAACTATGGAATGCTGGGAAATCTCCACCAGCGACTGAGCGCTCACCCCTTCCCCACCCCCATAGCCCAATGCAGTGGTGCATTTAGGTTTTGTGCTGCCCTAGGCCTAACTAAACTCTTGCACCCCCTAATTAAAATATGGGCCATCCCTTCCTGTCAAGGCCACACCCCTTCCTGTTTAAGACCTGCCCTATCTATAAACCACACCCCTTCCTATTTAGGCTCCATCTTTTCCTTTTAGAGCCCCACCTCTTCTGCTCTGTACATTAAAAGTGGGTACCAAGTAGCCTCGTCAGTGGCCATCAATGCAGCCTATTAGTGCCCATCAGAGCAGCCTCATCAGGGGCAACCAGTGCAGCCTATTAGTGCCCATCAGTGTGGCTTTATCAGGGACAAGAATCCCCCGCATACCAGATAAAAGATAAAATAGAAATAAAGACAAACATTTCTTTTCATTTAGAATAGAGTAAGGGGGACTATAACCCCTGTCAGGTTTTATTTGCCATCTGTGTCCACATTGGGGGGAATTCCCTTCACTTCATTTCCCATAGACAAAACAGGAGGTGAGAGAAATCCTCCCAAAGTGACATCATCCCTGGGTGTCACCAGAACTAGTGTCCCCATTGGAAGATTTCACCTCTAATTCCTGTTCTGGTGACAACCCAAAATCTGGGATTTTCTTTCACTTTTGTTGGTAAATAGAGAGAATGCATCTTCCTAAAGGGGGTGCAGACAGCAATAAAAACCTGACAGGGGTTCTAATCCCTCTCCACTCCATCCAACGCTAACAATAAAAACATTTTCCTTTATTTATAATGTAACATATGGGGGGGAAATAAAAAATGATTTGGCAGTGAAAGTGGCAGTTAAAATGTGTGTGTGTGTGTGTAGGGGGAGGGGAGGGGGAGGGGTTACTTGGTTTGACAGTTAAAGGGTTGAAACAAATGAACAATATAGTTTGGTAGTGAGAGGGTTAAAAACTAAGAAAAAAATAGATTTGGCAGTTAAAGAGAATGAATCTCCCTAATGGGGCGCAGACAGCAATAAAAACCTTACAGGGGTTCTAATCCCTCTCCACTTCATCCAACACTAACCATAAACAGATTCTCCTTTAGTTATACTTCAACATATGGGCAAGAAATGTGAAAAACACATTGGATTGGCACTGAAAGGGTTAAAAAAAATAAAAAAAACTTTAAAAAAATCTTTGTCTTGAAAAAAAAAAAGGTTCATAGAAAGGTGTTAAAAATGAAAAAAAAAATATGATTTGGCAGTGAAAGGGTTAAAAATGGAGAAATAATTGGTGTGTAATAATGATAAAAGAAAAGAAAAGATTTGATGGAGGATTTCTAATGCTCCATTCACAATGTTATCATAAGAATATTTCAGCCATGGGACTGTAAGGGTTAAATCTCATTCACAATAACATGTTCTTCCAGGAGCCGTATATCCCTATTAGATCCGTATATTGATCCTACAGGCTGAATTCACAAAGCTCACAAATAAGGACGTGGCCCCTTTAAGAAAAATCATCAGTTATTTTTCAAAAAAAAAAAGAAAAAAAAAAAAAAAAAAGGTCACCTGACTGCACTGCGATTTGATTGGTCCCTTGATTCTCTGCCTATGATGTCATCGGCTGAGTCTTCTATAGACAGACGCAGTTCAGTGATCTCTCAGAAATCACTGACCAGTGAAGACGCTTCTTATATCTCCTGAGATATTTCTTCCATTTTATTGGATTTGAGTTAGTTCGATTCAATTTCATTGCGATTTCTATTGTCATACATTTAAAGCGAGTTTCTTTATTCCTAATAATGAACCGATTTAAATGTAATCGGCTTCTTTCTCTGAAAAACACCAAAGAGAAATGGAGCGGAGGAGGGGCAATGGTAGGAGGTATCAGTGACCAGCCTGCAGATACCCCAACCAAAAAGCCCCCCAAAATGAAGAGGTTTGTGCGTGGCTGTTTCAGAGCCGTTGTTGGATGTTTTGGTTCCGGCTGTAAAGCCAATGGACATCACCAAGATACAGACACCGAGATTGGTAAGTGTTATGGATAGTGATAGATACAAAAAGTACTCTGGATAAGTCACCTACACTTATCGATCAAATTATTGATTATTTGTTTTCATAGAATTATAGAACAGAAGGGATATTAAAGTGATTGATAAGCCACAATCTGATTTTTATATCATCTCCTCTGTCAGATAAAAATCTGCATCCTCGTGCCTGTGCATTATTTATAAATAAAACGCTTTCTACTTGTATTAAAGAGGAAGGAATCCCATCGATTTAACACTTTCAAAAAACATTTCTATTCCTGGCATGTCGAGAATGCTAACTGTCACATTGGTTGTGCTCTCAATCAAACTGTCAAACCATCCAATGGCTGCTATCATAACGGATCACATGTGCAGCATTATGGCAGTTGAGGATTCACCACTTCAATAACGGGCACTTCCCCCCCTTCCTGCCCAGGATAATGTTCAGCTTTCAGCGCTGTCGCACTTTGAATGACAATTACGCGGTCATACAACACTGATGAGGCGGCACTGATATGCAGCACTGATGGGCACTTATAGGCAGCATTGATGGGCACTAAAAGATGGCATTGATGGGCAGCACTGATGATGATGTTCTGACAGGTGATATTGCTGGGCATTGATTGGCACTGTGGTGGGCACTGTGATGGGCTCTGATTGGCACTGAGAGACTATGAGGGGTCACTGCTGGCAGCCATTGGGCACTGATCGGCACATCTGATGGGCACCTCTCATGGGGGCGTCACTGATAATCAATGTGCTGATTATCAGCACAGACCCCCCCCCCCCCGACAGAGAGAGCTGCCGATTGGCTCTCCCTGTCAGCATGAAGCGAGGAATGCCGTTTCCCGGCACTTCCAGGTTCACGCGATGATCACGTGGTAAGAAGCCTCTGTCAGGACTCCGGTGGCAGCCCTGATACATGGGAGTCAGCGCAGAGGGGGGAGGGTAGAAACTGGTAGGATCAGCCAGTTATTTCATACTCAGCACAAGCACTGTGCTCTATAACAGGCTTTAAAGGAACAGGATCTTCTTTAATGGTGCCAAAACACATAAAAATATATTTTGTTATAAAAACATCGTTATTGGAGTCCAAAGTTTTAAAAGAATCGGGGGGGGGCAATGAATGTTGTCCACATTTCATAAAGTCAATTCAGTGCACATGTACAATATACACATAAAGTAGTTACTGTAACCAGCGTGATGCTTGTTGCTCGACATGTTTCACTTTTCAGCTTCTTCAGGAGCTTATAAAGCAATATGTAGCTACAAAAAGACAAAAATAAAAAATACCAACAATAATGCAAAAAATTGGTATAAACATTTATTAACCACTTGACAACTGGGCACTTAAACCCCCCTCCTGCCCAGACCAATTTTCAGCTTTCAGCGCTCTCACACTTCGACAATTACTCAGTCATGTAATACTGTACCCAAATGAATTTTTTGTCCTTTTCTTCATAGAAATAGAGCTTTCTTTTGGTGGTATTTGATCACCTCTGGGTTTTTTATTTTTTGCGCTTTAAATGAAAAAAGACCGAAAATTTTGAAAAAAAACGCATTTTTCTTAGTTTCTGTGATAAAACTTTGCAAATTATTAATTTTTCTTCATAAATTTTGGCCACAATTTATACTGCTACATATCTTTGGTAAAAATAACCCAAATTAGTGGATATTATTTGGTCTTTGTGAAAGTTAGAGAGTCTACAAGCTGTGGTGCAAATCATAAAAAATTGATCACACTTGATATACTGGCAGCCTATCTCATTTCTTGCGACCCGAACAAGTTAGGAAAGTACAAATACCCCCCAAATGACCCCTTTTTTGAAAGTAGACATTCCAAGGTATTTAGTAAGATGCATGGTGAGCTTTTTGATGTTGTCATTTTTTCCCACAATTCTTTGCAAAATGAAGATTTTTTTCCCCCCACAAAATTGTCATTGTAATAGGTTATTTCTCTCACGTGGCATGTGTATTCCACAAATAACACCCCGAAAAGTGAAGTGGAGAATCAGTCCCCTTTTTCCTTGTCAAAAGAAGTTTATTGAGTGTACAATATTATAAAGATACATAAAGTAAGCTTACAAGGATCTATAAAGTAAGCTCATTGTTTTACAGTAGGGTTTATATAGGTAAATATCATGAAATTTCAAATATTAAACATTGGGTTCACGTAAACCTAAATTAAAGATATATATCATTTCCTTAGTTACTTTTGTAGGTATTTAAATGATTTATACCTACTATACATATTGTTTACAAGTAGAGTGTATATAGGTCAAATAAATTCTGATAATGAGCTTTAATCGTAAGGTGGAGAAAAGGAAAGAGAAAGAAGAAAAAGGGTTGAAAGGTAGAGGTATGGTCCACAAGGTTGTCCCGCTCATCAGTTTATTATTCTTTTTAGTTCTCTTTGAAGCCTTAGAATGGGTGTCTCTGTAAGTCATTTAATCTGTTACCATGGCAACAGGACAGAGTCATTGAAGTTTGACAGGAACTGTTGTTTTATCCAAGGATGCCAAAGTTTTTCAAATTTTGGAATTTGATTTTAATCGATGGCTACCATCTTAGTATGGGACATTGTATTATTCATTCTGTGAATTGTTTCTGCTAGTACCAATGTAGGAGATTTCCATGCCTTGGCCACTGTTTGTTTTGCAGCCGTTATTAGTTGGATCATAAGTTTGAATTGAGAGAGTGTTAACCATTCCGGTTTTAGATTAAGTAAAGTTAAATATGGATCTGGTTGTATTATTTTTTTAAATATTTTAGATGCAATCACGAAGACTTCCTTCCAGAAGGTTTGGATTACTGGGCACGTCCACCATATGTGTAAATATGTGCTTATTTCTGGGCATCCTCGAAAACAAAGAGCTGAGGTATTAGGTGAATATTTTGCCACTCTAGCGGGTACAAGGTACCAGCGAGTTAGGACTTTATAATTTGTCTCCAGTGCTAAGATGTTGGGTGAAGATGACTTAGATGTGAGCCATATGTTAGACCAGTCCGTGTCTTCTAAAGTTCGTCCCAGGTCCTCCTCCCACCTCTGAACGTAAGAGCGTTTATTAAGATTTGCTACTCCATATAATTGATTATAAAGTGATGAAATTGTACCTTTAGCAAATGGATCTTTTGTACAGATTGATTCAAAAATGGATAATTGGGATAATGGTGTATCCCCCTTTAGGAATGGTGTATAGAAATTTTTGATTTGGAGATATCTAAATATCTCAGAGTTTGGTAGATCATATTTTTCTAAGCGATGGGAATGAAAGAAATGATTTAGATGCTATGAAGTCATTTAGTGTCTGAATGCCTGATGTTGTCCAAGCTTTAAAAGAATTTGGGTAGATCCATGCCGGATAAAAGGCCGGATTTCTGATAAAAGAAAGGAGAGGATTGTGTGGAGATTGTAACTGATATTTGGTTTTTAGTTTATCCCAGAGAGATAAGAAGTGTTTAGTTATGGGATTATGAATTTTAAAGCGGTCTTTAGGATCAAGCCATAATAAGTTTGATATTAATAGAGGGTCATTTTCTGAAGCCTCTATAAATACCCATAATGGGATTTCCTGTTTTGCATGGTATTTGGACAGACTGGCCAAATGTGCTGCTCTGTAGTAGTTAGTAAAATTAGGGTATCCCAGGCCTCCTTTATTTTTGGGAAGCTGTAGTGTGTGTATAGGTATACGTGGTTTAGAAGAGCCCCATATAAACAAAGTTGCTCTTTTTTGTACTATTCTCAAAAAATAGGAAGGAATTGGAATAGAGAGGACTCTGAATAGATAAAGCAATTTGGGTAGAATAGTCATTTTGATTGCATTAATCTTCCCTATCCAGGATAAAGGAAGTTGCGACCATTGTTTTATTAGATTTGTAATCTGTCTTAATACAGGAGGATAATTGGTTGAGAATAAGTCAGAATGAGATGCTGTTAAATGAATTCCAAGATATGGGATTGATTTTTCTGCCCATGTGAATGGGAGTGCAGCCCTAGCCGGGATCAATTCCATGTTTGTGAGTGAAATATTAAGCACTAGGCATTTCTTAGGATTAATCATAAGGCCGGATAGGGCTGCAAATCCATCAAGAGCTGGTATTAAGTTAGGACCAGAGACCTGTGGTGATGATAGAAAAAGTAATATATCGTCTGCAAATATACATAATTTGTGTGTAATACCTCCTACTTCAATGCCAGTTATAGTTTGGTTTGTTCTGATGTATTGGGCCATGGGTTCGAGTATAAGAGCAAATAATAAGGGAGATAATGGGCAACCCTGTCGGGTACCTCTTTCGATATTAAAGGCATCAGATTTGTATCCAGCATATTTTATATAGGCTTTGGGTTTATTATATAATGCTTTGATCCATGTTAAAAAGTGGGGTCCAAAACCCCATTTTTGTAATGAATATTGCATATATTGCCAGGATACTGTGTCAAGTGCCCTCTTAATATCGAGAGATAGAAAACATAAAGGGATTTTCCGTTTTTTAGCAACATGTGCCAATAACACTGCCCTGCGTATATTATCGCCTGCCTGTCTATTTGGCATAAAGCCTACTTAATCTCTATGTATTAATTTTCCTATAATGCTATTGAGGCGTTTTGCTATTATTTTTGCTAATAATTTAATATCAAGGTTTAACAGAGAGATAGGCCGATAATTCACACAGGAAGTATCATCAGAAAGGGGTTTTGGGATCATACAAACAATTGCCATTAGTGTTTCTTGCCGAAAAGAATGTCCATCTAGAAGTTTGTTAAAAGTTTCAGTGAGAATGGGAGAGAGTATTTCTGAGAATGTTTTATAGTATAAAGCCGAGTAGCCGTCTGGGCCTGGTCTTTTGTTAAGTTTTAGGTCTTTTATGGCGTTAGCCACTTCATCTATAGTTATAGGCTCATCCAAACTGCTTTTTTGATTCTGAGATAACTCAGGTAAGGTTATTTTTGAGAAGAAGGATTCAGCCTCTGTAGGATTAAATTCATTGTTTGTCTTGTATAAAGTTGCGAGATGTGAGTGAAATTTATGGACTATTTTAACTGGATTACAAGTATAAAAATTTTTTGATAATTTCAAACGTGTTGGTTTGAAAGATTTGTTAGTTGAATTTAATGCCCGAGCCAAATATGTACCTGGTTTGTTTGTATTCATGTAGAAATTGTGTTTGGAGCGTTTGAGGAATTTATCAACTGACTCAGTGAGAAATAGATCGTATTCCAATCTAGATTTTTCCAGATGAGATTTTGTACTCTGAGATGGATTATCTTGGAATGATATGTAGGCTGCATTAAAATTGAGTTCTAGTTTTTTTGCTAGATTTTTGCGTTCCCGTTTAAATAGTGCCATTTGTCTTTGTATTGTACCACGCAAGACAGGCTTATGAGCTTCCCACAGTGTTATTGGGGAGATGTCTGTTGTATTATTAATTGATATGTATTCCTTTAAAGCTTGTTCAATGGCCATCTGATGTAGTGGGTGTTTGAGCATTATGTCCGGTAAGGACCATGTTGGGTCATGCGCTTTTGGTATGGCTGAGGCTATAGTAGTGTATACTGCATTATGGTCAGACCACGGAATCGGAATTATATCTGATGCAATAATTTCTGGTATCATTCATATTGTTAGAAAAATATGATCTATTCTGGTGAAGGTTTGATGAGGGTGCGAGAAATAAGTGAATTTCTTTTTCATTGGGTTACTTTCTCTCCACGAATCTACCAGATTGTATTTGGAAAGAAGTTGAGAAAAAGGTAATCTAGAGGTTATTTTGGATGGTGTAAAAGGTGATTTATCTAGAAATGGGAGGAGGACCTGGTTTGAATCCCCACACATTATCACTGTTCCTATTTTGTGTGTATTAATCACTTGTAATATATGTGAGAGGAATGGTGTAGGTTGTTTGTTAGGAGTGTAGTAGGAAATCACCGTGATTGCTGTATCCATTATATAACCCATGAGTATCAGGTATCTACCTTCTGGGTCTTTAATTTCTGATGATAAGGTGAATGGTGTGGATCGGTGAAATGCAATTAGAGTTCCCCTTTGCTTGGTACAGGCAGAAGCCGTGTAAATTTGTTGATAAAAAGGAGAAATATATTTTGGAGTAGAATCTTTGGTGAAGTGTGTTTCTTGGAGGCATACTATGTGAGCCTTCTTGTTATGGAAAGTACGGAAGGCTTTGGTCCTTTTTTGAGGGACATTTATTCCCTGAACATTCAGGGAAAGTATATTCAGTGGTGCCATGGCAACAGATCAAATAGTTTTGACTTACTTTTTGTTATGCAGAGCTGACTGCGCAGATCAACCTGTGTGGACTGAAGAGATGAAAAGATAGAAAAGAAACCAGTGAATTCTGGAGTAAAGAGTAAACAAAAAACATATGAGATTAGATGATACATTGTATAAATTATTTTTTGCAAGTAATCACAATTTACCCGTGAAAGAGAATAAATATCTCTCTCAGGGGAATAAGTGCCTTCGTCACACTCCCACATAATATGGTTGGGAGAATGAGGAGGGCTAATGGGGGTACACGGATCTTCCGCTTACAGGAGAGAAGTGCTATGTCAAAAGACATCAAAATGATGTTTCATTAATTAGAGTGCAGAATATAGTTTTTGTTGAAATTATTTATTCCAGGGTGGTTGTATATGGTTAGTCTTGCCCTAGGCTAAATAATTCAGTTAGAAAGGTACTGTTAATAACTTTGGTATTGATGAAGATAGTTTGAATTATTTTGGGATTTTAACCCTTTTAGAGTAAACAATTATATATTTTATTCATATGTAACTGTTTAGATATGTTAACTCATAAAATTGAGGTTGTATTGCTTCAGATTAGAATAAACAAAAACATAATTCTATAAACTAGTTAGGTAATAATATATTTGTTTTAAGAAAAGAAAAGAAAAAGCTTCCATTACTTCTGGATTATTGAACATATTTGTCCTAAAAAGTAATAAATCTATTGTTATTACCTGATAATATATAACTGAACAAGAATTTCCTTATTTCACTTATATATTCTAAGGCTATATGAATCAGAAGTAATAAGAAATATAACTGGAATTTAACATGATCCCACACAGTGTGTGACTATCAGAATGCAGTTACATTCAGTTATAAATACAGGTTTTTTATAGAGAACCATCTCTTAGTATAATAAATGAAGAGATATCAGGAATTAGGATGTCAGTCCATTGAATCTTCTTGGTCCATGGATGATGTGGCATAACGGCCTCTTTTGTGAGGATGATGATTCCCATTTTGTTCTGGAATTTTCTGGGTGCTGCCTGAAGGTGAAGATGATGCCATTCTTCTGCGTGTGGGAGGGTTGCTGCTTGTGGGTTCTGTCAGATTTAATTTTAAAAGGGTTTGTTGTAGTTCATCTGCTGATCTGCTTCTGTAAATTGTACCTTGGTGGTTAAATCTGACTGATAATGTTGTGGCATTGCAGTTCCATTAGTTGGGGTTTCATGGATCGTCTTTTAGTAATAGTAAGTTGGGATAGGTCAGCAAAAATTTGATAATTGTGTCCTTGAAAATTAAGTTCCTTTTTTTCTCTTGCAGCAATTAGTATTTGTTCTTTCGTTCTGTAATAATGAAATTTTGTGATTATATCACGTGGGGGTCCATCTTTCTTTTTGGCTGTGAGGGCTCTGTGTACTCTGTCCAGTTCTAAACGTTCAATAGGGATATCTGGCTTTAGTTCTTGTAATAGAGCAGTAATAGTAGATTGCAGGTCTGTCACGGTTTCAGGTATTCCCCTTATGCGCAAGTTTGAACGTCTGGCTCTATTTTCGTAATCTTCGAGCTTAGTTTGAAGTATTAAATTCTCTTCTTTTAATTGTTCCAATTCTGTTATATTTTCTTGGGTTGTAATTTCAATTTCATCCATTTTTATTTCTAAGGCTGCGGTGCGGTTTCCCAGCTCTCTTATTTCTTTGGTTAGGCTTTTTGTTATTTGGTCTGAGGTTTGTTTTAAAGCCTTATGAAGCATCTTTTCAAATTGTAATAATATTACTGGGGATGCTGAGGAGGCTTGTGGAGAAGTTTGTGAGAGGATTTGTTCTGTATGTGACTCAAATGGAGAGTCTTGCTGTGACATTTTCTGTCTGTGAGAGCACCCTGATGCTGTATCTTGTGAGGTGACTGGAGCTGCTTCAGCTGCAGTGAGTGCCTGTGAGCTCTTTGTGAGGTGATTTTTATTTCTGCCACGGTTTCCTCCCAGTACCATATTTCCTGCCCAAACTTTCACAGTTTGTTCCCAGGGGCAAAAAGGTTCAAATGGATACCTTTTGAGCCTGCAGGCTCCGCTTTGTCCTTCTCTTCTCTCCTCAGCGGTGTGGAGCTCTAACAATGCATGTCTGCTCCGCTAGGCTCCGCCCATCTCCCCCCAATCAGTCCCCTTTTTAACTCAATTCATTTTAGTGGGTCGGCATAACTGCCAGGCAACCAAAATTTTTATATGAAGGCCAACATTAGTCATCCCTGTGTCCCTGTTATGTTGGGATTATTTATTCTCCCTTGCACTGGAATTTTTAACTTTTCTCTCCATAATTTGATGTTTTATACAAATATATATATACAAAATGTAGGTGAAGGTGCTAAATCTGATTCTTCATTTTTTATTGCAGATGTACGCGGTATTTACTGCAGACACAGCTCACAAGGCAAGACTACCCAAGTGAGCAAGACAGAATATGAAAGCTACATTGAGACTCCACCAGCATGTGATGTTCACAAGGAGTCTCCAGCAGCATGTGATGTTCACAAGGAGTCTCCAGCAGCATGTGACGTTCACACGGAGACACCGCCAGCATGCGATTTTCACATGGAGACTTCATCAGCATGGGATGTTCACATGGAGATACAACCAGCATGTGTTGTTCCCACGGAGACACCACCAGCATGTGACGTTCCCACGGAGACACCACCAGCATGTGACGTTCCCACGGAGACACCACCAGCATGTGACGTTCCCACAGAGACACCACCAGCATGTGACGTTCCCACGGAGACACCACCAGCATATGACGTTCACACAGAGACACCACCAGCATGTGACGTTCACAAGGAGTCTCCACCAGTATGTGACGTTCACAAGGAGTCTCCACCAGAATGTGATGTTTATAATGAGACCCCTCCATAATGTGATGTTCACAATGAGACTACTCCAGAATTTCACGATCACAATTAATCTCCTCCAGAATGTGACATTCATAATGAGACTCCTCCAGAATATGATGTTCATAAGGAGATTCTTCCAGAATGTGACATTCATGTAAAGAATTCACCAGCATGTGATGTTACCATGGAGACTCCACCAGCATGTGACGTTCACATGGAAAATCCACCAGCATGTGACGTTCACACGGAGACTCCACCAGCATGTGACGAAGATGGGGGCAAGGTTACAAGAAAGGATAGGCACATACTAGTGGTAGGGGATTCAGTTATTGGAAAGATACAGAGGGCAATCTGTCACAAAGACCGTTATCGCAAAATAGTATGTTGTTTACCGGGCGCTCGGGTTCGGAACATTGCAGATTGCATGGATATTTGTTGGATGGTGCTGGAGAGGACCCAGCTGTCATGGTATATATCGGTACCAATGACAAAGTTAGAGAAAGCTGGAGCGCCCTACAAAATGATTTCAGGGACCTAGGGGCTATATTAAAGAAAAGGTCCCCCAAGGCAATATTTTCAGAAATACTGCCGGTACCTTGAGCCACACCAGAGAGGCAACAGGAGCTTAGGGTACTTAACAAGTGGCTGAGGAACTGGTGCAGGGAGGAAGGGTTTGGCTTCATGGCGAACTGGGCTGACTTTTCAGGTGGTTACCATCTTTATAGTAGTGACGGATTGCACTTGAATGGGAGGGGTGCAGCTTTTTTGGGATTAAAGATGGCCAAAATGTTGGAAGAAAATTTAAACTAGGTGATAAGGAGGAGGGATTAAAGGATGATTTGCTAGTGAAAGATTCTCATCAGCAGCTTCTGAATCACGAACTATCAATGTAGTTGGACAAACAAGACAATTGTCTTTTTCCTAGAAGAAGACTCCACCAAAAGTTTGAGGAACCCTCCCAGGGACCAGGTACCAACACAGGTCCCTACACTGGCTGTCACCGGCTGCCACTCCAGTATCCAGGGGGCCTTCCCATTAGCCCTCTATTTCCCTTTTTGGAGCTTCTGAATCACCAACTATGAATGTAAATGGACAAACAAGATGATTGACTGTTCCTAGAAGAAGACTCAACAAAAAGTCTGAGGAACCCTCCCAAGGGACCAGGTATGGCTGTACCAACACAGGTCCCTACACTGGTGGCGGCTGCCACTCCAGTAACCAGAGGGTCTTCCCATCAGCCCTCCATTTTCGTTTTTGGAACTTCTGAATCACCAACTATCAATGCAGCTGGACAAACAAGACAATTGGCTGTTCCTAGAAGAAGACTCAACAAAAAGTCTGAGGAAGCCTCCCTGGGACCAGGTACGGCTGTACCAACACAGGTCCCTACACTGGTGCGAGCTGCCACTCCAGTAACCGGAGGGTCTTCCCATCAGCCCTCTATTTACCTTTCTGCAGCTTCTGCAGAAGCTTTAAGGTTCGACAATACTTCGCCAAAACATAATCACCTGAAGAACAAGGGGGAGTATGGAAGAGGGAGAGAGGGAGGAAAAGGGGGGGAGGAAAGGTTGGAGAAAGAAGGGGGTGAGGGTTGGGGGGAAGCCCCACACCCCTTCCTTACTCTTAACCTCCCCATCCCCCCTCCTTTCCTCCCTCTCTCCCTCTTTCATACTCCCCCTCCCCCTTGGGCGTGTGTTGGACCGGCTATGAGGGGAGGTTGGAGGCCAGTATTCTTTGGGTGTGTTTTGGAGTGTTATATACATAGATTGTAGTTTAGGATAAGTTTGGATTTCTTCTGGAGGTGCTTTGAGTGGACATAATTCATGAACTCCGTTCAGCGGGGGCGGGCCTTAGAGAACAGAGGCCGCATACAGGCAGCGCAGAGGCTTAGGAGTTAGCCTTGCAGCACTGGGGTCCATGGTTCAAATCCTGACCAGGACACTATCTGCATGGAGTTTGCATGTTCTCCCTGTGCTTGCATGGGTTTCCTCCGGGTACTCCGGTTTCCTCCCACACTACAAAGACATGCTACCTTGCGTTGGTGGTGCAGTGGTGAGCATAGCTGCCTTTCAAGCAGCTGACCCGGGTTCGATTCCCGGCCAACTCCTTCTCCAATACTTGGAGTCCTCAGAGAGAAAAGCGCTATACAAGGGTGGAATGAAGAATGAAGCGAATGTGTGGAATGTTTGAGGAAGAAAATGTTCCCCCAGAATCTATAGAAGGTGAACCCAGCAACTGATAGAAGACGCTTAGGCTGCGATCACACCTAGGCCTTCCGGATCGTGGGCAAAATTACTGCGATTCCAGATTGTGGTCCAGTTATTTTCAATGGCACCCCAATCACGGGACAATATTGTCACCTGACAAATCACACAAAAAAAATCGCGGGACGCCTATTTCCTATAGGCCGTCAGGCAACAATCGCGGCAAAATCACGCCTCGATTGGAATGATATTGAAAGTAAAGGGATCGCAAGCGTGTGCTGCGTTTTGCACCGATTCGGGAATCCAGAACACCTAGGTGTGACCAAATCCTCGCCATGTCCATCATACGACAAGAACTTCCTGCACAAACGTCCCCCAACATGAATAATACACCCATACCCCCCCAACATGAATATTACACCCATACTCCTCAGCAGAAATATTACACCCATACTCCCCCCATCAGGAATATTACACCAACACCCCCCAACATGAATATTACACCCATACCCACCCAACATGAATATTACACCGACACCCTCTCAGCAGGAATATTACACACATACCCCCCCAGCAGGAATATTACACCCATACTCCCCCAACATGAATATTACACCCATACCCCCCAGCAGGAATATTACACCCATACCCCCCAGCAGGAATATTACACCGACACCCCCCCATCCTGACACTGACGTCCCCCCAGCAGGAATATTACACCGACACCCCCCATCCCGACACTGACGTCCCCCCAGGAATATTACACCGACACCCCCCATCCTGACACCGACGTCCCCCCAGGAATATTACAACGAAACCCCCCATCCTGACACCCCCCAGGAATATTACACCGACACCCCCCATCCTGACACTGACATCCCCCAGGAATATTACACCGACACCCCCCATCCTGACATTGACATCCCCCCAGCAGGAATAAGAAAATAAGGATGATCCTCAGCTCCATCTAGTGGTCATAATGCAGTACATGTATGACAGGAAGCTACACAGACCAATAGGGTGGTTAGAGGGTTGGAAAGGGGCGGCCACGACGTGTCCATGCCCAGTAAGTGCCAAAATATTTCCTCTGCTCAGGGGTCCACACTTAAGGCAAGGTGATTTCCATTCTAGCAGCAGATTTGATAGAAAATAAAGTGTGTCGCTGTGGTGAAGCAGGGGCTGTTATCTGCTAGTACTTACCCTTGGAGGATCTTCGGCAGGCTTTGGCACACAGCGCTCTTTGTTGCTCCACTTCATCTTTCTCTTGATATTCACTTAACAAGGAGCTGAGGTATTCTTCCTGTGACAAGAAGAAGGGAAGACGTAAGAGTCCCTATCCTGGACAAGAAGAGCTCAGCAATCAAGGCTTCATAGCAGGAGTCCAGGCAGACCTTAAAGTGGACCTCTCAGCAACTTTACAAGTCTGCATGAAGAAATAGAATATACCGTATTCTTCTATCCCTTCTACAAGTGCAAAAATGTCACTTTTCATCCTGCCGGAAATATACAGAGCTCAGAACTTTCTGCTCTCGTTGTCTCTGGACTGTTTTCAGTCCCAGTTCTCTATGTGGACTACAAAACATCACCTCACTATGTTATAGACAGGGGGGAGTATTCTGTAATCCAAACACACTTTCTGTCCTACGGTGACAACACAATGTCTCCATAGATTCAGTACAATGAGTGTTGTCACCCTAGGACAGGAAGTTACTGGCAGGATCAAAGACAAAGGGAAAAGAAATTGAATGCAGCCACCATATCTAAGGACTGCTCAGCTGAAGTATAGTACATTTTTGTATTTCGGATTCCCCCATAAATCAGTTGGCCCCATCCGTGTACCCCCACAAATCACTTGCCCCATCAGAGTGCCCCAATAGATCAGTCACCCCATCAGAATGTCCTCTTAGATTAGCTGCACCCATCAGAGTACATATATAGATCAGTTGCCCCATTACAGTGTCCCCATAGATTAATTTCTCATCACAATGCCCCCATAGATTAGTTGCCTCATCATCGTGCCCCCATAGATTAGTTCCCTCCATCAGAGTACCCCCATAGATCAGTTGCCCCATCACAGAGCTCAGTGTACCTGTAGGAGAACTCCCTATAGCCTGGCAGGCAGAAGGTGGGAGCTGGCAGGAGAAATGTGCTGCAGGGCACACAGCAGGCACGTGAAGTCATTGGCATGCCTAGCAACCAATGACTGCTGCTCAATGGACCAGGACTTGTGTGCAGTCCGTCATGTTAGTGAAGGCTCCATGAACCTATCAGCCTGTGCAGGAGGCGGAGCCAGGGACTTTATGTGGGAGGAGACTCATCTAATCTCTCGGTGTAGGAGAATTCAGACTGAGGAGTGGGTGGAGCAGAATAGGTAGGGGCGGGGCGAAGGAGTATGACGTAATGTTGTGGGGGAGGTGCTAGGAGAGGGAGCCTGTCACCTGTGCCCTGCCCCCGAGCATAATGCCTGGGTCATGTGACCCTTCCCCCCCTTGTCTTGGCCCCCTGCTTCCAGTCATATGCTCTACTGATCTACTGACCACCCCCCTCCCCCATAGATCTCCTGCTCTGTATGGACAATCACTCATGCCCCATACTTGGGGAAAAGGAAAAATTGGAACAGGGAACAAAGGAATATAAATGTAAATATGGCGGAACACAGCGTGCCGCGGTGACAACTTTCCACCATATCAGTCTCCGGTCTGCGCGTTCCAGTAATGCGCACAGAAATGCACGTTTCCACGCAATCCCGGAACACGCAAAAATATCTGCCTCACGCTTGTAGTGCCATTTATTGTAAATGTCCCCCCAAAACGTGAGACCCCAATACAAGAAATGTGGCAAAAATGCGCGGGAAATAAAACAAAGCGGAACGCGTCATGAGATACTTTGTCAGGCTTGTGGGGCATAGGGCAACGCACTGAAATGAATAGGGGGCGCTATGCTTGTTGGGGGTTTGTCATCCAGGTGTATGTCAGAGGAGTGACTGGGACCGGCATTGGTGTCAGCGGACGCACTATTAACCCCCAGCATTGGTGTCAGCAGACGCACTATTAACCCCCAGCATTGGTGTCAGCGGATGTACTATTAACCCCCAGCATTGGTGTCAGCGGACGCACTATTAACCCTCAGCATTGGTGTCAGCGGACGCACTATTAACCCCGGCATTGGTGTCAGCGGACGCACTATTAACCCCCAGCATTGGTATCAGCGGACGCACTATTAACCCCCAGCATTGGTGTCAGCGGACGCACTATTAATCCCCAGCATTGGTGTCAGCGGACGCACTATTAACCCTGGCATTGGTGTCAGCGGACGCACTATTAACCCCCAGCATTGGTATCAGCGGACGCACTATTAACCCCCAGCATTGGTATCAGCGGACGCACTATTAATCCCCAGCATTGGTGTCAGCGGACGCACTATTAACCCCCAACACTGGTGTCAGCGGATGCACTGTTAACCCCGGCATTGGTGTCAGCGGACGCACTATTAACCCACAGCATTGGTGTCAGTGGACGCACTATTAACCCACAGCATTGGTGTCAGCGGACGCACATTTAACCCCCAGCATTGGTGTCAGCGGACGCACTATTAACACCCAGCATTGGTGTCAGCGGACGCACTATTAACCCCCAGCATTGGTGTCAGCGGACGCACTATTAACTCCCAGCATTGGTGTCAGCGGACGCACTATTAACCCCCAGCATTGGTGTCAGCGGACGCACTATTAACCCCCAGCATTGGTGTCAGCGGACGCACATTTAACCCCCAGCATTGGTGTCAGCGGACGCACTATTAACTCCCAGCATTGGTGTCAGCGGACTCAATATTAACCCCCAACATTGGTGTCAGCGGACGCACTATTAACTCCCAGCATTGGTGTCAGCGGACGCACTATTAACTCCCAGCATTGGTGTCAGCGGACTCAATATTAACCCCCAACATTGGTGTCAGTGGACGCTCTATTAACACCCAGCATTGGTGTCAGCGGACGCACTATTAACCCCCCAGCATTGGTGTCAGCGGACGCACTATTAACCCCGGCATTGGTGTCAGCGGACACACTATTAACTCCCAACATTGGTGTCAGCGGACGCACTATTAACGCACAGCATTGCTGTCAGCGGACGCACTATTAACCCACAGCATTGGTGTCAGCGGACGCACATTTAACCCCCAGCATTGGTGTCAGTGGACGCATTATTAACTCCCAGCATTGGTGTCAGCGGACGCACTATTAACTCCCAGCATTGGTGTCAGCGGACGCACTATTAACCCCCAGCATTGGTGTCAGCGGACGCACTATTAACCCCCAGCATTGGTGTCAGCGGACGCACTATTAACCCCCAACATTGGTGTCAGCGGACGCATTATTAACTGCCAGCATTGGTGTCAGCGGACGCACTATTAACTCCCAGCATTGGTGTCAGCGGACGCACTATAAACCCACAGCATTGGTGTCAGCGGACGCACTATTAACTCCCAGCATTGGTGTCAGCGGACTCAATATTAACCCTCAGCATTGGTGTCAGCGAACGCTCTATTAACTCCCAGCATTGGTGTCAGCGGACGCACTATTAACTTCCAACATTGGTGTCAGCGGACGCATTATTAACCCCGGCATTGATGTCAGCGGACGTACTATTAACCCCGGCATTGGTGTCAGCGGACTCAATATTAACCCCCAGCATTGGTGTCAGTGGACGCTCTATTAACCCCGGCATTGGTGTCAGCGGACGCACTATTAACCCCCAGCATTGGTGTCAGCGGACTCAATATTAACCCCCCAACATTGGTGTCAGCGAACGCACTATTAACCCCCAGCGTTGTTGTCAGCGGACGCACTATTAACCCCGTCATTGGTGTCAGCGGACTCAATATTAACCCCCCAACATTGGTGTCAGCGGACGCACTATTAACTCCCAGCATTGGTGTCAGCGGACGCACTATTAACCCCCAGCGTTGTCAGCGGACGCACTATTAACTCCCAGCATTGGTGTCAGCGGACGCATTATTAACCCCGGCATTGATGTCAGCGGACGTACTATTAACCCCGGCATTGGTGTCAGCGGACTCAATATTAACCCCCAGCATTGGTGTCAGTGGACGCTCTATTAACCCCGGCATTGGTGTCAGCGGACTCAATATTAACCCCCAGCATTGGTGTCAGTGGACGCTCTATTAACCCCGGCATTGGTGTCAGCGGACGCACTATTAACCCCCAGCATTGGTGTCAGCGGACTCAATATTAACCCCCCAACATTGGTGTCAGCGAACGCACTATTAACCCCCAGCGTTGTTGTCAGCGGACGCACTATTAACCCCGTCATTGGTGTCAGCGGACTCAATATTAACCCCCCAACATTGGTGTCAGCGGACGCACTATTAACTCCCAGCATTGGTGTCAGCGGACGCACTATTAACCCCCAGCGTTGTCAGCGGACGCACTATTAACCCCCAGCATTGGTGTCAGCGGACGCACTATTAACCCACAGCATTGGTGTCAGCGGACGCACATTTAACCCCCAGCATTGGTGTCAGCGGACGCACTATTAACTCCCAGCATTGGTGTCAGCGGACGCACTATTAACACCCAGCATTGGTGTCAGCGGACGCACTATTAACCCCCAGCATTGGTGTCAGCGGACGCACTATTAACTCCCAGCATTGGTGTCAGCGGACTCAATATTAACCCCCAACATTGGTGTCAGCGGACGCACTATTAACTCCCAGCATTGGTGTCAGCAGACGCATTATTAACTCCCAGCATTGGTGTCAGTGAACGCACTATTAACCCCCAGCATTGGTGTCAGCGAACGCTCTATTAACTCCCAGCATTGGTGTCAAAGGACGCACTATTACCCCCCCAGCATTGGTGTCAGCGGACGCACTATTAACCCCGGCATTGGTGTCAGCGGACGCACTATTAACTCCCAGCATTGGTGTCAGCGAACGCACTATTAACTCCCAGCATTGGTGTCAGTGAACGCACTATTAACCCCCAGCATTGGTGTCAGCGAACGCTCTATTAACTCCCAGCATTGGTGTCAAAGGACGCACTATTACCCCCCCAGCATTGGTGTCAGCGGACGCACTATTAACCCCGGCATTGGTGTCAGCGGACACACTATTCACTCCCAACATTGGTGTCAGCGGACGCACTATTAACGCACAGCATTGCTGTCAGCGGACGCACTATTAACCCACAGCATTGGTGTCAGCGGACGCACATTTAACCCCCAGCATTGGTGTCAGCGGACGCACTATTAACTCCCAGCATTGGTGTCAGCGGACGCACTATTAACCCCCAGCATTGGTGTCAGCGGACGCACTATTAACCCCCAGCATTGGTGTCAGCGGACTCAATATTAACCCCCAACATTGGTGTCAGCGGACGCATTATTAACTGCCAGCATTGGTGTCAGCGGACGCACTATTAACTCCGGCATTGGTGTCAGCGGACGCACTATAAACCCACAGCATTGGTGTCAGCGGACGCACTATTAACTCCCAGCATTGGTGTCAGCGGACTCAATATTAACCCTCAGCATTGGTGTCAGCGGACGCACTATTAACACCCAGCATTGGTGTCAGCGAACGCACTATTAACTCCCAGCATTGGTGTCAGCGAACGCTCTATTAACACCCAGCATTGGTGTCAGCGAACGCACTATTAACTCCTAGCATTGGTGTCAGCGGACGCATTATTAACCCCGGCATTGGTGTCAGCGGACGCACTATTAACCCCGGCATTGGTGTCAGCGGACTCAATATTAACCCCCAGCATTGGTGTCAGTGGACGCTCTATTAACCCCGGCATTGGTGTCAGCGGACGCACTATTAACCCCCAGCATTGGTGTCAGCGGACTCAATATTAACCCCCCAACATTGGTGTCAGCGAACGCACTATTAACCCCCAGCGTTGTTGTCAGCGGACGCACTATTAACCCCGTCATTGGTGTCAGCGGACTCAATATTAACCCCCCAACATTGGTGTCAGCAGACGCTCTATTAACTCCCAGCATTGGTGTCAGCGGACGCACTATTAACCCCCAGCTATGTTGTCAGCGGACGCACTATTAACTCCCAGCATTGGTGTCAGCGGACGCACTATTAACCCCCAGCATTGGTGTCAGCGGACGCTCTATTAACTCCCAGCATTGGTGTCAGCGGACGCACTATTAACCCCCAGCATTGGTGTCAGCGGACGCACTATTAACCCCCAGCATTGGTGTCAGCGGACGCACTATTAACCCCCAGCACTGGTGTCAGCGGACGCACTATTAACCCCCAGCACCGGTGTCAGCGGATGCACTATTACCCCCCAGCATTGGTGTCAGCGGATGCACTATTAACCCCCAGCATTGGTGTCAGCGGACGCACTATTAACCCCCGGCATTGGTGTCAGCGGACGCACTATTAACCCCCAGCACCGGTGTCAGCGGACGCACTATTAACCCCCGGCATTGGTGTCTGCGGACGCACTATTAACCCCCAGTATTGGTGTCAGCGGACGCACTATTAACCCCCAGCATTGGTGTCAGCGGACGCTCTATTAACTCCCAGCATTGGTGTCAGCGGACGCACTATTAACCCCCAGCATTGGTGTCAGCGGACGCACTATTAACCCCCAGCATTGGTGTCAGCGGACGCACTATTAACCCCCAGCACTGGTGTCAGCGGACGCACTATTAACCCCCAGCACCGGTGTCAGCGGATGCACTATTACCCCCCAGCATTGGTGTCAGCGGATGCACTATTAACCCCCAGCATTGGTGTCAGCGGACGCACTATTAACCCCCGGCATTGGTGTCAGCGGACGCACTATTAACCCCCAGCACCGGTGTCAGCGGACGCACTATTACCCCCCAGCATTGGTGTCAGCGGACGCTCTATTAACCCCAGCATTGGTGTCAGCGGACGCACTATTAACCCCCAGTATTGGTGTCAGCGGACGCACTATTAACCCCCAGCATTGGTGTCAGCGGACGCTCTATTAACCCCGGCATTGGTGTCAGCGGACGCACTATTAACCCCCAACATTGGTGTCAGCGGACGCACTATTAACCCCCAGCATTGGTGTCAGCGGACGCTCTATTAACCCCGGCATTGGTGTCAGCGGACGCTCTATTAACCCCGGCATTGGTGTCAGCGGACGCACTATTAACCCCCAACATTGGTGTCAGCGGACGCACTATTAACTCCGAACATTGGTGTCAGCGGACGCTCTATTAACCCCGGCATTGGTGTCAGCGGACGCACTATTAACCCCCAACATTGGTGTCAGCGGACGCACTATTAACCCCCAGCATTGGTGTCAGCGGACGCACTATTAACCCCCAGCATTGGTGTCAGCGGACGCACTATTAACCCCCAGCATTTGTGTCAGCGGACGCACTATTAACCCCCAGCATTGGTGTCAGCGGACGCTCTATTAACTCCGAACATTGGTGTCAGCGGACGCACTATTAACCCCCAGCATTTGTGTCAGCGGACGCACTATTAACCCCCAGCATTGGTGTCAGCGGACGCTCTATTAACTCCGAACATTGGTGTCAGCGGACGCACTATTAACTCCCAGCATTGGTGTCAGCGGACGCACTATTAACTCCCAGCATTGGTGTCAGCGGACGCACTATTAACCCCCAGCATTTGTGTCAGCGGACGCACTATTAACCCCCAGCATTTGTGTCAGCGGACGCACTATTAACCCCCAGCATTGGTGTCAGCGGACGCACTATTAACCCCGGCATTGGTGTCAGCGGACGCTCTATTAACCCCCAGCATTGGTGTCAGCGGACGCACTATTAACCCCCAGCATTGGTGTCAGTGGATGCACTATTAACCCCCAGCATTGGTGTCAGCGGACGCACTATTGACCCCCAGCATTGGTGTCAGCGGACGCACTATTAACCCCCGGCATTGGTGTCAGCGGACGCACTATTAACCCCCAGCATTTGTGTCAGCGGACGCACTATTAACTCCCAGCATTGGTGTCAGCGGACGCACTATTAACCCCCAGCATTGGTGTCAGCGGACGCACTATTAACCCCCAGCATTGGTGTCAGCGGACGCACTATTAACCCCCAACATTGGTGTCAGCGGACGCACTATTAACCCCCAGCATTGGTGTCAGCGGACGCACTATTAACCCCCAGCATTGGTGTCAGCGGACGCACTATTAACCCCCAACATTGGTGTCAGCGGACGCTCTATTAACCCCGGCATTGGTGTCAGCGGACGCACTATTAACCCCCAGCATTGGTGTCAGCGGACGCACTATTAACCCCCAGCATTGGTGTCAGCGGACGCACTATTAACCCCCAGCGTTGTTGTCAGCGGACGCACTATTAACCCCCAGCGTTGTTGTCAGCGGACGCACTATTAACCCCCAGCATTGGTGTCAGCGGACGCACTATTAACCCCCAACATTGGTGTCAGCGGACGCACTATTAACCCCCAACATTAGTGTCAGCGGACGCTCTATTAACCCCCAGCATTGGTGTCAGCGGACGCTCTATTAACCCCCAGCATTGGTGTCAGCGGACGCTCTATTAACCCCCAACATTGGTGTCAGCGGACGCACTATTAACCCCCAACATTGGTGTCAGCGGACGCACTATTAACCCCCAACATTAGTGTCAGCGGACGCTCTATTAACCCCCAGCATTGGTGTCAGCGGACGCTCTATTAACCCCCAGCATTGGTGTCAGCGGACGCTCTATTAACCCCCAGCATTGGTGTCAGCGGACGCTCTATTAACCCCCAGCATTGGTGTCAGCGGACGCTCTATTAACCCCCAGCATTGGTGTCAGCGGACGCACTATTAACCCCCAGCATTGGTGTCAGCGGACGCTCTATTAACCCCCAGCATTGGTGTCAGCGGACGCTCTATTAACCCCCAGCATTGGTGTCAGCGGACGCTCTATTAACCCCCAGCATTGGTGTCAGCGGACGCTCTATTAACCCCCGGCATTGGTGTCAGCGGACGCTCTATTAACCCCCAACATTGGTGTCAGCGGACGCACTATTAACCCCGGCATTGGTGTCAGCGGACGCACTATTAACCCCCAGCATTGGTGTCAGCGGAAATAGAGATATATATAGGACAGTGGATATATAGTATATACAGAGTACATACGTCACAACTTTATATCTGGGGATTCCTGTGAGGAGTCTGTCAGATTTTACTCGGCCCCACCCCTTTCTCCCGGCATGCCTCACGCTCCTTCTTCCCGCAGTTGCTATAATGAAGCTTAGAGCGGGCCCGCGGGTGACGGACAGGTGGGCGGGCTAATGAGTAGCAGCGTGCGGCACGGAGGAGCAGGGTGGCGGCCAATGAGCGGCGCAGAGGAGCAGGGTATCGGCCAATGACCGGCGCGGAGGAGCAGGGTTTCGGCCAATGAGCGGCGCGGAGGAGCAGGGTATCGGCCAATGAGGGGGGCGGAGGAGCAGGGTGGCGGCCAATGAGCGGCGCAGAGGGGCAGGTTGTCGGCCAATGAGTGTCACGGAGGAGAAAGAGGACGGCCAATGAGGGGGCGGGTAGAGCGCGCTGTAGGCGGGTCTACAAGGAGTGATTGTGTGACCCCCCCCCATGGCACATAAGAAACATGACAGCCCTTCCAACACCGGACCACCCCCGGGGGACCAAGATGGAGCAGATCCCACACCGCCTCTTCCTGCAGGCCTTCAAGAGTCAGTATATATATATCCCCACCTATATACTATCTGTATACTCCCCTCCCCCACCTATATACTATCTATATACTTCCCTCTCCTCCCATATACCCCTCCCTCACCTATATACCATCTATATACTCCCCTCCATCTATATACTATCTGTATACACCCCCCACCTATATACTATCTATATACTCCCATTCCTGCCTATATACTATCTGTATACCCCACCTATATACTATCTATATACTCCCCTCCCCCATATACTATATACCCCTCCTCCCCCTCACCTATATATTTCCCCTATATACTATCTATATGCCCCTCCCCCACCTATATACTATCTATATACTCCCCTCCATCTATAACCTATCTGTATATTCCCCCCACCTATATACTCCCCTCACCTATATACTCTCCATCTATATACCCCTCCTACCACTTATATACTATCTGTATATCCCACCTATATACTATCTGTATACTCCCCTCCGCCACCTATCTACTATCTGTATACTCCCCTCCCCCACCTATGTACTATCTGTATACTCCCCTCCCCCACCTATATACTATCTGTATACTCCCCTCCCCCACCTATATACTATCTATATACTCCCATCCCTGCCTATATACTATCTGTATACCCCACCTATATACTATCTATATACTCCCTTCCCCCAACTATATACTATCTATATACGTCCCTCTCCCCCATATACTATATACCCCTCCTCCCCCCTCACCTATATATATCCCCTATATACTATCTATATGCCCCTCCCCCACCTATATACTATCTGTATATTCCCCTCCCCCCACTATATACCACACAGCTCTTCCTGCAGGGCATACAGGAGAGTCAGTGTGTGTGTAATATATATAATATATACACACACCAGATATCTCGCTGTGGTAAGAGAGGTATAGAGCCAACCCTGTCCTGGGCAGACGTTCATGTTCCAGGATTGTCCACCATTTATCTGCACCTAGAGGTGTCCCCGGGCCTAGAGGTGTCCCCGGGCCTAGAGGTGTCCCCGGGCCTAGAGGTGTCCCCGGGCCTAGAGGTGTCCCCGGGCCTAGAGGTGTCCCCGGGCCTAGAGGTGTCCCCGGGCCGTCTCCGGGCCTAGAGGTGTCCCCGGGCCGTCCCCGGTCCTAGAGGTGTCCCCGGGCCGTCCCCGGGCCTAGAGGTGTCCCCGGGCCGTCCCCGGGCCTAGAGGTGTCCCCGGGCCGTCCCCGGGCCTAGAGGTGTCCCCGGGCCGTCCCCGGGCCTAGAGGTGTCCCCGGGCCGTCCCCGGGCCTAGAGGTGTTCCCGGGCCTAGAGGTGTCCCTGGGCCGTCCCCGGGCCTAGAGGTGTCCCTGGGCCGTCCCCGGGCCTAGAGGTGTCCCTGGGCCGTCCCCGGGCCTAGAGGTGTCCCCGGGCCGTCTCCGGGCCTAGAGGTGTCCCCGGGCCGTCTCCGGGCCTAGAGGTGTCCCCGGGCCGTCTCCGGGCCTAGAGGTGTCCCCGGGCCGTCTCCGGGCCTAGAGGTGTCCCCGGGCCGTCTCCGGGCCTAGAGGTGTCCCCGGGCCGTCTCCGGGCCTAGAGGTGTCCCCGGGCCTAGAGGTGTCCCCGGGCCGTCCCCGGGCCTAGAGGTGTCCCCGGGCCGTCCCCGGGCCTAGAGGTGTCCCCGGGCCGTCCCCGGGCCTAGAGGTGTCCCCGGGCCGTCCCCGGGCCTAGAGGTGTCCCCGGGCCGTCCCCGGGCCTAGAGGTGTCCCCGGGCCGTCCCCGGGCCTAGAGGTGTCCCCGGGCCGTCCCCGGGCCTAGAGGTGTCCCCGGGCCGTCCCCGGGCCTAGAGGTGTCCCCGGGCCGTCCCCGGGCCTAGAGGTGTCCCCGGGCCGTCCCCGGGCCTAGAGGTGTCCCCGGGCCTAGAGGTGTCCCCGGGCCGTCCCCGGGCCTAGAGGTGTCCCTGGGCCGTCTCCGGGCCTAGAGGTGTCCCCGGGCCGTCTCCGGGCCTAGAGGTGTCCCCGGGCCGTCTCCGGGCCTAGAGGTGTCTCCGGGCCTAGAGGTGTCCCCGGGCCGTCTCCGGGCCTAGAGGTGTCCCCGGGCCGTCTCCGGGCCTAGAGGTGTCCCCGGGCCGTCTCCGGGCCTAGGGGTGTCCCCGGGCCTAGAGGTGTCCCCGAGGTGTCCCCGGGCCTAGAGGTGTCCCCGGGCCTAGAGGTGTCCCCGGGGTGTCCCCGGGCCTAGAGGTGTCCCCGGGGTGTCCCCGGGCCTAGAGGTGTCCCCGGGCCTAGAGGTGTCCCCGGGCTGTCCCCGGGCCTAGAGGTGTCCCCGGGCCTAGAGGTGTCCCCGGGCCTAGAGGTGTCCCCGGGCCGTCCCCGGGCCTAGAGGTGTCCCCGGGCCGTCCCCGGGCCTAGAGGTGTCCCCGGGCCGTCCCCGGGCCTAGAGGTGTCCCCTAGGATCTAGAGGTGTCCCCTAGGATCTAGAGGTGTCCCCGGAGGATGGATTAGACCTCCTAACCTCACGGTTGAACAACTTACTATACAGGTTTATCTCCAATTCCAGGAATGGTGTAGTAGAGTGCATGCTCTGGGTGGTTCTGTGGGATCAGTATACCCACATCTATGCCTTTCCTCCCTGAGACTCCTTCCTAGTCTGCATTGGGGAGGGAGGATATTCTGGTGATCCTCATTATCTTAGACTGACCCTCATGGATGTAGTACTCTGACCTGAAAAGGAGGACACGGTGATTTGGTCGGATTGCCTGGGTCTTCTTTCTTACTGACCAATTTTTGTATCCTGCTTCAGAATTGCTGGATTCAATGACATGGGGTTGGGGTAACCATAATTCTAAGCCCAAGTCCTGAGGGACATCTCTGAATTCTTCATTCCCTGATGCTGAAAGCCAGGAATTCTCCTTCTCACCGTGACTATCAGCATACATGGAAGGATTGACGTGAGGTAAATTTTCCATGGGAAGGATCTTTACCTCCTTTACAGATGAGTTTGGACCAGCATTTGGCCCTCAGCAACCTCAAGGCTTTGCTCTTACTAGTTCTAGAGACCCTTGTGACCCTTGGGATCGGAGTCTGGTTCGTGGTACCCACTGAATCCCTTTCCCCTCTCACCCACATAGTGGTGATCCTTTCTGCCATCATCTTTCTGAGATCCAACCCCGGTTCTTTGAGAGGATCCCTCCTCCTTGTCTGGATGTCATTCAGGCTGTGGGAGATAGCTCTAGCGCCCACTGCTTACTTCAGACTGACTCTCTCCTGGTCGTTCCAGATGGTCCCTGGGAAGGTGGACCGGTCCTTGGTGGCTCATACAGTCCATTATCCAGGCTTCTGGTCCTATGAGGAAAACCAGAGAGAAGATTCTCTACAGAGGGTCAACAAAGAACACTGTAGAAAATACAAACCAGCTTTATTAGTTACCAAAAAGATAAAAACCAAATAGAAAATTCAAACAGTGGGAAGGGAGCAATGTGGACAGACGGCTACCACAAACCAATTAAAAATTGGACAACGTTGTCACAGGGGGTTATAAAAACAAATGGGAGCCGCGGCTACACACCCACTCATACACATCAATCAAAACATCATCCATACAGATTGGAGTATCAAAATGTTGGTCAAGTCCAGGTTAATGAAGTATTTCGTTTCAGATGTAGACTTATCCTATAGGGGAGTATCCAGCATAACACGGACAGTTCTTATACCAACAGTGTATTAAGGATGTGGAGTGGGTGCACGATCTGGCCGTCAGATCTGGATGTAATGTGATCCAATGCAGATGGATCAAACTTATAGCAATTTGAGTCACAAGTGTAGTTAATTGACAACCAGCTGTTAGTCAGACTGCATAGCAAACCGTTTCCAGATTACAGCATTAGGGGATGTAGGTTAATTTACAAGAGCAGTACAATGATTATCCATAGAGACAGCAATAAAGGGATGCAAAAGAACCGACATGCGTTTTGAAGCGCTGAATGGAGTAGAGAAGTCTCACCAGTCGCACTGTCTCCGTCGTCAGATTATAGCAATCCTTCGTTCCGGGTCTCTGTGTGGATGAATACCGCTTGTAAGCTCAGATGGAATACTCCCAGAGTGAGGAGCCGTTCCTAGCTGTAAAGCCGCTGTGGAGCGGTTGCTTCAATGCAATGCGTGGCTGAACGGGGAGGCTGAGATCAGCTGGTAGATTGTAGTGAGGAAGAAAGGCCAAATCGAATAGCGCGCGGCTCCCACTGACGTGCTGACGTCACGCGGCTGACGCGTTTCACCAGCCAATGGACGCTGGTTTCCTAAGAGCAAGGAGGAGACGATTGTGACAGACTTAAATAGAAAGTCAAGGATGCAATCACTGTTTATAACCACTAGATGTCACTAGAAACTCCTCTTGTGTAAAGCATGCAGCAACAAACAAGCAACGTACATTCTAAGTATATTAATGAAATAGTAGGGATGGCAATCGATGGGTAAGGAGAAAGGATATGAATGGGAGGGGAAGGAAGAGGGGGGGGGGAGAATATGATTGAAAGAGAATGGCAATGGAAAGAGTGAAGGAACTAGTTATTCCAAACCATAATTATGTCATAGGTTTACCCAGAAATTGAAAAAGTGAATTATTTCTCAAGAAAGGGCTGTAGACTACATTCGGTGTTTAACCCTTTGGGGACTAGAGTCCAAATAATACGTCCACATTTTCTCCTTTTGGAGGAGAATGGTATCAAAATCGCCTCTTCTAGGGGGCAAGTTCAGCACATAGATTCCCTTAACTGTAAGACCCTTTGGGTTACTGTCATGGAATTTGGCGAAATGTTGAGGGATGGGTCGATCATCATCTTTATTCTTTTTCTTATTCTTAATACCACTGATGTGTTCACCAATCCTAATACGGAGTTGGCGTTTTGTTTTTCCTATGTAATTTTTATTGCAGGGACATGTGAGCATGTATATGACTCGTGTCGTTGAACAGTTGATAAACTGTTTAATTTTGTAATCCTTGCCTCCTCTCGGATTGGGGAACACATCGGTGTGATGCACGTATCTGCATATGTTGCAGTGTCCACATGCATGCATACCTGGGGGGGGGGGTTTTACCAGAAAGCCAGTTTTTGCTAGTCGTTCTCGTGTATTCGGGAATGGACTAAAACATCGCCTAGATTACGTGCCCTTTTAGCTGTAAGTAATGGTCTGGGGCTGATTATATTTGCTATTAGGGGTGTAGATTTTAGGATATGCCAGTGTCTATTAAGGATCTCCTGGACTTGGGTCCATTGTGAACCAAACCTAGTGATGATTCTAGGAAAATCATGTGCTGGTTTATCAGAAGTCTGAATGCAGTTCAAGTTGCCCTATATGCATATAGGGAAAACCAGAGAGAAGATTCTCTATAGAGGGTCAACAAAGAACACTGTAGAAAATACAAACCAGCTTTATTAGTTACCAAAAAGAACCAAATAGAAAATTCAAACAGTGGGAAGGGAGCAATGTGGACAGACGGCTACCACAAACCAATTAAAAATTGGACAACCCCTTTTCCAGCCCTAATTGACACCCTGAACACCAAACTAAAACAAGCTATGGAAGCTGGCCTTCTCACCAAAAAAGAATATCTATATCTCAGAGCTGAAGATATCACAATCCCAACCTTCTACATAATCCCCAAATTGCGTAAATCTTTAACTAACCCACCAGGGAGACCTATTGTTTCAGCTATTAATGGTCCCTTTGAAAGGGTCGGCAAATTTATGGATTCGATGATCAAAGATATGGTAACCAAACTATCATCTTTTGTCCGGGACAGTAGAGACATACTCTCTAAACTATCCTGCTCCTTCCTGTCATCAAATGCCCTACTAGTAGGGATAGATGTGGAAAGTCTATATACATCGATCCCCCATGATTGGGGTATAAAAGCCACAAAAGCCTTTCTTGATGTTCACTACCCAGCATTGGGTGCCCATAATGAGTTCATCATTGAATTACTTGAATTCATGTTGGGCAACAACTTTTTTCAATTTCTCGGGAGGTTCTATCAACAGATAAGAGGCACCAGTATGGGTGCCCCCTGGGCTCCCTCCTACGCCTGTCTCCACCTTGGCCTCTGGGAGGAGGAGGTTGTGTACAGGTCCTCGATGTACCTTGACCACTGTGCGCTGTGGTTAAGGTACATCGATGACGTGCTCATGATATGGGAGGGCACAGCAGTACAACTTTTGGAATTCTTATCCCAACTAAATATAAATGAAAGAAATATTCACTTAACCTATTCCTATCATACTGATACCCTTCCATTCCTTGATTTACAAATCACTAAAAGTGGAAATCGGTTTGTAACCAGCACTTTTAGAAAGGAAACAGCAGCAAACACCCTCCTCTTAGCACAAAGCCACCATCCGAAATCCCTAATTAAAGGGATACCTACAGGGCAATTTTTAAGGAAACTGCTCAGAGGAGGAGCAATTTAAATTTGAAGCACAAGAGATGTACAATAGGTTCAGGAAAAGAGGGTATTCACATAATTCCCTCAAAAAAGCCAGAAACAATGCATTAGAAAGGAAACGTGAAGACCTCCTATCTATACAAGTAAATACCCAGACTTCTGATAAACCAGCACATGATTTTCCTAGAATCATCACTAGGTTTGGTTCACAATGGACCCAAGTCCAGGAGATCCTTAATAGACACTGGCATATCCTAAAATCTACACCCCTAATCGCAAATATAATCAGCCCCAGACCATTACTTACAGCTAAAAGGGCACGTAATCTAGGCGATGTTTTAGTCCATTCCGAATACACGAGAACGACTAGCAAAAACTGGCTTTCTGGTAAACCCCCCCCCCCCCCCCCAGGTATGCATGCATGTGGACACTGCAACATATGCAGATACGTTCATCACACCGATGTGTTCCCCAATCCGAGAGGAGGCAAGGATTACAAAATTAAACAGTTTATCAACTGTTCAACGACACGAGTCATATACATGCTCACATGTCCCTGCAATAAAAATTACAAAGGAAAAACAAAACGCCAACTCCGTATTAGGATTGGTGAACACATCAGTGGTATTAAGAATAAGAAAAAGAATAAAGATGATGATCGACCCATCCCTCAACATTTCGCCAAATTCCATGACAGTAACCCAAAGGGTCTTACAGTTAAGGGAATCTATGTGCTGAACTTGCCCCCTAGAAGAGGCGATTTTGATACCATTCTCCTCCAAAAGGAGAAAATGTGGACGTATTATTTGGACTCTTTAGTCCCCAAAGGGTTAAACACCGAATGTAGTCTACAGCCCTTTCTTGAGAAATAATTCACTTTTTCAATTTCTGGGTAAACCTATGACATAATTATGGTTTGGAATAACTAGTTCCTTCACTCTTTCCATTGCCATTCTCTTTCAATCATATTCTTCCCCCCCCCCCCCTTCCACTCCCCCCCCCCCCCTCCCATTCATATCCTTTCTCCTTACCCATCGATTGCCATCCCTACTATTTCATTAATATACTTAGAATGTACGTTGCTTGTTTGTTGCTGCATGCTTTACACAAGAGGAGTTTCTAGTGACATCTAGTGGTTATGAACAGTGATTGCATCCTTGACTTTCTATTTAAAGAGGAGTTCCACCCAGGGGGGCCGTCAAAAAAAAAAAAAAAAAATTAAAAGTCAGCAGCTACAAATACTGCAGCTGCTGACTTTTAATTGGACACTTACCTGTCCCTGGGTCCAGCTAAGCGGGGGATCGAAGCCCCACTCGTCCCCCCCCTCCGCTCGTCGGCATTTCAACTGTGGGCGCCGGGCTGTGGCTTCACAGCTTGGCACCCACTGCGCATGCGCGAGCGGCGCCACGCGCCGTGATTGGCCGCTCAGTCACCTGGGACCTGTAATGGGTCCCAGATGATTGACAGGAGGGAGGGAGCAGAGCGGAGCCCTTCCTGTGCCGAGGGGGAAGTGATGTCACCAGCCCAGGCAAAGGAACAGGCAGACTACGAGGGACCCCCTAGCAACAGGCATTTAGAGGTAAGTGAAAAAAAAAAATATCCAAATTTTTTTTTGTTTTTTAGAATTTTTTCAGGTATTTTTGTTTTTTGGGTGGAACCCCACTTTAAGTCTGTCACAATCGTCTCCTCCTTGCTCTGAAAAAACCAGCGTCCATTGGCTGGTGAAACGCGTCAGCCGCGTGACGTCAGCACGTCAGTGGGAGCCGCGCGCTATTCGATTTGGCCTTTCTTCCTCACTACAATCTACCAGCTGATCTCAGCCTCCCCGTTCAGCCACGCATTGCATTGAAGCAACCGCTCCACAGCGGCTTTACAGCTAGGAACGGCTCCTCACTCTGGGAGTATTCCATCTGAGCTTACAAGCGGTATTCATCCACACAGAGACCCGGAACGAAGGATTGCTATAATCTGACGACGGAGACAGTGCGACTGGTGAGACTTCTCTACTCCATTCAGCGCTTCAAAACGTATGTCGGTTCTTTTGCATCCCTCTATTGCTGTCTCTATGGATAATCATTGTACTGCTCTTGTAAATTAACCTACATCCCCTAATGCTGTAATCTGGAAACGGTTTGCTATGCAGTCTGACTAACAGCTGGTTGTCAATTAACTACACTTGTGACTCAAATTGCTATAAGTTTGATCCATCTGCATTGGATCACATTACATCCAGATCTGACGGCCAGATCGTGCACCCACTCCACATCCTTAATACACTGTTGGTATAAGAACTGTCCGTGTTATGCTGGATACTCCCCTATAGGATAAGTCTACATCTGAAACTAAATACTTCATTAACCTGGACTTGACCAACATTATGATACTCCAATCTGTATGGATGATGTTTTGATTGATGTGTATGAGTGGGTGTGTAGCCGCGGCTCCCATTTGTTTTTATAACCCCCTGTGACAACGTTGTCCAATTTTTAATTGGTTTGTGGTAGCCGTCTGTCCACATTGCTCCCTTCCCACTGTTTGAATTTTCTATTTGGTTTTTATATTTTTGGTAACTAATAAAGCTGGTTTGTATTTTCTACAGTGTTCTTTGTTGACCCTCTTTAGAGAATCTTCTCTCTGGTTTTCCTTATATGCATATAGGGCAACTTGAACTGCATTCAGACTTATGTCTGCATGATAGATTTATACTCACCTGTAAAAAACAGCCAATAATTGATTAATAAAATTCGGTTGATCCAGGCAAAACCTTTTGCTTTTTTGGTTCTGGTCCTATGAATCGGGTTCCTCTGTTTACCATCCAGGGGACTCTACGAGATCTGAGTGTTTCTTGGGCTCTTAGCATCACACTGCTCTTCCCAGATGTGTAAGGCCGCCACCTGGTTCTTTGTTCATGATTTCCAGGTTCTCCCCGGTGGGCTTGTGGCCTCCTCTGATGCCAGCTTCTGGTGCAAGATCGTTTGGTTGGCTCTGATCTGCAGGCAGTCCCAGTCCTGTTGTCCTCGGTGAACCTGTTTTTAGGGTTCTGTTGTCTCTCAGTGGAGAGGACTGAAAAATAGATCTCCTGTGCCACTCATTGAAGAAGAGGAATGTATGGTGAGTACAGAGTCCTCTATTATCAGGTCCTTGTTGAGCGGACTCCATTAGTGTTTATTCTGACTGTAGGTGGTGTCTTTATTTCAGACTTATATTGTGTATATCTTCTCTGCTGGCTGTGTGGTCTCAGAGGGGAAACGCCCTTTTGGTAAGTCCCTGCAGCGGCAAGCCAACATTCTACTGGGAGCTTCAAACCTGGACTGTCTGAGCCTAGACAACCACGGTGAGTTCCACCACTCCTGACCCAAGGGTGAGGGCACCACGCTGGAGGGGTCTTCCCATCTGATCACATGGCTGTTTCCTGTCATTACAGAAGACCTTGTAGCACATCACCTGATCCAGCAGATGATTGACAAGGACCCTCAGACACACCCGTCCGCCGCCCCCCCCCCCCCTCTCCTCCGAGGAGCCCTACTCAGAACGTCCTACCATCACAGAACAGCCAGGCTTCGCTCGCTCACATTGTATATACGCGCTGTTCTCTGTCACCATGACTGGTCACCTACACAGATTCTCCCATTAGTAGGTGTGAGAGAATCTCTGCTGAATGACTGCAATGAGAAATAATATCGTAATATACTCTAACAGAGGAACAGCAAAGTGCAGCCACTGTACTGACCATGGAGAAGAAGCTGTATGTGTGACACCCCCCACCCCCGTATGTATAGATCTGGGCAGAGAGAGCGAGCTAGTATTAGATTGTGTACATCTGATCAATCTAGGGCCGAAACAACTAATCAATTAATCTACAACTAATCGATTATGAAATTAATCGATTACTATTTCCATAATCGATTAATCGGCCAGTAACATAATGGGGTTAAGCTAAAATTGGCCCTAAACAGTACAAAAAGAGCAAATAATCTCTACTGTAAATATTACTTTCACTGTTGCACAGTAAAAAAACGAAGGGCTCATTTTTTTTTTTTTTTTAACTCCATTAAGTTACTAAATGTCTTAGGCCTGGTTCCCACCCATGTGTTTTTGGTGCTTTTTTCAGAAATGCACTACAGTTCATTTAACGTTCACCTCTATGCTGTTTTCAGCTGCTGTGCATTTGGAAAGGGTCAAGGACCTTTTTCAATGCAAAACGGTGCTTTTTTGGTTCAATATACTTCAACGGAGAAGCTGCAGAAAAGCGTGTAATATTACAGTTCTGTTTGAAAATCTGCAAAACAGTCTAGAATTTTTTTTTTTTTCTTTAAATAAAAAAATTTGATCTGAGTCTGATGATACTTACCAGATTCAACCTCTAATGCCACGTACACACGAGCGGACTTTACGGCAGACTTTGCCCGGCGGACGGGATTTCGTCTGACAATTGGATCGTGTGTGGGCTCCAGCGGACTTTGTTTTCTCAAAAGTTGGACGGACTTAGATTTGAAACATGTTTTAAATCTTTCCATCGAAATCGAGTCCGGTCGAAAAGTCCGCTCGTCTGTATGCTAGTTCGACGGACAAAAAGCCACGCTAGGGCAGATATTGGCTACTGGCTATGAACTTCCTTGTTTTAGTCCGGTCGTACGTCATCACGTACGAATTCGACGGACTTTGGTGGATTGTGTGTAGGCAAGTCCGTTCATTCGGAAAGTCCGTCATAAAGTCCGTCAAAAGGTCCGCCGGGCAAAGTCTGCCGTAAAGTCCGTTTGTGTGTACGCGGCATAATAGTATATAGAGTATATCTCTTCTGTCTGTTATTTTCAGAGAGGATTAAAGATTTTACTCCCCAACCATATAGTTGGTGATTTATATTTACCCCTGCATATAAAGATATTTAGGAATATTTGCCTTTTTTTAAACTTTACATATTAACTAAATTATACACCACACCTCTTTTTAAGGTTATTAACCGATTAATCGAAACAATAATCGGCCAACAAATCGATTATGAAAATAATCGTTGATTGCAGCCCTAGATCAATCGGAGTTTGTGGGTTCCCCAGCTCTGGAGTCTCGCTGCCCCCCTAATTGGTAGAATGTTGGATCCAATGAGCGGCCATTACTGGTCTCCCTGGACACAGCTCACCGGGACAATGCTGTGACTCGTCTGTAACGAATCAGATTCATTCTCTCCACTTCCTGCAGGACGTCAGCGAATAGAGAAAGAGGCTCTGAATCAAGCGATCGTCAGACAGCTGGAGAGAGGAGGAAGAGACCTGGTGAGGCTGGACTGGAGAGAGCACATCACCCTTCCACTGCAGACAGGTAACCAACTCCACTACACTACCACCATAGGTACCAGATGTGCCATACGGGACATGGAGCGTACAAAGTGCCTGACTCTACCAGATTACCAGCTCTGCCGTATGGTACAGGGGCCTGACTCTACCAGATTACCAGCTCTGCCATAAGGTACAGGGCCTGACTACCAGATTACCGTATAGTATAGGGCCCGACTCTACCAGCTCTGCCGTATAGTACAGGGCCCGACTCTACCAGCTCTGCCGTATAGTACAGGGCCCGACTCTACCAGCTCTGCCGTATAGTACAGGGCCCGACTCTACCAGCTCTGCCGAATAGTACAGGGCCCGACTCTACCAGCTCTGCCGTATAGTACAGGGCCCGACTCTACCAGCTCTGCCGTATAGTACAGGGCCTGACTCTACCAGCTCTGCCGAATAGTACAGGGCCCGACTCTACCAGATTACCAGCTCTGCCGTATAGTACAGGGCCCGACTCTACCAGCTCTGCCGTATAGTACAGGGCCCGACTCTACCAGCTCTGCCGTATAGTACAGGGCCCGACTCTACCAGATTACCAGCTCTACCGTATAGTACAGGGCCCGACTCTACCGGCTCTGCCGTATAGTACAGGGCCCGACTCTACCGGCTCTGCCGTATAGTACAGGGCCCGACTCTACCAGCTTTGTACTATACTATGTGAGTGGAAACTAATTGCCTTTACGTGTTTGCTATTGACCGTCAACCATTTATTCTCATGTTTGACAGCTGACCCTATTTGTTGTGGTCCACATTTTATATCTATAGCAAATGTTCACGTTGGCATAAACTTTTCCACTCACTTTATTAGACTACTAATTGATGGTTTGTTATTTGCCTTGGACATGCAGTCTCATGGCTTTGGTTGGCCGGATTGTTCCAGGTCCGGGAGCTGTGATGTGCACTGGTGCCTCCCCTCCCTGCTGATTTGCTGGGAGGGGTGGAGGGTGTCTCACTGTGCATCGGCGCCACGCCCCGCGTATGTTTTGCTGTTTTTCTTTGTTCACCTTTTCATGGATACCTTATCCAATTTTCTCTGCCTTATCTATTTAATTTCTCTTTTTGTCCTGAATCTCTGGGCAGTATTGGTCTGTTGTGATTCTAGGATGCCCTATCATTTCTTCTTTACTTCTATGGGTTTCTGGTTCTTTATTGGTCTTTTTCTCCTGGTCAGCTACAATTCATGTGCCTGGCCAGTCTGTTCTTTTGAGTTTTGTTTTTTTCACCTCACACAGATGGGAGCTACTCACAGACATCTTCCTGCAGCTCATGTTTTTTCGCCCCCCCCGGGGTATGGTGTTCTCCGCCTTGGCTGCCTGCATTGTGACGCCCCCTCAGCTCCCGGCGGGAATGCGTCCCGGCCTCCATTGACCGTCAGGCTTCAGCACTGTATGACTGTTTACAAAGCTGTCAAGTAAGCCATTGGGGTGTTTGGGTTTTTCCTTCCCCCGCACCCTTGTCTAATTCATTGGAATAATTTTGGATATATATTACTTTTAGATATGAATTCTGCAATTGCTTCTGAAGAAGTGGAACGGATCCACGAAACGCGTCAAGCTTATTTATGCAGTTTTATATTTCATCATGTTTGTATACAATGTCCTTTGGATTTTAAAGCTTGTGTAATATGTATGTTGTTTATATGTATTACATGTGTATCAGCTCATCATACTGGCAATGCATCAGGTCCAATGCAATTTCTTAAATAAACCCATCATTTGATCATGTGTACAATTGTTTCTTCGCTTACACACATCTCATTCAAAGTCCCAAACAATGTCCTTTCTGATGGGCATTGATAAGCTGCACTGATGGGCACCATTAAGCTGCACTGATGGGCACTGTTAAGGGGGTACTGATAGGCTGCACTGATGAGGCGGCACTGATTAGGGGGCATTGGTGGGCACTGGTAAGCTGCACTGATGAAGCTGCCCTGATTATCGGTGTAAATGTCCCCTGTAACTGGAAAGCCAGTTATCACCTTTCCTCAGACAGTGACAGCACTAAGGAAAGAAAATGCAAATAACCGCCATTTATTTTCATGTGATCAGCCGTGATTGGGCACAGCTGATCACATGGTAAAGACCCTCCGTCAGTGGCTCTTTACCCTGATTGGTGATGCACTGTGTCTGAGGGATGTGAAGGACATCATAAAGCCAGCCCCCCCGCGCGGCCATCATTCTGCTATAGGCCAGGCGGGGGGAGGTAGGACAGACGGTGTTCGGATCAAGTTACAATCCTGAGAATCTTCCTGCACGGTACAGAAACAACACAAAGAGAACTACCTCAGTTTTTTCCTTGCTGGAGGGTCCAGAGTAGAGCATCTAAAAATAGGTAAGCTGAAGTTTTTTATTTATTTTATTTTTTCAAATTTATGCTAAGTGATTAGGAACAATGCAGCAAATATTAAGTGGGTGTGATCTCAGTTTAGCTGCAAAAAGTCAAAATACAGAACGCACCCCCCACCCCAAGTTATAAAGAAGAGGAAGGGGAGGGGCGTGTTTTGTTTAAATAGTCTAAGGGAAAGTTCTGCATGGGCACAAGTCATCTGATAAATGGATTGGTAAATCGTACCAATAGCTCCATAAGAAAACAGCAGCAAATCAGTCCCGCTGGGTGCTCAACCTGCTGCCCTCCAGCTGTACTACAAGTCCCATCATGCCTATTACATAGTAGGTGAGGTTGAAAAAAGACCACCGCCTTTGGAAGGGAATTCCACATCCTTGCCGCTCTTACAGTAAAGAACCCTCTACGTAGTTTAAAGAGGAGTTCCACCCAGGGGGTCCATTAAAAAAAAAAAAATTAAAAGTCAGCAGCTACAAATACTGCAGCTGCTGACTTTTAATTGGACACTTACCTGTCCCAGGGTACAGCGATGCGGGGGATCGAAGGCCCGCTCGTCTACCCCCCCTCCGCTTGTCGGCGCCGGCATTTCAACTGTGGGCGCCGGGCTGTGGCTTCACAGCCTGGCACCCACTGCACGAGCGGCGCCGCGCGCCGGGATTGGCCGCTCAATTACCTGGGACCTGTAATGGGTCCCAGATGATTGACAGGAGGGAGGGAGAAGAGCCGAGCCTTTCCTGTGCCGAGGGGGAAGTGATGTCACCAGCCCAGGCACAGGAAGAGGCAGACTACGAGGGACCCCCTAGCAACAGGCATTTAGAGGTAAGTAAAAAATAAAAAAAAAAATATCCAAATGTTTTTTTGTTTTTTGTTTTTTAGAATTTTTCAGGTATTTTGGTTTTTTTGGGTGGAACCCCACTTTAAGGTTAAACCTCTTTTCTTCTAATTTTAATGAGTGGCCACGAGTCTTGTTAAACTCCCTTCCGCTGAAAACTTTTCTCCCTATTGTGGGGTCACCAGTACGGTATTTATAAATTGAAATCATATCCCCTCTCAAGCGTCTCTTCTCCAGAGAGAATAAGTTGCATTAAAGCCAACTGCCGTCTGCTGCAAATTTTAATACCGGGATGATGCCTGCAGCTGCAGCCATCATCCCAGTATAACCACTGCAAACCGAGGACACCGTGTGATGGTCTACGGCCAGCAAATGAGAAGTTTACCTTCTGTAACATGTTACACCCATATTCAGGCGGCGGGATCTCCTCTTGCCACTCACTGTCACAATTTAAAAAAAATTCTGAAATAATTAAACCACTTGCCACCCACGTAAAAATCACCATTTTTTTTTTTTTGCTACAAACTTACATAGAACCCCCAAACATTATATATATTTTTTTTTTTTTTTTTTTAGCAAAGACCCTAGACATTTTTTTTTTTACAGGTTGCATGTTTTGAGCTATTTTCTAGGGCTAGAATTATTGATCTCGCTCTAATGTTCGCGGCGATACCTCACATGTGTGGTTCGAACACCGTTTTCATAGGTGGGCGGGACTTACTTATGCGTTCGCTTCTGCGTGCGAGCTCGCGGGGACAGGGGCGCTTTTGAATCGTTTTTTTTATCATTGTTAATTGTACTTTTTTTTTTTTTTAGTTTGACACTTTTTAAAAAAGAAAAAAAAAAGTATCACTTTTATTCCTATTACAAGGGATGTAAACATCCCTTGTAATAGGAATATGGCATGACAGGTCCTCTTTACAGTGAGATTTGGGGGGGTCAATAAGACAAATAAGACCTCTAAGCTAGGAAGCCTGAAATAAAAAAAAAAAAAAAAAATTGATCTCGGCTTCCCGGCCGAGGCGGTGCCGTTTTTGTTTGAATGCAGAAGCCGGGGCGTGGCACCATAACATCGCGCCCGGCCTCCAAACGATCATAGAGACTCCGGCGACCATCTGGTCCGCCGGAAATCTCTATGGTTAAACATCCGGGGATGCCTGTAGCTGCACCTGTCATTCAGATATACCCGCACAACGTCAAGGACGTCATATGACGGCCGGCGGGCGGGAAGTGGTTTACCAAAAAAAAAAAGCTCCCCCCGCGCGGCTTCGTCATTTATTCACAGTGATCTGTGAATGTGAAAACTAAGAGTACCAACAGTTACACAGACAGCCTGCAGGAGTCCTGCATTGCACCCACTGATCTTCTGATCACAATGGTTTGCGGGCTTATAGCAAAACTAAAATAAAAATAAATGCACGTTTTTTTTGTTTTTTACCTACAAATGTGACCTTATCCCTTTAACCACTTAAGGATCAAGCCTTTTGCTTTTTGCCGACACTTGTTTACAAGTTAAAACCTGTATTTTTTGTTAGAAAATTACTTAGAACCCCCAGACATTATATATATATATATAGAGATATATATCTCTATATATCTCTATATATATATATATATATATATATATATATATATATATATATATATATATATATATTTTTTATATATATATATCTCTCTCTCTCTATCTATATATATATATATATATATATATAGATAGATAGATAGATAGATAGATAGATCTATATATATATATAGAGATTGTGTATATCTATATATCTATATATATATATATATATATATATATATAGAGAGAGAGAGAGAGAGAGATGTATCTCTCTCTCTCTATATATATCTATATATCTATATCTATATATAGATCTATATATAGAGATAGAGATAGAGATAGAGATAGAGATATATCTCTCTCTCTCTCTCTCTCTCTCTCTCTCTCTCTCTCTCTCTCTATATATATATATCTATATATATATATATATATATATATATATATATATTATAAAAAAAATATATATATAATGTCTGGGGGTTCTAAGTAATTTTCTAACAAAAAATACAGGTTTTAACTTGTAAACAAGTGTCGGCAAAAAGCAAAAGGCTTGATCCTTAAGTGGTTAAAGGGATAAGGTCACATTTGTAGGTAAAAAACAAAAAAAACGTGCATTTATTTCTAGAGAATAGAATGGCGATCATTGCAATATTTTATGTCATGCGGTATTTGCGCAGCGGTCTTTAAAACTAATTTTTTTTTTGAGGGGGGGGAATACACTTTCATGAATTAAAAAAAAATTCGACAAGTTACCAGTTTAGAGTTACAGAGGAGGTCTAGGGCTAGAATTATTGCTCTCGCTCTGACGATCGCGGCGATACCTCACATGTGTGGTTTGAACACCGTTTACATTTGCGGTCGTGACTTGCGCATGCGTTTGCTTCTGAGCGCGAGCCGAGAGGGACGGAGCGTTTTTAAATTGTATTTTTTTTTTTTTTTTACACTGTCCCTTTGGAAAAACAAAAATTCTGATCACTTTTATTGCTGTCAGAAGGACAGCCCGGGGTTCTCAGCTCTTGATTGGATAGATTGATAGCAGTGCAGCCATTGGCTCCCGCTGCTGTCAATCAAATCCAATGACGCGGGGGGCGGGGCCGAGTCATACATTCGGTGGCTACGGACGCTGAATGCTGGACTCGGGAGCGCGCCCACAAGATAACCCCCCCTCCGGGGGTACGCTTCTCCTAGGGGGTTATCTAATGGTGGGAGGAGCCACGAGAGCCGCCGGGGAACCCCAGAAGAGGAGGATCGGGGCCACTCTGTGCAAAACGAGCTGACATTTAAATAAAATAAAATGACATGTTTGTTATTTAAAAAAAAAAAAAAAAAAAGAACCCAAGGCCCGTACACACGATCGGACTTTTTGACAACAAACAGGCAACATCCGACCGTGTGTACGCTCCATCGGACAAACTTTTTCGGTTTTCTTTGGACTTTTGTTGGCTGTGCGAACAGACAAACTTTCCGGCAACAAAAGTCAGATGGAGCAAAGTCCGATCGCGTGTACACAAAAGCATCAGACTTTTGTACAAACTACAAACACGCATGCCTCAGAACCAATGTGAAAAGATCAGACAAACAATACAGAAGTTGACCAAAGGGTGGCGCCGGAGAATTGAACGTCCTCTTTTTGAAGTGTCGTCAGTACGTTGAAACGTCACTACATTCGTGTTGGTTGCCGAAAAATTCCTGCCGTGTGTATGCTTAATTAGTTTACGGCCAACGCCCTTTGTACAGAAATCCACAGGAAAGTTCGTGCAAAGTCCGATCGTGTGTATGAGGCTTTACAATCACTTTAAGTCTTCTGTAAACCGGAAGGGATGTCATGGTATCACTTCCGGGTTACTAGATCAGAGGCCGGATCGAAGCCGATTCCGGCTTTGTTTGTTCGGGTCTTTGGCCAGCCGTGGAACCTGCCGACTGGTCACTCGGGCCTCCTGGTGGGACGGGAGAGCCTGGGCAAGCCGCGGGGTGGGGGTCCCCTCCCCCGTTCCTGCTCCTTGGGATTACACCTGAGCAGCTGCTTGGCCACATCGGTTGTTATCCCAAGAAAGCCCCTTTTTAAGCCGAGGCCTCCATATTTGTGTACGATCGGCGGGAAGGGGTTAAGCTTGCAAACAAATAGTGACAGAAAAGGCCTAGTCTAGTCTTCAAGTGGTGATTACCGATGACTTATTTGTTTTTTTTACATGAAGATAAAGTTGTTTTTTTTTTGTTTTTTTTGGTTGTTGTATTTTTGCTTTTTATTTATTTTTATTTCAAATTTTTTTATGATTTTCATCTTGTATCATATAAAATTCAGTGTAGAGATCGTATGTTTTCATTTTATATGCCGTTCACGATATGATTTTTAGAGATGGAGGATTCCACAAGATGTATTAAAGGGTAACTCCACTTTCGCGAGAAAAAAAAAAAGCAAATAAAAAATAATATAGCGCATATAATTGCGATGCGAATCAAATTGTAATTAAATGTTAACCTTTCCTTTTTCAATCTGCAGCCAATGTAATTTTCTGAGAATGCAATATGGCGACTAGAGCTGCACGATTCTGGCCAAAATGAGAATCGCGATTTTTTTTTTTTGCTTAGAATAAAGATCGCGATTCTCGCAGCGTAAAACATCTTTCACATTATACAAAAATAAATTGGGCTAACGTTACTGTTTTAGTTTTTTTTTTTTTTTTTTAAATCCATTAAAATGTAATTTTTTTTTTTTTCCCCAAAAAAATTGCATTTGAAAGGCCGCTGCGCAAATACTGTTTGACATAAAATATGGCAACAACCACCATTTTATTCTCTAGGGTCTCTGCTAAAAAAAAAAAAAAAAAAAAAAAATGTTTTTTTTGGGGGGGGGTTCTGAGTAATTTTCTAGCAAAAAATGATTTTTAACTTGAAACCAGCAAATGTATGGAAAAGGTTTCATGTTTTTAAGCGGTTAAACTTCCCTCATTTACACACCGAAGTTCATTCCTTTGATCTAAAAGGACAAATCATTACAATGTTTATACTTAAGTTCCACTGCTAAAGAATGTTGTGATTCTTTGCAGACCGCCTGTTTTTTTTTTTTTTTTTTTTTTTTCTTTTCTTTTGACGGCTGTGGCTGCAGCAGAGCAGAGAATTCTCTGCATAGGAAAAAAAAAAATCAGGAAAATACTTTGTCAAGATCGCAAGGGGGAAAAAAATTGCGATCACGATTGTTGTGGGGGGGTGCCTGTAGCACCCATTGGGAGTCATGAAGATAATATACAGGAGGTCACCAACCCAAGTAAACAGTAATCTGAAGAGAAACAACGTGGGCGTTCCGAGGGTGGCCGGCCGGTATTTATGCGATTTGTCCAATTACACACAAAAAACCCTTTTTTTTCGTGTGTATATATATATAAATAACGTAACTTTTATTCTACAGCAAATGTAATTATAGCAGTTGGCCACCCTTGGAATGCCCAAGTTGTTTCTCTTCATATTACTTTTCAAAACTATGTTTAAAACCCCTTCAATACCGGGGAGGGGGGGGGGGGCACTTATACACCTTCCCGCCCAGGACAATGTTCAGCTTTCAGCGCTGTCGCAAATTGAATGGCAATTGCGCGGTCGTACAACGCTGTACACAAACTACATTTTTTATCATTTTGTTAGAGTCTTCTTTTGGTGGTATTTGATCACCTCTGCGATTTTTTTTATTTTTTGTGCAACAAGTAAAAAGACAGAAAATTTTGAAAAAAAAAAAAGATTTTCTTTGTTTCCGTTAAAATTTTTTGTAAATAAGTAAGTTTTTTTCTTCAATGACGGGCACCGATAAGGTGGAACTAATGGGCACTGATGAGGTGGCACTCGTAGGCAGCAATGATGGGTACTTATGGGTGGCACTGATAGGTGGCATTGCTGGGCATCACTAATTTTCATTGTGCCATAGAGATGCCAGTCAGTGCCCCATTTGTGGGCACTGATTGGCATATGTTGGGCATTGATTTTCACATGTGGATGGCCATGGGGGATATACCTGGCCATCCACATGCTGGGGACTTCCCTGGTGGTCCAGTGTGGGCATCCGAGGGGGGGATGCGCTGATAAACAATCAGCACAGACACCCCCCCGTGTCAGGAGAGCCGCCAATCGGCTCTCCTCTACTCGTGTCTGTCAGACGCGAGGGAGGAAAAGCCGACCACCGGCTCTTCCTGTTTACATCGTGATCAGCTGTGATTGGACACGGCTGATCATGTGGTAAAGAGCCTCCGCCGGAGGCTCTTTACCGAGATCACTGTAGCGGTGTGTCAGACTGACACACCGCTCCACCGATCGCCGCGATGCGCGCCCCCTGTTATCCTGCAGGGCGTCATATGAAGCCCAGTCAGGATAACTCAACCACCACCCAGCCATCATTCTGCTATAGGCCGGGTAGGAAGTGGTTAACACACATTTTTGCTTTGCACTTTGTTCAATTCCTATGGACGGGATGTACAGTAATACCTCTGTTTGGCAGTAACGCAATATACGAGCGTTTTGCAAGACGAGCAACTTTTTTTTTTTTTTTTTTTTATTTTGACTTGACATGCGAGCGCTGTCTTGATAAACGAGCATTAGTTTTAATGTAAAAAAAAAAAATTACACTCAATGCTAAAGGGTAGGTTCAGCTTTTGTTCACTTTTTTTTTTGTCTAAATTTCAGCTCTCCTCGTGCACCAATATAGCATTCCTGTACTTTTTTTTTGCAAAAATATCAAAGCTTTCCATTAAATCTACAGGTCACTTACTTTTCTTGTCCTAATCCACGTTTTCAGACATTTCCATTAGTAGTGTCTTACTTCCTGGTCAGACTTTAGGTCATGACACAGGAAGGAGTTGACCAGCTGACCTCATTAGCACACGCCCCCTGCATCATCCACCCTCCCACTCCTAGCTGCACGCTTTTTTCTTTTTTTTACATGAAATGCAATCAGTGATCACTCTTCTCACTAAATACACAATCAGATTGTATAGTGTATGGGCCATCTTTTATACACCTAAAATTTACTAGTTGCGCTTTCATTGCCATTTAATTGTTAACGGCACACCAACCACAGAAGCAAACGCACATTTTTTGCCATGTGAAAAAACGAGGGGCAAATGCTGCAAACACAGTAAAAAAAAAAAAAAAAAAAACCCACAAAACACCAAAATGTCCCATTAACCACATGTAGCGCAGCCAATTGAAATCAACGGCCTGCGCTGTGCGTGTCACAGGAAAAAACGAGCCACAAAATGTGCGCTCCCCACCATGCTAGATGTGAATGGGGCCCGAAACTGCGATAACACGAGAACAATGAGACTCCGTTCACAGCTGTGCGTTTCCTTGCATTTCAGAAATGCGCAGCACCAAAAATCGCAGTTAAAAAAATGCACCAAGCTTTAAAAAATAGTCCTGAAGCTTCTTTGGGACGATTTGCTGTGTGTAGGACGGCCCATTCAGGTGGGTGGGCTGCCCTATGTGTGATGAGTAAAAATGCTCCAAAACGCCTCCCCCCACCCACACTTAAAAAAAAAAAAAAGTGGGAATGTGAGTTCCCGCTATGCAGAGATGTGAACAGGGACTGACAGCCCATGTCCACTCCCTCCTATGTACTTGTATAAAGTTGGTCATACACTATGCAATCTGATTGTGTATTTAGTGAGAAGGGTGATCACTTGATTGATTGCATTTCATTTAGAAAAACGTGCAGCTGGGAGTGGGAGGGGGGATGATGCAGGGGGTGTGTGCTTATGAGGTCAGCTGGTCAAATCCTTCCTGTGTCATGTCCTCTAGTCTGACCAGGAAGTAAGACATTACTAATGGAAATGTGGATTAGGACAAGAAAAGTAAGTGACTGTAGATTTAATGGAAAGCTTTGGTATTTTTGCAAAAAAAAGTACATGAATGCTATATTGGTACATAAGGGGGCTGGAATTTAGGGGGAAAAAAAAGTGTAAAAAAGGTGAACTTACCCTTTAAGGGGTCTGGTGTTAATCCATGTAAAGCCGCTGGTGCTACAGTACACAGTACTGGATGTGGCCCGGAGGCGCTGGTGACACCCATCGCTTCCTGAAGAACCCGGAGACGCTCCCAGCTGGGTGGGGCGCGCGGCGTAATACGTGTTCGCAGCACCCGGACGTGTAAACAGTTCGAGTGTCTGAGTTCTCCAGGGAGCGCCCCCCGCACCTCCGGCCACCTACAGTACTTTATACTGTACACCAGCGACTTTACATGGATTAACACCAGACGCCTTAAAGCGGAGTTTCACCCATTTAAAAGTCAGCAGCTACAAAAAGTGACTTTTAATTAACAGACGCTCACCTGTCCCACGGTCCAGCGATGCGGGCGCCTGAAGCCTCGCTCCTCTTCCCCCCCCTCCTCTCTGCGGTGTCTTGCCGAGAAAGTTCCCTCGGCGGATAAGTTCCCCCCTGTACTGCGCAGCGCCTGCGCAGTACGAACTACTGTCAGCCGCCGGAGATAGCCGAAGCTCAAACTTTTCAATCAGCTGTACACGGCGCCTGCGCCCTGGGTCCAGGTTCCTTCCCCACCATCCAAGTGGACCTAGAGGGGGAATCAAAAAGAGCCGAGCGCAGCGAGGCGCCCTCTTACAGGCGCCGTGTACAGCTGATTTTCACCTATTGCCCTTAGGCTATTTCCGCCGGATCCTACTGCGCAGAGGGGGGTCCTTATCCCGAACTTTCTCAGCAGAACACCGGCATTGTAAGTGTGGGCACCCACCTGCAGCTTCACAGACGGGCGCGTACTGCGCTGCGTGAAGGGCCGGGCAATCTTCTGTGACGTGTCCTAGAAGATTGCAGGGAGCAAGGATGGAGAGGGAACTTCAGGAACTTCCGCAGGAGAGGAAGTGGGAGCTGGGTATCTGAAAACTGGGTACCCGCTACCCCCCCCCCCCCCCACACACACACCTCTCCAAAAAAAATGACATATCAGGGGGTCAACGGGTACTTAAAGAGAAAGTTACACTTTTGGGTGGGACTCCGCTTTAACATTGAGTGTAATCTTTTTTTTTTTTTCTTACATTAAAACTGTGATCCTCCTTTTTTTTCACCATAGAGGTACTGTACACTATTCCTACCATTGATATGAGCTGCAGTACTGCATTTTGAAGTGCAGATTATTTTTTTTTATTTTTTCAGTGCACTTTATACTGTATTTCTGTAATCATTTTTCTATGAATAAATGGTTGTGGAACGAATCATCAGAGTTTCCATTGTTTCTTATGGGGAAATTTCGCTTTGATATAAGAGTGCTTTGGATTACAAGCATGTTTCTGCAACAAATTATGCTCGCAATCCAAGGTTTTACTGTATCTTTTTTCTCTATATACTAGCCCTGAAGAAGTGTGTGTGGGCAATTATGAAATTCATTCCATAAAACTTTTTTTTGGACATGGTGCACTCCTCTCCGATCACCCATTGGTATAGCAGAACACCTTGGAAGGTAGGTCTGTATTATTATTGACCCCCCCCCCCAGCATAGTTCCACTTGACAGCCTGATCCAAAAAAACATGGTAGATTTATAAATAATCATTATTGAACATTATTTTTTTTTTTTTTTTTTTTTTAAAAACACTCCGACTTCTCAGCACAACTTTACACCATCAAGTTTGTTGGAGTTTATGGGATATAACAAGAGAGCATTTATGTAATAGCTTTGCCAATACAAGTGCCAGATAGTACAATAATGTATTATTTCACAACAAGATCGGTACGCCTAATAGACATCCAACGGTGAAACCCCAAAAAACAAAAAAAAAAACAAAAAAAATGGTGAAAAGACGACGGACAATCCAGCTGGTCTGGTAAGTGCTGTTCCTGGGATCTGCAGGTCCATTCAGAAGCTGGTGGGGGAGCCGCTGAGCGATCTCCACCAAAGGTGGCTGTTATCATCCAATAACACTTTGTGCTGTGCAATAGGTGTATGCTTTATAAATAATTCATCCAGACCTTCCTCACCCTCCCCCCCCCCCACCGTGAGCACCTCGAAGGTCCTCGCCCACCGTAACACCACAGTTCTTGGCACTGGGCCCCCTACGAGGCCTGGTTTTCTTGTGGCACATACATATCGCTGTCCGCAGGGACATCACAGTGGGAGAGGTTGAAATGACAGTGCATGGGGGAGGGGGGAGTAGGGGGGGTGCTTCTCTTCATTCATTCATCCCTCCTCGACCATAGAGAGGGGCATTTTGTCCCTGATTGTCGGGCAAAGATATATAATCATATATATTTATTTATAGAATTATATATATAGGTCTATACACGTGGAGGGGCTTTGCAGTACCCCTCCTGGGGAAGCTGGCGGAGGTTCTAAGCGATAGAGTCCCAGTCAAAGGTATCTTCAATTTCGTCGTTGTGCGGATGGCGCATTGTCGGACGGGGTGGTGGGTACAGAGTTCGCTGGGGGTGGCGACCTGCGAAGACAAAAAGCAATTAGCAAAGTTTTCACCTCGTCTCCTAAAAGTTACAGCGGGACCGATTGACACCAGAAGAGAGAATAACATGTAAGTGATCCAGAAGCTGTATGTACCACACCCAACACTTGATGTCCACATTGTACAGACCCCTCTCAGCCCATACCCCCTCTGTCTGGGTCTTCAGTCGTGCTTGGGCCCAGGAGATGGACCAAGTTCTTTCTGACGCTGGTTGGCAGTGCCCTTGCTCCGCTATCTATGAGGGTTACACTCAATGTGCCGATTCAGGAAAACGGCTATAAGATTGTCTCTCTACTCCACATATTTTACCCCAATGCCTCCAATCTTTGTTGGAGATGTGGGTCTGGGGTTTGCACCATGCTGCATGTATGGTGATCATGCCCCAGGCTTCAGCCCCTTTTGGTCACAAGTGGATAGTATAATCCTGAGCATTACTTCTTATATCCTAGATTTCACCCCGGCGCAATTTCTTTTGCATCATTCTTCCCAACTTGAAGGCATCTCTTATCATAAGCCTTTGGCAATGTGCATGGTAAACGCAGCTAAACTTTGTATTCCATACCACCGGCGCTCCACTACCACCCACCCGATCTGAGAGTGGTTTTCAGACTATTAATCGTATGGCAGAAGAGCTGGCCCATATTTCGTACGATAAGACCTCCAAACTTACTAAGACATGGTGTATCTGGCTTGAGTTTAGGGAGTCTGTGGAATACGGTTTGCTTATGTAATGAAGCATAAGCAGGCCTTTTTCGCACCTCCTTTCAATCTCAATACTTTTTGCTTGGGTCCCCTTGCTGGGCCTGAGACCCTTGCTCTAGCGATCGCTTTCTCCAAACCCCCCCCCTCACTGTTCCATTCCTTCCTTTTTTGTTCTCAACTTCTACCCCCCCCCTTTTTTTCTCCCCCACTCACTGTCCCCTTCCTTCCTTTTTTCTTCTTATACCTGTCCTCCTTTTTCTGTTAACTTCTACTTTCTTACACCCCCCCCCCCCCCCACTGTTGCCTTACTTTTCTTCCTTTTTTGTTTTTATACCTTTCCTCCTCCTTCTGTTAACTGCTACTCCCGCCCCTTTTTTCCCCCCCACTCACTGTCCCCTTCCTTCCTTTTTTGTTCTTATATCTTTCCTCCTTTTTCTGTTCTTAACTTCTACCCCCCCCCCTTTTTCCCCCCCACTCGCTGTTCCCTTCCTTCCTTTTTTGTTCTTTTACTTTTCCTCCTCCTTCTGTTCTGAACTTCTACTCCCCCCCCCCCACACTCACTGTCCCCTTCCCTCCTTTTTGTTCTGGTATCTTTCCTCCTTCTTCTGTTCTTAACTTCTACTTTCTCCCCCCCCCCCCCCTTTTTTTTTCTCCCCCACTCACTGTCCCCTTCCTTCCTTTTTTGTTCTTTTACCTTTCCTCCTTCTTCTGTTCTTAACTTCTACTTCCCCCCCCCCCTTTTTTCCCCTCTCTAGCTCTTTTTGTACCTCTCTCTCATTCTCTTTTTTATTTCTTCTTTGTCTTCAGTCGCTTTTGTCTTTGCCTCCTTTGGGGTCCTTGACTAGTTAGGGCCGAGACGCCTACTTTTGGCCTAGTGGCCGGTTCTCTTTTATTTGTTTGAAATGATTGCTTGAATTGTGCTCTCCCGAGGACCCGAAGCACGTCCTGTGCTTGGTATATGTCACATACTGACTGTACTTTTCCTTGGCATAAAATCTTCTACTTTGTTTTATATTTTGCAATAAAACCTCCATGAAACAAAAAAAAAAGTTTAAGTGAGCCGACCGAGCGCTCAGATCCTTTCAAATAGGACAGGGGGCTCCAAACTGCAGCACTTTACCTGCCTTTATCTGGCCCTTGGAGATTCCTCCTGCAGATCTAAAACATTATTACTCCCACTGACGCCAACCATGGGGCACCGCTCCTCCCCGCCGACGCCAACCATGGGGCATCGCTCCTCCCTGCTGACGCCAACCATGGAGCACCGCTCCTCCCCGCCGACGCCAACCATGGGGCACCGCCCCTCCCCGCCGACGCCAACCATGGGGCACCGCTCCTCCCTGCCGACGCCAGCCAAGGTGCATTGCTCCTCCCCACCGACGTCAGCCAAGGTGCATTGCTCCTCCCCACCGACGCCAACCATGGAGCAAGGCTCCTCCCCACCGACGGGGCACCGCTCCTCCCCATCGATGCCAATGATGGGGCACTATTCCTCCTCCTCCTGACTGCAGGCATTTATATCATTTTTTTTTTTTTTATTATTCCCACTGGTCACAGAAATTCTGTGTGTTTGGATCATCCATGGCAACCCTTACATGTCTGAAGAGTGGGAGGAACTATATTATCATCCACTTCAGCTCCGAAAGGGCCCCCCCCCCCCCCCCCCAGGCTATTTTTTGCTATTCAGCACTGTGCTACTTTAACTGATAATTGCACGGTCATGCAACGTTGTACCCAAATAAAATTTATATAATTTTTTTTCACACAAATAGAGCTTTTTTTTTTAGTGGTATTTTTCCAATATCAATGAAAAAAAAAAAATTCCAGTATATATCCCGTAGTTTGTAGACACGATAACTTTTGCGCACACCAATCAATATACGCTTATTGGGATTTTTTTTTTTTAATGAAAATATGTAGCAGAATACATTTTGGCTAAGATGTATGAAGAAATTTGATTCTTTACATTTTTTTTTATTGGTTATGTTTTATAGCAGAAAAAAAAAAAGTTTTTTTTTTTTTATACTACTAATGGTGGCGTTTGGCAACTTATAATGGGACTGTGAAAATCTGACGCTGGGGGGGGGGGGGGAGAACAAACTAACTGCCACTAATGCAGTGATTATACTATACACTGTCACTGTACTGATGACACTGCTTCGGAAGGGGTTACGTGTGTATGTGCTGATCATTACTACAGGTCTCTTTGCTTCTTCTCCCTGCAAAGAAACAATGAGATCATTCCCATGTATAGAGCTCTGGGCTGATTGTCAACACAGGGCTCAGAGCTGTGATTGGACACAGCCGATCAGCAGGTCCTGGTCATGAATCTTTGGCCTGGACCTGCTGACATAATTCCACTGTTTTAGTCACAGAGGGTGTCAGCGGGGGGGGGGGGGGGGGGAGGGGGGATGGGCGAGCCCTGTACCCAGAAAAAGCCTGTCCTCCTGTGATCGCTGTGTGGCAGATCAGGGTAAAGAGCTAATCCCAGTGATAGGCGGCACTGATTGGCCCAATTGCAGGCCCTTTACCACGTGATCAGCTGTCAGCCAATGACAGCTGATCACAGGACATAAGCACAAGCCGGTTATTGGCTTTTCTTTGCTCATGCCAACAGCATGAAGAGAGCCGATAACCAGCTTGTGTTAAAGGGACATTGGCACAGATAATCAGTGCAGTCCCACCAGTGCTGCCATTCGGTGCCCTTCACTACCACCTATCAGCGGATATAAGTGAAGGAGAAAAATTACCGGTTTTCAAAATTTTACAATAGACTATGAAAAAAAAAAAAAATATATATATTTTTTTTTTTTTAGCAAAAAAAAAAAAAAACCCAATGGTGATTAAACACCACTAATCAAAAGCTCTATTTGTGGCGAAAAAATGATAAAAATGTCATATGGGTACAGTGTTGCATTACCGCGCAATTGTCATTCAAAGTGTGACAGCGCTGGAAATTGGCCTGGGCAGGAAGGGGGTAAAAGTGCCCACTAGGCAAGTGGTTAATCTATCACAAATGGTTAAAATGGTTGTAAAGCCTCGAGGTTGAGAAATCTGTGCTGCAGCTCCCCCCTCTTTTTTCTTACCTGAGCCCAATCTGATCCAGCAATGTGCACGAGTGCAGCAGCTCCAGCCGCTGTCTCTCTCCTCATTGGCCAGATTGATAACAGCAGGAGCCATTGGCTCCCACTGCTGTAAATAAAATCCAGTGACATGGGAGCGAATTCCGCTGTCTGTGTCCATGGATGCAGCAGTGAGACTCTGGAGCGAGCCCGCACGGGTGCCCCCCGTGGAAAGGCTTTCCGTGGGGTCACCCGATGAACAGGAGGGGCTTAGAGCGCCTGCGTGGGACCCTAGAAGAAGAGGATCAGGGCTGCTTTGTGCAAAACCCTACAGACTACAGTGACGATAGTCCCATCTACATGGAATAGACTTCTAGTGTTGACGTGTTTCGCCAATCATTTGGCTTCTTCGGGACATAGATATATGAGAATCAATGGCACTTCTATACATTAAAGTATCTGCCCATCACTGCCCCCCCCGGGGGGGGGGCACAACAGGCCCAGAATCCCTGAAAGGAAACAAAACGATATTGTACCCAGGGTGCCGAGGGAAGACGGCCCACAGGATCGTTATGTAAGATGTAAACATTCAGAGGGTGAATGTTCCAAAGGGAGAATTGAATGGTTATGTAAATAAGTCCAACAGGCTAAGAAGGGACTCCAAGTAATGTTATTTAAGATCACAGTCGACCATATGCCCAGATTTGGAGCTACATGAATGAGGCAGGATCAGTCGCACCATGGAGGAGTCCGCATAACCTGGCTGCCATGCAGAGAAACACCGCTCCTCATATATCTGGGTCCTGAAGAAGCCAAATGATTGGTGAAACACGTCCACCCTATGGACGCTAGAGACCTCTATTCCATGTAGATGGGACTATCATCACTGTAGTCTGTATAGGATTACTAATATGTAGAGGACCTTTAGAGGGTGAATGTTCCAAAGGGAGAATTTAATGGTTATGTAAATAAGTCCAACAGGCTAAGAAGGGACCCCAAATAATGTTATTTAAGATCACAGTCGACCATATGCCAAGATTTGGAGCTACATGAATGAGGCAGGATCAGTCACACCATGGAGGAGTCCGCATAACCTGGCTGCCATGCAGAGAAACACCGCTCCTCATATATCTGGGTCCTGAAGAAGCCAAATGATTGGTGAAACACGTCCACCCTATGGACGCTAGAGACCTCTATTCCATGTAGTCTGTATAGGATTACTAATATGTAGAGGATCTTTACCTTTCCCAATGTGTGAGATCGAATACTGCTGGTGGTTTCATCGGGTTTAATATTGTATAAATAAAGATTATCACTTTTTTTTTTTCATTTTGTGTATTGCTCCCTACACTGAGCTGCTATAGTCCACTTTCATAGGGGACAAGAGAATTCTCCAGGTGACACCTAATATAATAAACACATTTCAACTATTTTCCATTATACACATGGACATACAGTTATACTATATGTGATGCAGTTTTAGTGCCTTTTCTATGTAGAATAAGGATCTTATGAAGGATACATTGTTTTTTTTTTGATCATTTTATTTCTATTAATAGCTACAATGACGTATACACAGTCCTATGGGTCATTCTCCATACAGGATTGGGGTTGTGTTTCCTCTTCATGGTCTCCTGCAGTGGTTAGCAACTCCAGTCCTCAAGGCGCCCCCAACAGGTCTTGTTTTCAGGATTTCCCCTCAGATGAAACAGCTGTGGTAATTACAAAAATTGGAAAACACTCCTAGATCCACATCCGTATATACTTGAATTGGAAGAGAGAAGGGATAAAGAGCCACAAGGCCCTAATTCGGACTTTTCAGGCAAAATGGACAATAACATGGTACAAAAATATATTTTATTAACAATGCATCATGTCAAACAGGTCAAATAGAGAAGAATTAAAAACATACAATAGGCATACGATAGTTTATTAAAATCTAGTGTAACCGAAAGAGTTGACACCAAATGAACGGCAGTGAGCCCCTGTGCGTCAACATGTTTCGCTATTTTGCTTCGTCAGGACACACTTGGGGGTAGTTGAAATGAACAGGTCTCACTTTTAAAGATAAAACAAAGCAATCAAACGTGTTACAATAACATAAGTCTTAGTAAAAAACTTTCAAACATTGCTATATTCAGAGGACATGCGCACAACAAACATGAATAGCTACCTTGTCAGCATAAGATCTTATGCTGACAAGGTAGCTATTTATGTTGTGCTCATGTCCTCTGGATATAGCAATGTTTGAAAGTTTTTACTATCTCGTGTTTTTGTAACAAGTTTCATTGATTTGTTTTATCTTAGACAGTGAGACTTGTTCCTTTCAACTACCCCCAAGTGTGTCCTGATGAAGCAAAATAGCGAAACGCGTTGACGCACAGGGGCTCACTGCCATTCATTTGGGGTCAACTCTTTCGGTTACACTAGATTTTCATAAACTATCGTATACCTCATGTATGTTTTTAATTCTTCCCTATTTGACATGATTCATTGTTAATAAAATGTATTTTTGTACCATATTATTGTCCATTTTGCCTGAAAAGTCTGAATTAGGGCCCTGTGGCTCTTTATCCCTTCCCTCTACCAGCTGTGGTAATTACTAAGGCAGTGAAACTGATCAAATCACCTGTGCAAAATAATGGACAGCCTGAAAACATGACCCGTTGGAGTGCCTTGAGGACTGGAGTTGAGAAACACGGCTCTATTGTACTGATGGACTCTGCGTTGTGAGACCATCTGGATGTAGATATGAATTGCTATGGGCAAAGTAGCCACACTGGCAACCCTTTAGCAAGTGAACATAATAAGTATGGGCTCTCACCTTGCTGGCTGTATGTTGGTGGTGGTGCTTGGGTGTGAATAGGATATCCAGGGGGTGCAGTGAAATTGTGACCACAAGACACTGGAGTTGGCTGGTTTTGCCCATAGGTGGCCACTGGAGAGAGAGAAAAACATTTGCAGTGGGTTAATAGTTGCTCATATATATATATATATTGCCTACCAAGAAAACAACAAATAACCATGAGTATGAAGGCAAGAGCAGCCTCAGTCCAGACTATCCAAGCCACGCCCCCTACGTGTTTCGCCCACGGGGCTTCGTCATGGCTGCTCTTACCATCGTTACCTATGGGTTTTGTTGGATGTGCAGCACCTGGAACGATCCTTTTCCTTGTTTGCATACATTGAGCTGAGACAAGCTCCTTCCCAGCCTACACTCCAGAGAGGTTGGTCACCGCACAGGAGCCTGGAGCGCACCCCCATCTCTCTTTTGTGTGGATTTGCAAGGGAACCAATACTAGAAAGGAAGGTTAGTGCCAGACAAAGCTCATCCAGCATAATGTGAAAAATCTGCCTAAAAAAAAAGGCAACCATCAGTCCCTGCATGCAAACATTATACCAGTAGGGATGGGACTGGGATGGGAAGCCCATTGTTCTCCATGAAAGACTGACTGCCAACCAACCGACGTCTAAAACTGGCCACACACACAACCTTTGTACCATGTGGTACTAATCGGCACACCTGATCTCCCCACCCTCCTTCCTCCTCTTACCTGCCATGGTGTGCCCAGGCTTGGCTCCCTGAAGTGCACAGGAACTGCTGGTGGTGGGGGGCATGCAGGGAGATTGGCAGGCTGAGGTCTGGCCATGTGCGGGTGGTAGGAGACCCGTGTGGCTTAGCAGATGGGATAAGGAGTCACACAGGCTGGCGATGTGGTGCTGGTCTAAGCTCCAGTTCTTTAGCTCGGCCTGGCGCAGGCTCTCCATGAGGTCTGGGGGGGACCAAAGACAAAAAAAAAAAATAGGTTTACATTTCTTCAAATATTTATATTTCCTGCCCAGAGATGTTCGATGATCGTCACCGGTCAGGATTGGGTGACAACTAGAATACCACAAAGCTAAATCTGAGACGCCCTCAACCAAGGGATCATGGAGGACCGTCCATTGGCTGGGTCAGAACCTCCTGGATGATAGTCTGAGCAGATTCACTCAATACATACATGGTGACTATGTGGTGCTTCCTTTAACCAATCGGTGACCACCCACCCGCAACGTACTGAAGGCGAGCGGCCGCTGTAGGCAAAGCAACATACCGGTACGTCACGGCCTACTTCCAGGTATAGGGTGTGTGCATTATTGGGCACTGGGGGGAGCCTGGCAGCAAGTCCCGGCCAATGATTCACAGCTAGGACCTGCTGTGTCCAATCACAGCCCAGAGCCCTGTGATGGCAAACAACACAGAGCTCTGTACAGAGGGAACAATCTCAACTCTCTTAGTAAAAGCAGCACACACTACACATATGCACATATTTAACCCCTTGATCGCCCCAGAGGTTAACCTCTTCCCAGCCATTTTCATTAGTACAGTGACAGTGTATAGTATGATCACTGTATTAGTGTCACTGGTAATGTTAGTGGCAGTCCCCCCAGCTTCCGGTGTCATACTGACCACCACACTGTACCATAAGTCGCTGGTCGCCGCCATTAGTAGTATACAAAAAATAAATAATCTATTTATAAATAAAGAATAAATATATATATATATATATATATATATATATATAGAGGAACATATATTATATTTACTGGTTACTGAAAATTACTCGGAACCCCCAAACATATATATATATATATATATATATATATATATATATGCATGCGGGCGCGACCTACGTATCCATTCACGGGGATGGGGGTGCTTTAATTAATTTTTTTTTTGTTTATTTTAGTTTACTTTTTTTTAACACCTTTTCACTTTAAATTTTTTTTTTTTTTAAGCAGAGACCCTAGAGAATAAAATGGCAGCCATTGCAACTTTTTATGTCACACAGTATTTGTGCAGCAATTTTTTTTTTTTTTTTTTAAAAACAAGACTTTAATGAATAAAATAAATAAATAAATAAATAAATAAATAAATAAAGTTAGCCCAAATTTTTCTGTATAATGTGAAAGATAATGTTACGCCGAGTAAATAGATACCTAACATGTCACGCTTTAAAATTGCGCACGCTCGTGGAATGGCACCAAACTTCGGTACTTAAGGAGACACTTACATTTTTTGTACCGGTTACCAGTTTAGCGTTACAGAGGTCTAGGGCTAGAATTTTTATTTCTCTCGCTCCAACGTTTGCCGCAATACCTCACATGTGTGCTTTGAACGTTGTTTATTAATGCGGGCACACCCTGCGTATGCATTCGCTTCTGCGTGCGAGCGCGCGGGGACAGGGGCGCTTTAAATTAATTACATTTTTTTGTTTGTTTTAAAATTTTTTTTTTTTTTTTTTTTACATCTTTTTCCTTTAAAAAAAAAAAAAATTGACCACTTTAATTCCTATTACAATGAATGTAAACATCCCTTGTAATAGGAATAGTGTATGACAGGTCCTCTTTATGGAGAGATGTGAAGGTCTTTAAGACCCCACATCTCTCCTCCAGGCAGAAAAGGCTGAGATAAAAAAAAAGAACGATCTCAGGCTTTTTAGCCGAGTCTCCGGCATTGTTTACTTCCGCCGGCCCAGACGTGACGTCATAACGTTGTGCGCCCGGGCCTCCGAGAGTCCTAGAGATTGACGGGGACTGTCTTGTCCCTCGGATTTCTCTATGACTTTCTTCCGGCGGATTCCTTCTCCGGCTAGCCGATTGCACGGGGCGAGCCGGTAGAAGCACCGGGGAGGGAGGGGGGGGGGGAACATCCCTTCCCGCCACCTGTAAGACCGATCAAGCGGCTGAACAGCCGCTACGATTGTTCTTATGGTGAAGGGAATCGCCGGCTGAAAATAAATGAGACCTGAATGATGCCCGCAGCTGCACTCATCATCCAAATATCACCACTGGAAGATGAGGACTTCATATGACGGCCGGCGGTTTGGAAGTGGGTAAAAAAATGAATTAAATGGTGTTTTTGGTTTGTGGTGCTCAGCTCCTGTGAAGATCCACTTTAACCCACCACACACATGTTCAGGCCTTCAAGGTTTGCATAGCTTAGGTCAGGGGGTCTCAAACTGGTGGCCCTCTCCTTAGGTCAGGGGGTCTCAAACTGGTGGCCCTCCCCTTAGGTCAGGGGATCTCAAACTGTTGGCCCTCCGCTTAGGTCAGGGGGTCTCAAACAGGTGGCCCTCCGCTTAGGTCAGGGGGTCTCAAACAGGTGGCCCTCTGCTTAGGTCAGGGGGTCTCAAACTCCTGGCCCTCCCCTTAGGTCAGGGGGTCTCAAACTGGTGGCCCTCCCCTTAGGTCAGGGGGTCTCAAACTGGTGGCCCTCCGCTTAAGTCAGGGGGTCTCAAACTGGTGGCCCTATGCTTAGGTCAGGGGGGTCTCAAACTGGTGGCCCTCTGCTTAGGTCGGGGGTCTCTAACTGGTGGCCCTCCGCTTGGGTCAGGGGGCCTCAAACTGGTGGCCCTCTGCTTAGGTCAGGGGGTCTCAAACTGGTGGCCCTTCGCTTGGGTCAGGGGGCCTCAAACTGGTGGCCCTCCGCTTAGGTCAGGGGGCCTCAAACTGGTGGCCCTCCGCTTAGGTCAGGGGGTCTCAAACTGGTGGCCCTTCGCTTGGGTCAGGGGGTCTCAAACTGGTGGCCCTCCGCTTAGGTCAGGGGGCCTCAAACTGGTGGCCCTCCGCTTAGGTCAGGGGGTCTCAAACTGGTGGTCCTCCAGCTGTTGCGAAACTACAAGTCCCATCATGCCTCTGCTTGTAGGAGTCATGCTTGTAACTGTCAGCCTTGCAATGCCGTGTGGGACTTGTAGTTTCGAAACAGCTGGATTGCCAACAGTTTGAGACCCCTGGTAGGTTGTAGATGTACATGAAAGTGAGAGTAGAATACCAGAAGAGGACAGGAGAACCGGCAAAACAGAACTTTATTATTGAACTGCCTTTTCTCGGCAGACCCCGTGGTGCTCTTTGTGAATTGTCCAAACACCGAACGAACGGGATGTATGAAATATGATCCTAGAAGAACTTTCTGCCACCCTGGTTCCTCTACGCCCTGCTGGAGTGTGGGATGTCTTATGTAGTATTGGGAATCTTTACATTGACTGACCTGAGAATTGGGACAGGTCTACGGTGGACCAGTCCAGGTTGCTGACGATCTTGAAGCTCTCCTTTAGCGAGTCGATGTTGGAAGGCCAGTCGCTGGGGAGACCTGGATGGATGAAAACGGAAGAGCAAGGTGTGACTTTACAGCCAGTACAAGTTCCCCCGATTCCTTACACAGCCTGGATAGGATAGACTCACCCAGAGGCATGCTGGGGGCAGCTGGCCGGGACATCTGCTGGGAGGGTAGGTAAGGCGGCTGCTGGTGCTGGGCTTGATGGTGAGAAGACGAGGGGTTGCTGATGCTGGGGACATTGTGGGGGTGCAGTGAGGAGGACTCCCCCGAATTCTGCTGGTACATGCAGCAGCTGGAGGAAGGTGGTGGTGGTGGTGGTACATCGGTGGGGAGAGGAGAGAGTCCTGAGGATAAAGAGGAGGAGAGTCACATTCCGGAGAGCAAACACCCATCTCCTACAAGCTCCCTAGGTGCTGATCTATGGGGGAACCCGGCCCTAGCTGACCCTGATCCTACCGGTGCCGGCCACTCCTGTTTAAGGGAATCCCTAAATTTGGGGAATGCGCAGAACAGCAATTCTAAACCTATATGGAAAAAACTATTTATGGGTTTTTTTTAGTGTTGGATAATATGGGGAAGGTCAGTTCCTGCTGAATCGGCTCATTCTATAGGTGGACCTATCGGCAAGGGGTGCGAGGGAGGGGCCCTGTGGTATCATGTGAGGTGGGAGGGGATTTGTGTTGGTAGGGGGAATTTGGAGGGCAGCAAGAGGTAAGAATTGTTTCACGGGGGGGGGGGCGGTTCTAGGAGTGGAGGAGGAGGTCTGTGTTATGAGGTGGGATAGGGGAAGAGGTTTGTGCTAGGTTAGGAGAGGGCATTGGGGAAACTAGTGGGGGGGGGGGGTGTAATTGTACTAGGGGGGACTTTTTTTTTTGGGGGGGGGGATTTGTGCTAGAAGGGGACATTTTAGGGGTAGAGGATTTGTACTAGGAGGGGGATTTTTTGGGGGGGGCAAAAATTTGTACTGGGAGGGGGGATTTCAGCAGGGGGGTGGATTTGTACTGGGAGGAGGGGGGATTTATACTTAGGGGGTAATCATGCAGACACATAGTACTCATGCATATTTAGGGGGGTGCAGTTTGGCATGTTTGCCTGGGCTCTACATGACTTTGTCCCGGCACTGCAGCCACTGTTCAGGTATGCTGGCAGCCGCGGGTACCGGCTATCAGAACAGAATACCAGCACTGCAGATCTATGCGGTTTATCATGTATGGGGGAATCATGTGATTTCGCTTGTTCAGCCAACGGTGCCAAATGAGAGAAATGGTAACGTGTATGGGCGGATTTATACCGTACAGACCATGGGGAGCCACTCAGCCGCTGATGGGAACTGTTCTTGGCCAGTTCTGTACATGAGTGGAAAATTCCATTCCTATCCATAGGACACACAATGGATGGCACCTGCGAGGGATCAGATGGAGAACTTGCAGCCGCCATGCCGCTCTCCATGAGCCGCACAATTCTGATGTCACCGGAACATCGACAGGCGAGTATGAAACTTCGAGTGAGTGCTAAAGCAGAGGTGTCCAAACCCAGCCCTTTGTTTGCCTTTATCCTGTCCTTGGGGCTCTATTGCTCCCACTGACACCAATGATGGGGCACTATTCCTCCCACTGATACCAATGACGGGGCACTATTCCTCCCACTGACACCAATGATGGGGCACTATTCCACTGACACCAATGATGGGGCACTATTCCCCCCACTGATACCAATGATGGGACACTATTCCTCTCACTGTCACCAATGATGGGACACTATTCCTACCAATGATGGGGCACTATTCCTCCCACTGACACCAATGATGTGGCACTATTCCTCCCACTGACACCAATGATGGGGCACTATTCCTCCCACTGACACCAATGATGGGGCACTATTCCTCCCACTGACACCAATGATGTGGCACTATTCCTCCCACTGACACCAATGATGGGACACTATTCCTCCCACTGACACCAATGATGGGACACTATTCCTTCCACTGACACCAATGATGGGACACTATTCCTTCCACTGACACCAATGATGGGACACTATTCCGCCCACTGACACCAATGATGGGGCACTATTCCTCCCACTGATACCAATGATGGGACACTATTCCTCCCACTGACACCAATGATGGGACACTATTCCTCCCACTGACACCAATGATGGGGCACTATTCCTCCCACTGACACCAATGATGGGACACTATTCCGCCCACTGACACCAATGATAGGACACTATTCCTCCAACTGATACCAATGATGGGGCACTATTCCTCCCACTGATACCAATGATGGGACACTATTCCGCCCACTGACACCAATGATGGGACACTATTCCTCGCTCTGACACCAATGATGGGACACTATTCCTCCCACTGATACCAATGATGGGACACTATTCCGCCCACTGACACCAATGATGGGACACTATTCCTCCCACTGACACCAATGATAGGACACTATTCCTCCCACTGACACCAATGATGGGACACTATTCCTCTCACTGACACCAATGATGGGACACTATTCCTCCAACTGATACCAATGATGGGACACTATTCCTCCCACTGACACCAATGATGGGACACTATTCCGCCCACTGACACCAATGATGGGACACTATTCCTCCCACTGACACCAATGATGGGGCACTATTCCTCCCACTGACACCAATGATGGGGCACTATTCCTCCCACTGACACCAATGATGGGGCACTATTCCTCCCACTGACACCGATAATGAGGCACTATTCCTCCCACTAATTTCGATGCCGGAGTGTGAAATGAAGCTGAAATGTTCTGTGAGTCGGCTCGGTCCCGGGTAGGTTCCAAGGGCTCTGCTGCACTACCTGGCCGGTCACCTTCCTGCACTACCCTCCTCCATTCTCACCCTGTTTACCCTGCAATGTACGGTACAGGCTGCGGAAGGAACAGCTGAGGTCGGGGATTTCCGAGAAGGAGAATTTGTAGCAGTCGTTGTTGTTGTAGGACGGGGCTCTGGAGTCTGGCGGCATGTGAGCCGGGGCAGCCTATGGGGGGGGGGGGGAGAAAAGAGAAACGGGATCAGTCAGTAATACCAAACAAGGGTTAGAAAAATACATTGCATCTTCAGTGATGGTACACAATGATCTGACCTCAACACCTTCACCTACCAATGTAGGTCTATAAAACATCCTGGTATTTAACCCCTTCAATACCGGGCACTTTCACCTCCTTCCTGCCCAGGTCAATTTCCAGCTTTCAGCGCCGTCACACTCAGGAATGGCAGCAGGCGGGTGTGAGGACATCGGCACGCACAGCGAGGAGAAGACCTTTGGAGGATGGTCTGGTGTCAAGAAGGGCAGCAAAGAAGCCACTTCTCTCCAGGAAAAGTATCGGGGACAGACTGATATTCTACAAGAGGTCCAGGGATTGGACTGCTGAGGACTGGGGGAAAAGTCATTTTCTCTGATGGATCCCCTTGGGGCATCTGGAAAAAAGCCTTGTGCGGAGAAGAAAAGGTGAGCGCTACTATCAGTCCTGTGTCATGCATCCTGAGACCATTCATGGGCGGGGCTTCTTCTCAGCCAAGGGAGTGGGGGGGGGTCACTCACAATTTTGCCATGAATAAAGAATGGTACAAAAACCTCCTCCGAGAGCAACTTCTCCCAACCATCCAAGAACAGTTTGGTGAGGAACAATGCCTTCTCCAGCATGAGGGAGCACCTTGCCATAAGGCAAAAGTCATAACTAAGGGGGGCTTGGAGGACAAAACATGGACATTTTGGGTCAATGGCCAGGAAACTCCCTAGACCTTAGTCCCATTGTGGTCAATCCTAAAGAGGCAGGCTGAACAAAAAAAAACCTCACACAAATTATGACAAACTCCAAGCATTGATTATGGAAGAATTGGGGGGGGGGGGGGGGGACGGCCATCAGTCAAGATGTAGCCCAGAAGTTGATGACACCATGCTGGGGGGAATTGCAGAGGTCTCTAAAATAGAAAGGTCACCACTGCAAATAATGACTCTTTGCATAAAATTCATGTCATTTAGATATGTGCAATTCGTTTAGTTAGGAATTCACTTTTTAACGAATTTTGACAAATTCGTTAATTCCGAAATCTCCGAAGTTCGAAATTTCGGAAATTCTAAGTTGTTCAGATAATTCGAAGTTTCGGAAATTGGAAAATTTGAAAATTCAAAAATTTGGAAATTTGAAAATCCAAAAATAAGAATGATAAGCTGAAAATTCAAAAGAATGAAAATACGAAAATCCAGAAAAATAATAAAAATAACTATTAAATTACAGGTATTGGAATTTCCTTTCAAATTTGGCTGTTTGTGAACGTAACGAGTACGAATTTATCCGAAGTTACGAATCATCCAAAATAACAACTGCCGTATCTAAACGAATGGAACTTAACAATCTAACAATAATAGATAACACTAATAATAATTAAACCTTTTTATTATTATTATTTATTATTATGTTCCTTCCATTTGTTTAGATGCGGCACTCGTTATTTCGGATAATTCGCAACTTCGGATAAATTTGTATTTATTAAGTTCACAAACAGCCAAATTTGAAAGGAAATTACAATACCTATAATTTAATAGCTATTATTAGTTAGTTATTATTTCGAATTTAACTGATTTTCTTTCTTTTTTTCAGATTTTTGAAGTTTTGGATTTTCTAATTTTTGAATTTCCGAACTTTCAAATTTCGAAAATTCAGAATTTGAAACTTTGGAAATTTGAAAATTCGGAAATCGAAAATTCGGAAATTTGAAAATCCGAGTTCCGAATTTTCAAAAAAAAAAAAAAGCAAAAGAATGAATGAAAGGAAAATGAACAAATATTTTGTCAGTGCACATGTCTAATGTCATTGTCAATCAAAGCCTCTGACACTTCTGGAATGCTTGTATTATACTTCAGTATCCCAGAGTAACATCTGACAAAAAGATCTAAAAACACTGAATCAGCAGACTTATTTATTATTATTTTTTTTTTTTATTATACTAGTAATGACGACGATCAGTGCCTTATAGTGGAACTGTGATAGTGCGGCAGACAATCTGACACTAACAGTTTAATTTACTAAAACTGTTGCACTCAGAATCTGGTGCAGCTGTACCTGACAGCCAATCATCTTTGCAAGGTAAAAAAAAAAAAAACAGCCACATTGATGCTGTCTGTAGAGAGCTCTGTGTTGTTTACCGACACAGAGCTCTCTTCTGTCATTCGCTCAATCAGCAGGTCCTGACCATACATTATTGGCCAGGACACTCTAATTGGCTTGTGCTGTAGAGAATAACAGCACAGCCGGGGAGCCGTACTCCTAATATATATATATATATATATATATATATATATATATATATATATATATATGTGTGTGATCCAGCGCAGCTGGGCCACACCATAGCAGTAAAGCTACAGGAGGCGGTCAGAAAGTAGTTATTTGAACAAATGCAATCTGAGGACACACATGGTGGTAAAGAAGCTGCACACCCTAAATAATATACTACAAAAGAAACTAGAAAATTCCCTGGGAGGGGTGGGGGGTTGTTGCATGAAAAAGACTAATCAAGCAAATTTCACTATATAAAAATATGTTTTATTATGCAAATATTAAAATCAACAAAGGTTTTAAAATATGAATTCTGGTTACATAAATTGTAGGCATGGCATATACTCACGACAAATTTTACAGTAATGATCCTGCCCCAAACGCCCCAAAGTGTTTCGACCAAGCAAGTCGTAGTCTTCTTCAGGGGGACTGGGTTACCTCCAATTGATGGGAGACAGTGGGTTTGGAACCAGAGATTTTCAAAAAACGATCAGAAGACCTCGCTTAGGTCATTCTGACCATCCACCTGGCGGGGCCCAACGTGACTGGCTTACAAGGAACCATGCCAACAGTGCCTGGAGGAGATGGGATTAGGCCACTTTAGACAGATAAATCACTTGTATTACCCCCAATATAGGATTTGCATCTGAGCATGCTTGTGCGCACCAACTGCCAATGAAAGATCCTTCATTGGAAGGTGCAAACAAGCGTGCTCAAATGCAAATCGGTGGTTCATACCATCAACGAAGCACCTTGCAATCGAGTTCTCTTGGCACTGTATAGACTCCTATATCGAGCGTAATACAAGTGACTTATCTGTCTGAGGTGACCTAATCCCATCTCCTCCAGGCACTGTTGGCATGGTTCCCTGTAAGCCAGTCGCGTTGGGCCCCCGCCAGGTTGGATGGTCAGAATGACCTAAGCAAGGTCTTGGATAATCATTTTTTGAAAATCTCTGGTTCCAAACACTGTCTCCCATCAATTGGAGGTAACACAGTCCCCCTGAAGAAGACTACGACTTGCTTGGTCGAAACACGTTGGGGGGGGGGGGGCAGGATCATTACTGTAAAATTTGTAATTTATGTAACCAGAGTTCATATTTTAAAACCTTTGTTTAATATTTGTATAATAAAACATATTTTATATATACTGAAATTCGCTTGCTAGTCCGTTTGCTGCAACAAAAAAAAAAAAAAAACCCCGGGGGGAATTTTCAAGTTTCTTCTATAATTGAACAAATGCAAAGTGTTCTCTGAATGGTGTTTGTGCCCAGCGGCTGACCTGTGAATGGCATCAAGCAAGCCCCCCCCGCCCTCCCCCCATGTGTTCCCTATGCAGGGAACCTAACACAGGACCTAGAAGACGGTGAGGATCGGGGTAGTAGCCAGGGCCGTCTTTATTACAGGGCAAAAGGGGCAGCTGCCCTGGGCCCAGTCATTGTTGTGGGGCCCAAAGCAGCTGCCCCTTGAGCCCTGCACTGCCTGCAAATAGTTCATTAGTGAATTCGGGAGGGCCCAAGAAAATGTTTGCCTGGGGTCCATTCAATATTAAAGATGGCCCTGGTAGTAGCAGTATCTCCTACATCAGTGGTTCTCAACCTCAGTCCTCAAGTACCCCCAACAGGCCATGTTTTGGGAATTTCTCTTAGATAAAATAGCTGTCCAAAATACCAAGCCATTGACTCTGATTTAAAGCATCTGTGCAAGATGAAGGAAAACCTGCAAACATGGCCTGTTGGGGGTACTTGAGGACAGGGTTGGGAACCCCTGTCCTACAGTGATCTTCTGTGATCCCCCACATGTACAGCATACACATATTTACATCCAGAAATGTAACAAACGTTCTTCCACCTTCTGATTTCCTCTGAATGAAGACGTTCACTCACCTGGCTGTAGCTGGGGAGGGGGGAATTGTTCTCCATATGATGTCCTTGTGCATTCTCCGTGGTTACGGACACATCACTGGTGGTACTCAGGGGGCTCTTATTGACTTCCTGTTCGGTGGAATCCTGGGAGAGCTGCAAGTGACACCCAGAGATCGACATTACAACCCTACGACACAGATTCCTGTGACTGTCCATGCTACACAACAGAGGAGAGCAAGACGGTGACTACCTCCATCTGATTATCCACTTGCCGATCGCAATACATATTGGTAAAGTGGTTTAACCGGATTATGGATGAAGATGTCATCATAGCCCCGGTATTTTATTTTTCAGTCGGTGACCAACTCTCTCATGAAAGCATTCCGAGCGGACCAATAACCACTGCATCCCTTTCAGAAGCAGCCCCCACTTAACGTTTTTACTGGCATGCCCAAGAAACGATCCGACAGGTCACCACAGCTGGCCATAGAGGTCACCAAGACACCAGATCATCTCTGATCGCCTCTATGGCCTTGGAGGATCGGATCGACGCCTAGATGTCACTTCCAATCCAGCGGTGACACCTGTGGTCGGGACCTATCTCTGGATACTTTACTCCCATTTCCCACTTGGGAACCTATGGATGCGGCTATATATATTTTTTTAGCCCCCCCCCTTAATAGGAGGAAGTCCTGGATATGTATACATAACACTCCAGCCAGCATACCAAGCTGAGGACTGGAAGGACACTTGGGTGGATACATCTAGCTACTATTTGGGCCTTCTACCCTTTATTAGGGGCAAGTGTATCAATCTCCATTGACATTGATGGATATGTTTGATGTATAGTCCCTCCTCCTCAACTATATAATCCAGTTTGTGTGAATCTACTCGACTCCTGACTTGAGAACTGCCAATGACCTTGGTTACAGAAGAGGTGGAACCTTCCTTTCCTCAATCCAAGTGTCAGGATACGTGATTTACTTTTCACCATTAACTCGTCCGGTGGATAGGAACCATTCTGGTTTTGAATCTATCTCTGTGTGGTGTCGGCCCTATACCTAATCCTAAGGGTCATGAGCACCTACCCAGTAATGTCCTGAGGAAGCATTTTGTGAAACGCGTAGACAAGAGCGCATGGAGAAGTTTATGGACTCTACTCATTGATACAAGTTGTATAGTATTTGTGTCCACATGGATTTCATTCATATCCATAACTCCAAGCCTATCCTATTGGGTATCTGTTGATCCTGTCAGTTAGTAGGGTGTTGTTGTTTGTCAAAATGTCATTTTAGCTAGTATATTTTGTAATAAAGATTTGCATTTTTTTTAAAAACAATACTGCCTCATGTTGTGATTTTACTGCCTCATATTGTGATTTTTTTTTTGATAGAGTTGTCTCAACTCATTCAATCCTTTTTCGATCCAGGGTGGAGGTAACGTTTTTGTTTTTTTGTTTTGTTTTTTTTTTAGCAAAAGATCACATTATTACAATTATTTTTTAAGCAAAAGATCACATTATTATTATTATTTACTTTTTTTAAGCAAAAAGCCACAATTTTTTTTTTTAGCAAAAGATCACATTATTTCTATTATTTTTTTAAGCAAAAGATCACATTATTATTTACTTTTGTTAAGAAAAAGGCCAAATTAATATTTTTTTTTTTTTTCGCAAAAGATTACATTATTACTATTATTTTTTTTAAGCAAAAGATCACATTATTATTTACTTTTGTTAAGAAAACGGCCACATTAATATTTTATTTTTTAAGCAAAGGATCACATTATTATTATTTTTTAAGCAGGAGATCACATTATTTTTATTGTATCTTTTTTTTTTTTTGCAAAAAATCACATTTAAAAAAAAAAAAAATTTAAACAAAAGTATACATTGTTTTTATATACTTTTTTACACAAAAAAATCACATTTTTTTAGCTTTTGATTATAAAAGGTAGAGGAAGAAGAGATTTGGAGTCCTATTGACCCCAGATCTCTCCATAAAAAGGACCTGTCATCCTTATTGACCACCCGTCAAACTCTGCACCCTGTGTTAAAAAAAATTGCCACAACTGAAAAGCACAGCAACATTGTCCATTGCATGTGTATAGCTACATCCAGCTCTATTCTCCCAGTTATAGTGTGCGGCTGGGGAGCGGTATCACCGTGGCTTACCCACCAATTTTTACTCCACCCCCCCGTCTAAATGAAAAAGACCTTAGGGCTTGTTGTCAGTTGTGCCACCCCCTCTGAAAAGTGATCTGCAGTGGATTCCACTATGGGGTTCTCCTGCTTCCCCAGCACTAGTCCTGTACTTTGCTCCCCTCACTTCTGAAGGACCCTCACTTTTGTCAGGGAGAAGTCTGGCTACATAGAAGGGGTCAAAATGGCCAGCAAATCTTTTAGGAATACAGTGTCTTAGGCACAGGGCCTCCCCAAAATGGCTGCCAGGAGCCCACTGCTGAAGACAAGTCAGTTCACTGTAAGGTCCATCTAGTGCTCAGAGCACAGCAGGCTCCATTCCCTGTATATCAAGCAAGTGCCGGGACACGGTGGTGGACCTCTTGTGATGGACCTCTTGTGGTGGACCTCTTGTGGTGGACTTCTTGTTCCTTGACACCCTTGTTACAAGCTTTTTCAACATTTGATACATTTTGTGTCCCTTTGCTTGCTGGCTGTGGACTGTTCCAGATACAACTATGGAGCCCAGTGGACATCTCTGCTGGCTTCAGAGCAGAGGTGGAAATGTCTGCTTCTGGTGCTCCTAGATCAGTGATGGCGAACCTCGGCACCCCAGATGTGTTGGAACTACATTTCCCATGATGCTCATGCACTCTGCAGTGTAGTTGAGCATCATGGGAAATATAGTTCCAAAACATCTGGGGTGCCGAGGTTCACCATCACTGCCCCAGATGATAAACTCTGCGAAACGCGTTGACCGCAATACAGCGACCATTGCGAACCCTAAAGTTGGGTATTTCCGAATTGGTTGTTGGCTGTGACCTCAAAAAAATTCAAGAAGGTAATAATTGTTTTCAATATGTTCTCATTGTTTCTAATATTTGTATCAATAAAATTGGATGGTATCTTTTAAATTAGTTTGTTTTACTATTGGAGGCAATACAGTGCCTTGAAAAAGTATTCATACCCCTTGAAATTTCCCCACATTTTGTCATGTTACAACCAAAAACATAAATGTATTTTATTGGGATTTTATGTGATAGACCAACACAAAGTGGCACATAATTGTGAAGTGGAAGGAAAATGATAAATGATACAAATAAATATGTGAAAAGTGTGGGGGAGGGGCATTTGTATTCAGCCCCCTTTACTCTGATACCCCTAACTAAACTAGTGGAACCAATTGCCTTCAGAAGTCAAAATTAGTAAATAGAGCCCACCTGTGTGTCATTTAATCTCATTATAATTACAGCTGTTCTGTGAAGCCCTCAGAGGTTTGTTAGAGAACCTTAATGGAACAAACAGCATCATGAAGGCCAAGGAACACACCAGACAGATCAGGGATAAAGTTGTGGAGAAGTATAAAGCAGGGTTAGGTTATAAAAAAAAATCTCCCAAGCTTTGAACATCTCACAGAGCTCTGTTCAATCCATCATCGGAAAACGGAAAGAGTATGGCCCAACTGCAAACCTACCAAGACATGGCCGTCCACCTAAACTGACCGGCTGGGCAAGGAGAGCATTCATCAGAGAAGAGCCAAGAGGTACATGGTAACTCTGGAGGAGCTGCAGAGATCCACAGCTCAGGTGGGAGAATCTGTCCACAGGACAACTATTAGTCGTGTTCTCCACAAATCTGCCCTTTATGGAAGAGTGACAAGAAGAAAGACATTGGTGAAAGAAAGTCATAAGAAGTCCTGTTTGTAGTTTGTGAGAAGCCATGTGGAGGACACAGCAAACATGTGGAAGAAGGTGCTCTGGTCAGATGAGACCAAAATTCAACTTTGTGGCCTAAAAGTAAAACGCTATGTGTGGGGGGAAAACTAACACTGCACATCACCCTGAACACACCATCCCCACCGTGAAACATGGTGGTGGCAGCATCATGTGGTGGGGATGGTTTTCTTCAGCAGGGACAGGGAAGCTGGTCAGAGTTGATGGGAAGATGGATGGAGACAAATACAGGACAATCTTAGAAGAAAACCTGTTAGAGTCTACAAAAGACTTGAGACTGGGGCGGAGGTTCACCTTCCAGCAGGACAACGACCCGAAACATCCAGCCAGAGCTACAATGGAATGGTTTAGATCAAAGCATATTCATGTGTTAGAATGGCCCAGTCACAGTCCAGACCTAAATCACATTGAGAATCTGTGGCAAGACTTGAAAATTGCTGTTCACAGACGCTCTCCATCCAATCTGACAGAGCTTGAGATATTCTACAAAGAAGAATGGGCAGAAATGTCCTCTCTAGATGTGCAAAGCTGGTAGAGACATCCCCAAAAAGACTTGTAGAGAAAGGAGGTTCTACAAAGTATTGACTCCGGGGGGCGCCATACAAATACCCCCCCCCCCCCACTTTTCACATATTTATTTGTATCATTTATCATTTTCCTTCCACTTCACAATTATGTGACACTTTGTGTTGGTCCATCACATAAAATCCCAATAAAATACATTTACGTTTTTGGTTGTAACATGACAAAATGTGGAAAGTTTCAAGGGGTATGAATACTTTTTCAAGGCACTGTAGGTGAAGTCCCCCACTTTTATGCTCTTTAGGATTTTCTGAATAGATTATAAGCCCCATACTTATTTCTTTTGGTAAAGTTCTGCATGGGTGGAGCTGAAGTGATAGGGTGTGACACAGCTGCAGTTACCTCATCATCGGGGTGTGGCCTCTTCCTCCGGGGCAGGGCTACGTCTTCTTTTGGGCAGCTGTCAATCATCCAATAGGATCCCTGGAGGGGAACAGAGCAAAGTTTGCATCAGTTAGACCTTCATGAATTCTTTCCTTCCATGTACTTCCTGTTTGTGTGTCCGGATTTCCCTTATAAACCTCATGAAAAGGTTGCTGGAGGGTATCAGACATGTGCAGATCGCAAAAACGTCTTTTTTATTCGGATTGTTTCGTCAAAGTTACTAATTTTGTTTCCTTGCATTCGTAACAAAATTAGTTTTGTTTCATTCATTTGTTTTTTGACTGGATTAAAATTTTTCCAATGGATTTGAAGTATTTGAATCGAAAATTATCGAATGAATCAATCCAAATTCATCGTGAAGAACAGCTGGTTCTATTCAAATTCAAATTTCGGAAGACGGTTAGATTCTATTTTATTCTGATCTATTCTATTTTTTACTACTCTATTATTTTCTATTCTATTTTACTCTATTCTTTTATGTTTTGTTGTATTCTATTCTTTTTGAAATTTGAATGTCAGAACACGGCTGTATTCTAATTTTTTTTCAATTTTTTTCTTTTCTATCACCACAGTCCACTCACAGTCCACTTCATCTTCCCATTTCTCTTTGTCCCCCAGAGTGAAGGGACCCCCCCCCCCCCCCCCCTCTCAAGAACCCCTTGATGCAAGTGGTGGGAGGAGTTATGCAAATATCAAAATGCCTTGATGGGCAGTTGGTCAGTCTGGAGGAGTGGGCGTTCCTAGGTAGGTTGTATTTACAAAGGTAACGCCCACATGTGACGCTGAGCTTCCCACGACTATAAGAACTGAAATCCAATGAATGGAAGGAGGCGGGGCCAGGGAGGAAAGGTCCGTCTGGATCGCTGATGCAGATTTCTTAACTTCCTGGAAATGAGGGGAAATCTTTTTTTTAGGGAAGTCCCGGGTAGCAGTAAAAACCAGACAGGGGTAAAAACCACCCCCCCCATGAGTCTCACCACCCCCCCATGAGTCTCACCACCCCCCCATGAGTCTCACCACCCCCCATGAGTGTTACCCCCCCCATGAGTTTCACCCCCCATATGAGTCTTACCTCTCCATGAGTCTTACCCCCAGCATGAGTCTCACCCCCCATCATGAATCTTACCCCCCCATATGAGTCTTACCTCTCCATGAGTCTTACCCCCAGCATGAGTCTCACCACCCCATCATGAATCTTACCCCCCCATATGAGTCTTACCTCCCCATGAGTCTTACCCCTCCATTAGCCTCACCCCCCCATGAGTCTCTTCCACCCATGAGTCTCACCCCCCCCCCCCCCCCGAGTCTCACCCCCCATTAGCCTCACCCCCCCATGAGTCTCACCCCCCCATGAGTCTCACCCTCCCCATGAGTCTCACCCTCCCCATGAGTCTCACCCTCCCCATGAGTCTCACCCCCCCATAAGTCTCACCCCCCTGTACTGAGTATAGTTCAGTGTAGTGGAGTGTGTATGGTGATCTCCCCTGCTATGACTACAATGTAGAAGCCGGTATGAATACTTTCCTCCCAGTGAAGGATACCCCTCTATGAGCGGGTAAGTGACCTTGTACCACAGACCCCCCCCTCCCTCACCCTCATTGTATAGAGATAATGCTGACCTTTCCCGGGTCATCCCTGGGCCGCGGCACTTTCCGGAAACACTTGTTCAGAGACAGGTTGTGGCGGATCGAGTTCTGGAAGACACAAAGGATTGACATATCAGTATATCGCTCTTCACAATGGCCGCCTTGGTATAGCTGGGAATGGTCCCCTTCCATCCTGACCCCCCCATTGCAGCCGCAATTCTCAGACTGATCCCCCGGAGGGGGCAGGCAACCTCAGAGCTCCGGGTGGAACTACAAGTCCCAGAAGGTATGGCAAGACTGACAGCTACAGGCATGACCAGGGCTGCTGTTAGAAACCACAGGGCCCCCATATAGCTAACACCACAGCCCCCCCAAATAAAAACAGTTTACTATGAATGAACACAGTGAGTGATCAGCATCAATCACTCATTGTGTTCATTCAGGAAAGCAAGTGGCCGGTACATGTGACATATTTACCAGACCCCCCCCCCCCACCACTCTTCATCCTAAAAAAACACAGTTTACTATACTTTAGCTATGAATGAACACAGTGTGTGATCGGCGCCGGTCACTCATTGTGTTCATTCAGGGAAGGAAGTGGCCGGTAAATGTGACCTATTTACCAAACCCTTCCCCCCCACTCTCCATCCTGAAGGATCCTATTGTGTGCTCACAGCTGCTGGCAGGAAGGAGAGGAAAGAAGCCAACGGCACTGTGGGGGGGGGGGCACACGAGGGGGGGGGGGCCTGGGCAGCAAGGGGAAACGTCCGCCGCCCTCCGCCGCCCTCCCTATCCATGTGCCCAGCCCCTTTCAGGACGCCGGGCACATGAATTCCTATGGCGGGGGTGGGGGATTTTAAAGGAACCTGATTAGAGCCACAGGCTCTAATAGGCTTCAAAATAGGGTGGGCTTGAGGTACAGAGAGTGAGCCCCGATCCCACCCCATTGTGTGACCATAGCGAATTAATTTTCACTATTTTCACACTACAGCTACTCCCCGCCAATCAGGAGGCAGGTCAGTGAGACCTCTTTCCCGGCCTGTTGGATGCCTAACGCTCTGGAAGAGGAGACACTCTGGAGCCGAACCCGCAGCTGCTGCTGCCCGGAGGACACATGAGGAGGACAAAGCCCGCCGCATAGTGAGTGCCGAACCTCCCGGGGGGGGGGGCGTGCTGGCTGACAGTGCCGCCCCTGGTGCGGAGGGGGGAGGGGTGCATCAGTGTCACACCACCCAGAGGGGGGGGGGTGCTGGTTTTTTGCCACCCGCAAGAAGAAAAGCCCACCAGCCGCCACTGGGACCGATCCCTTGTATTGCTCTCTCTGCAGCAGCTGAAAGCCGGCAGGAGGGAGAGGAGAAGAAGCCGGCTTTCAGCTGCTGCACAGAGAGCCATACACGGGGATCAGTTCCATTATCTGCCCTCCCACCACGACAATCACCCTCCCTGCCCACATCTAATTCTTACCTGATGCCTGATGCCTGCTGCCCCCCCCCCCCGCTGGCCTGGGCCCTCTACAGGAGGACCGGTGGTATCCCCTTATCCACAGCCCTGTGCATGACTCCCAGAGAAATGATGGGATTAGTAGTTTCACCACAACTAGAGTGCCAAGGTTGCCTACCCCTGCACTAAGGGATCACGTGTCGGGCACAAGGAAGCCCACGAATAGCCGAAGGTGCTCAAACATGGCGAGATCTTCATCCAAACATTTGTCAGAGCATTGGATGTGCCCATTATTGAGTCAACCAACTCCGATCCAGGCCTGCTACCCGGATGGATTCCCAGATGTATTAAACAGGTTTCTTTTAATGAAATCAAGAGAAAAAATAATGCAAAGTTTATTTAAAGTGGAAAAAAACTACTCCTAAAAAAGGTTCCCCTCCCCCTCCTTCTGCCCAACCTGTATAATAAATATCCGTGTACTTACCCTCTTCTAGTCCAGTCTCGTGATCCTGCAGCTCTGTGTAAGGGAGCACTCGACTATGGCTGAGGATTCCCGGAGCCGTGACCTCACCCTTAGGCTCTTAGGGCCCAGCCCATTGTCGGAGCTCCCTCCTCTCCCCTGCAGCAGCTGCTCACTGACACAGGAGAGCCGGAGCTGCAGGATCACACAACCGGACCGGAGCAGATTACAAACAGGAAGGTATACTGTTTTGTTTTGTTTTTAATACACAGGATCCTGCAAGCTCTGTGCAAGGGAGCGATCGACAACAGCTGTGGATTCCCGGAGCCGTGACATCACTCATAGGCTCCCATGCTCTGCGCTCCCTCCTCTCCCCTGCAGCAGCTGCTCACTGACACAGGAGAGCCGGAGCTGCAGGATCACACAACCGGACCGAAAGAGATTACAAATAGGTAAGTACACAAGGGGATAGTAGACATGTGAAACTCGTTTAGTTCCAAATTAGTTTTTTAACGAATTTTGACAAATTTGTTAATTCGGAAATATCCCAATTAACGAAAATCCATTTAACGAATTTTTCCGAATATTTGAAAATTCGTTAATTTAATAAATAGGAAATTTAATAATAAATAACTACTAATAACTTAACTATTACTAACTATTAAAGGGTTTTTTTTTTAAAAATAAACAAACCTGTCATACTTACCTCCACTGTGCAGCTCGTTTTGCCCCGATCCTCCTCTTCTGGGGTTCCCCCGGCGGCTGTCTCGGCTCCTCCCCGCAAGAACTAAACACCTTCATGGGAGCTCCCTCGCATGGTGGTTAGTTCTTGCAGGCGCGCTCTCGTGATACAGCCGGCGGCATGTGACCTCCTATAACAAGAGCTCCATCCAATCTGGTAAGCACATTTGTGTGCCTGTGGTGGAGGATGTCGTCACCTAATACAGAAGAACTTGTTCCCCTTTTTTTGTCACGAGGGATCTTCATTTACTTTGAATGTTTTTATATGTTATGGACTGTTCTACTTATGTGCTGCACTAACATTGTTTTTAATAAGTATTTATAGGCTTTGTGATTTCCTATAGTGTTCAGCTTGCATCCATGTGCTACTAGTTAGCGCTGATTGTTCCCTTCTATATATAGGATGCATTAAGGTGAACCTTTACAACCCCTTTAGGCCTCATGCACACGAGACGCCGGTGCAAACTCTGCTGAACACGTGTTTTTAAAAGCTGAAACCGGCGGTTAGAAGCGCCCGTTTTGCCGCGTTTGCATGCCGCGTTTTACCGTGTTTGCGTCTAGAAGCGTCTGCAGAGCAGAAAATGACATTTTGCGACCCGACTTTGGGGCCCCATATCTCGCGGCCACTTGGTGCTAGGAACGTGCTAACACAGTGGGACTAACACTATAACATGTCCAAATTTGGGGTTCCTAGCACCAAGTGGCCCCGAGATACGGGGCCCCAAATTCAGGTCTTAAAATGTCATTCTTTGCTGCAGAAAAGTGCTTGACATTTTGCGATCCCGATTATTGGGGCCCCATATCTCGGGGGAACTTGGTGCTAGGAACCCCACATTTGGTGTGCTAACATAGTGGGACTAACACTATAACATATCCAAATTTGGGGTTCCTAGCACCAAGCGGCCCCGAGATACGGGGCCCCAAATTCAGGTCTTAAAATGTCATTCTTTGCTGCAGAAAAGTGCTTGACATTTTGCGACCCCGATTATTGGGGCCCCATATCTCGGGGGAACTTGGTGCTAGGAACCCCACATTTGGTGTGCTAACATAGTGGGACTAACACTATAACATATACAAATTTGGGGTTCCCCCGAGATATGGGGCCCCAAATTTAGGTCAGAAAATGTCATTCTCTGCTGCAGAAGTGCTTTACATTTTGCAACCCAAATTTGGGGCCCCATATCTCGGGGCCACTTGGTCCTAGGAACCCCAAATTTGGATATGTTATAGTGTTAGTTCCACTGTGTTAGCACACCAAATTACTCAGTCCTATCCCCATACAGTTAGAACACGCTGAGGGAACACATGTAGAAGAAAACATATCGGCCTAAACTGATGAAGACATTTTTTTTTTTTTAAATTTGGGGGATATTTATAATAGCAAAAAGGAAAAAATTTTTTTTTTTTCAAAATCATATCTCGAGGTCACTTGGTGCTAGGAACCCCAAATTTGGTGGGCTAACACAGTGGAACTAACACTATAACATGTCCAAATTTGGGGTTCCTAGCACCAAGTTCCCCCGAGATATGGGGCCCCATAATCGGGTCACAAAAAGTCAAGCACTTTTCTGCAGCAGAGAATTTTGTGACCCGAATTTGGGGCCCCGTATCTCGGGGCCACTTGGTGCTAGGAACCCCAAATTTGGACATGTTATAGTGTTAGTTCCACTGTGTTAGCCCACCAAATTTGGGGTTCCTAGCACCAAGTGGCCCCGAGATATGGGGCCCCAAATTCGGGTTGTAAAATGTTCCTTTAAAAACACTTATAAACGCAAACGTGGCTAAACGCGGTACCGGCGTTTAGCTGCATCTGGCGTCTAAAACGTGGAAAACGTTTGCGTCTGAGCCCATTTTTTTGCTTCTGGAAAAAAGAGGTTAAACGCAACTGCCTCTGAACACGCGTTTAACAGCGTCTTGTGTGCATGAGGCCTTAAGATTATAGGTATTGGAATTTCCTTTCAAATTTGGCTGTGAGCGTAACAAATACGAATTTATCCGAAGTTACGAATTATCCGAAATAACGAGTGCCGCATCTAAGCGAATTGGAACGTAACAAATTAATATTAATTTATAACAATAATAAAAACTTTTTATTATTATTACTATTTATTATTAATTTGTTACGTTTCATTTGTTTAGATGCGGCACTCGTTATTTCGGATAGTTCGTAACTTCGGATAAATTCGTATTTGTTACGCTCACAGCCAAATTTGAAAGGAAATTCCAATACCTATAAATTTAATAGTTAGGCTATTATTAGTTTGTTTGTTATTCTTTCGAATTTTCAGATGTTGTTTCTTATTTTTGGATTTTCAAATTGACAAACTGCGATCATTACAAATGACCGAAAAAAAAAAAAAAAAAAAAACACGAATGAGACGAAAACGAGTGCTAGTTTACAGGATAGGTAGGAGAAGGGGGGAGGGGACATGTTTAGTTAGACTTTTCTTTGTAATGATTTTCTGACACTTTAAATAAGTATTATTCAGAATAATATAATATAATAATAATATATAATTATATAGTTAGTAGAGATGCACCAAAACCATTTGCCGATACTTTTTTTTTTTTTTTTTTTTTTGTGCTCGCCAATACCAATTACCGATACCTACTGGCAACTGTTTTGTTTACACTTCAGCTGTCAGTAACGGTACAAATCATTGAAAAGTTCTTCACAAATGAAATACATTTATTTTATTTTTTTTAATTTTGCACTATTTTCAATATGAAACATGTAAATATATTTTACACTCCCACCACCAGCCTGAACCGGTGATATCCCATCCCCCACACCATTACACCCCCACCACCAGCCTGAACCGGTGATATCCCATCCCCCACACCATTACACCCCCACCACCAGCCTGAACCGGTGATATCCCATCCCCCACACCATTACACCCCCACCACCAGCCTGAACCGGTGATACCCCATCCCCCACACCATTACACCCCCACCACCAGCCTGAACCGGTGATATCCCATCCCCCACACCATTACACCCCCACCACCAGCCTGAACCGGTGATATCCCATCCCCCACACCATTACACCCCCACCACCAGCCTGAACCGGTGATACCCCATCCCCCACACCATTACACCCCCACCACCAGCCTGAACCGGTGATATCCCACCCCCCACACCATTACACCCCCACCACCAGCCTGAACCGGTGATACCCCATCCCCCACACCATTACACCCCCACCACCAGCCTGAACCGGTGATATCCCATCCCCCACACCATTACACCCCCACCACCAGCCTGAACCGGTGATACCCCATCCCCCACACCATTACACCCCCACCACCAGTCTGAACCGGTGATACCCCATCCCCCACACCATTACACCCCCACCACCAGCCTGAACCGGTGATATCCCACCCCCCACACCATTACACCCCCACCACCAGCCTGAACCGGTGATACCCCATCCCCCACACCATTACACCCCCACCACCAGCCTGAACCGGTGATATCCCATCCCCCACACCATTACACCCCCACCACCAGCCTGAACCGGTGATACCCCATCCCCCACACCATTACACCCCCACCACCAGCCTGAACCGGTGATACCCCATCCCCCACACCATTACACCCCCACCACCAGCCTGAACCGGTGATACCCCATCCCCCACACCATTACACCCCCACCACCAGCCTGAACCGGTGATACCCCATCCCCCACACCATTACACCCCCACCACCAGCCTGAACCGGTGATACCCCATCCCCCACACCATTACACCCCCACCACCAGCCTGAACCGGTGATATCCCATCCCCCACACCATTACACCCCCACCACCAGCCTGAACCGGTGATATCCCACCCCCCACACCATTACACCCCCACCACCAGCCTGAACCGGTGATACCCCATCCCCCACACCATTACACCCCCACCACCAGCCTGAACCGGTGATACCCCATCCCCCACACCATTACACCCCCACCACCAGCCTGAACCGGTGATACCCCATCCCCCACACCATTACACCCCCACCACCAGCCTGAACCGGTGATACCCCATCCCCCACACCATTACACTCCCACCACCAGCCTGAACCGGTGATACCCCATCCCCCACACCATTACACCCCCACCACCAGCCTGAACCGGTGATATCCCATCCCCCACACCATTACACCCCCACCACCAGCCTGAACCGGTGATACCCCATCCCCCACACCATTACACCCCACCACCAGCCTGAACCGGTGATACCCCATCCCCCACACCATTACACCCCCACCACCAGCCTGAACCGGTGATACCCCATCCCCCACACCATTACACTCCCACCACCAGCCTGAACCGGTGATACCCCATCCCCCACACCATTACACCCCCACCACCAGCCTGAACCGGTGATATCCCATCCCCCACACCATTACACCCCCACCACCAGCCTGAACCGGTGATACCCCATCCCCCACACCATTACACCCCCACCACCAGCCTGAACCGGTGATATCCCATCCCCCACACCATTACACCCCCACCACCAGCCTGAACCGGTGATATCCCACCCCCCACACCATTACACCCCCACCACCAGCCTGAACCGGTGATACCCCATCCCCCACACCATTACACCCCCACCACCAGCCTGAACCGGTGATATCCCATCTCCCACACCATCACACCCCCACCACCAGCCTGAACCAGTGATATCCCATCCCCCACATCATTACACCACCACCACAAGCCTGAACCGGTGATATCCCATCCCCCACACCATTACACCCCCACCACCAGCCTGAACCGGTGATATCCCATCCCCCACACCATTACACCCCCACCACCAGCCTGAACCGGTGATATCCCATCCCCCACACCATTACATGCCCACCACCAGCCTGAACCGGTGATATCCCATCCCCCACACCATTACACCCCCACCACCAGCCTGAACCGGTGATACCCCATCCCCCACACCATTACACCCCCACCACCAGCCTGAACCGGTGATACCCCATCCCCCACACCATTACACCCCCACCACCAGTCTGAACCGGTGATATCCCATCCCCCACACCATTACACCACCACCACCAACCTGAACTGGTGATATCCCATCCCCCACACCATTACAAACCCACCACCAGCCTGAACCAGTGATACCCCATCCCCCACACCATTACACCCCACCACCAGCCTGAACCGGTGATACCCCATCCCCCACACCATTACACCCCCACCACCAGCCTGAACCGGTGATATCCCATCCCCCACACCATTACACCCTCACCACCAGCCTGAACCGGTGATATCCCATCCCCCACACCATTACACCCCCACCACCAGCCTGAACCGGTGATATCCCATCCCCCACACCATTACACCCCCACCACCAGCCTGAACCGGTGATATCCCATCCCCCACACCATTACACCCTCACCACCAGCCTGAACCGGTGATACCCCATCCCCCACACCATTACACCCCCCACCACCAGCCTGAACCGGTGATATCCCATCCCCCACACCATTACACCCCCACCACCAGCCTGAACCGGTGATACCCCATCCCCCACACCATTACACCCCCACCACCAGCCTGAACCGGTGATATCCCATCCCCCACACCATTACACCCCCACCACCAGCCTGAACCGGTGATATCCCATCCCCCACACCATTACACCCCACCACCAGCCTGAACCGGTGATATCCCATCCCCCACACCATTACACCCCCACCACCAGCCTGAACCGGTGATACCCCATCCCCCACACCATTACACCCCCACCACCAGCCTGAACCGGTGATATCCCATCCCCCACACCATTACACCCCCACCACCAGCCTGAACCGGTGATACCCCATCCCCCACACCATTACACCCCCACCACCAGCCTGAACCGGTGATATCCCATCCCCCACACCATTACACCCCCACCACCAGCCTGAACCGGTGATACCCCATCCCCCACACCATTACACCCCCACCACCAGCCTGAACCGGTGATACCCCATCCCCCACACCATTACACCCCCACCACCAGCCTGAACCGGTGATATCCCATCCCCCACACCATTACACCCCCCACCACCAGCCTGAACCGGTGATATCCCATCCCCCACACCATTACACCCCCTCTACCAGCCTGAACCGGTGATACCCCATCCCCCACACCATTACACCCCCTCTACCAGCCTGAACCGGTGATACCCCATCCCCCACACCATTACACCCCCACCACCAGCCTGAACCGGTGATATCCCATCCCCCACACCATTACACCCCCACCACCAGCCTGAACCGGTGATATCCCATCCCCCACACCATTACACCCCCACCACCAGCCTGAACCGGTGATACCCCATCCCCCACACCATTACACCCCCACCACCAGCCTGAACCGGTGATATCCCACCCCCCACACCATTACACCCCCACCACCAGCCTGAACCGGTGATACCCCATCCCCCACACCATTACACCCCCACCACCAGCCTGAACCGGTGATATCCCATCCCCCACACCATTACACCCCCACCACCAGCCTGAACCGGTGATACCCCATCCCCCACACCATTACACCCCCACCACCAGCCTGAACCGGTGATACCCCATCCCCCACACCATTACACCCCCACCACCAGCCTGAACCGGTGATACCCCATCCCCCACACCATTACACCCCCACCACCAGCCTGAACCGGTGATACCCCATCCCCCACACCATTACACCCCCACCACCAGCCTGAACCGGTGATACCCCATCCCCCACACCATTACACCCCCACCACCAGCCTGAACCGGTGATATCCCATCCCCCACACCATTACACCCCCACCACCAGCCTGAACCGGTGATATCCCATCCCCCACACCATTACACCCCCACCACCAGCCTGAACCGGTGATACCCCATCCCCCACACCATTACACCACCACCACCAGCCTGAACCAGTGATATCCCATCCTCCACACCATTACACCTCCACCACCAGTCTGAACCGGTGATACCCCATCCCCCACACCATTACACCCCCACCACCAGCCTGAACCGGTGATATCCCATCCCCCACACCATTACACCCCCACCACCAGCCTGAACCGGTGATACCCCATCCCCCACACCATTACACCCCCACCACCAGCCTGAACCGGTGATACCCCATCCCCCACACCATTACACCACCACCACCAGCCTGAACCAGTGATATCCCATCCTCCACACCATTACACCCCCCACCACCATCCTGAACCAGTGATATCCCATCCCCCACACCATTACACCCCCACCACCAGCCTGAACCGGTGATATCCCATCCCCCACACCATTACACCCCCACCACCAGCCTGAACCGGTGATATCTCATCCCCCACACCATTACACCCCCACCACCAGTCTGAACCGGTGATACCCCATCCCCCACACCATTACACCCCCACCACCAGCCTGAACCGGTGATACCCCATCCCCCACACCATTACACCCCCACCACCAGCCTGAACCGGTGATATCCCACCCCCCACACCATTACACCCCCACCACCAGCCTGAACCGGTGATATCCCATCCCCCACACCATTACACCCCCACCACCAGCCTGAACCGGTGATACCCCATCCCCCACACCATTACACCCCCACCACCAGCCTGAACCGGTGATACCCCATCCCCCACACCATTACACCCCCACCACCAGCCTGAACCGGTGATATCCCACCCCCCACACCATTACACCCCCACCACCAGCCTGAACCGGTGATACCCCATCCCCCACACCATTACACCCCCACCACCAGCCTGAACCGGTGATATCCCATCCCCCACACCATTACACCCCCACCACCAGCCTGAACCGGTGATATCCCATCCCCCACACCATTACACCCCCACCACCAGCCTGAACCGGTGATATCCCACCCCCCACACCATTACACCCCCACCACCAGCCTGAACCGGTGATACCCCATCCCCCACACCATTACACCCCCACCACCAGCCTGAACCGGTGATATCCCATCCCCCACACCATTACACCCCCACCACCAGCCTGAACCGGTGATATCCCATCCCCCACACCATTACACCCCCACCACCAGCCTGAACCGGTGATACCCCATCCCCCACACCATTACACCCCCACCACCAGCCTGAACCGGTGATATCCCACCCCCCACACCATTACACCCCCACCACCAGCCTGAACCGGTGATATCCCATCCCCCACACCATTACACCCCCACCACCAGCCTGAACCGGTGATACCCCATCCCCCACACCATTACACCCCCACCACCAGCCTGAACCGGTGATACCCCATCCCCCACACCATTAGACCCCCACCACCAGCCTGAACCGGTGATACCCCATCCCCCACATCATTACACCCCCACCACCAGCCTGAACCGGTGATACCCCATCCCCCACACCATTACATCCCCACCACCAGCCTGAACCGGTGATACCCCATCCCCCCATACCATTACACCCCCACCACCAGCCTGAACCGGTGATATCCCATCCCCCACACCATTACACCTCCACCACCAGCCTGAACCGGTGATATCCCATCCCCCACACCATTACACCCCCCACCACCAGCCTGAACCGGTGATACCCCATCCCCCACACCATTACACCTCCACCACCAGCCTGAACCGGTGATATCCCATCCCCCACACCATTACACCCCCACCACCAGCCTGAACCGGTGATATCCCCTCCCCCACACCATTACACCCCCACCACCAGCCTGAACCGGTGATATCCCCTCCCCCACACCATTACACCCCCACCACCAGCCTGAACCGGTGATATCCCCTCCCCCACACCATTACACCCCACCACCAGCCTGAACCGGTGATATCCCATCCCCCACACCATTACACCCCCACCACCAGCCTGAACCGGTGATATCCCATCCCCCCACCATTACACCCCCACCACCAGCCTGAACCGGTGATATCCCATCCCCCACACCATTACACCCCCACCACCAGCCTGAACCGGTGATATCCCATCCCCCCCACCATTACACCCCCACCCCCAGCCTGAACCGGTGATATCCCATCCCCCCACCATTACACCCCCACCACCAGCCTGAACCGGTGATATCCCATCCCCCCACCATTACACCCCCACCACCAGCCTGAACCGGTGATATCCCATCCCCCCCACCATTACACCCCCACCACCAGCCTGAACCGGTGATATCCCATCCCCCCACCATTACACCCCCACCACCAGCCTGAACCGGTGATATCCCATCCCCCACACCATTACACCCCACCACCAGCCTGAACCGGTGATACCCCATCCCCCACACCATTACACCCCCACCACCAGCCTGAACCGGTGATACCCCATCCCCCACACCATTACACTCCCACCACCAGCCTGAACCGGTGATACCCCATCCCCCACACCATTACACCCCCACCACCAGCCTGAACCGGTGATATCCCATCCCCCACACCATTACACCCCCACCACCAGCCTGAACCGGTGATACCCCATCCCCCACACCATTACACCCCCTCTACCAGCCTGAACCGGTAATATCCCATCCCCCACACCATTACACCCCCACCACCAGCCTGAACCGGTGATACCCCATCCCCCACACCATTACACCCCCACCACCAGCCTGAACCGGTGATATCCCATCCCCCACACCATTACACCCCCACCACCAGCCTGAACCGGTGATATCCCACCCCCCACACCATTACACCCCCACCACCAGCCTGAACCGGTGATACCCCATCCCCCACACCATTACACCCCCACCACCAGCCTGAACCGGTGATACCCCATCCCCCACACCATTACACCCCCACCACCAGCCTGAACCGGTGATACCCCATCCCCCACACCATTACACCCCCACCACCAGCCTGAACCGGTGATACCCCATCCCCCACACCATTACACCCCCACCACCAGCCTGAACCGGTGATACCCCATCCCCCACACCATTACACCCCCACCACCAGCCTGAACCGGTGATACCCCATCCCCCACACCATTACACCCCCACCACCAGCCTGAACCGGTGATACCCCATCCCCCACACCATTACACTCCCACCACCAGCCTGAACCGGTGATACCCCATCCCCCACACCATTACACCCCCACCACCAGCCTGAACCGGTGATATCCCATCCCCCACACCATTACACCCCCACCACCAGCCTGAACCGGTGATACCCCATCCCCCACACCATTACACCCCACCACCAGCCTGAACCGGTGATACCCCATCCCCCACACCATTACACCCCCACCACCAGCCTGAACCGGTGATACCCCATCCCCCACACCATTACACTCCCACCACCAGCCTGAACCGGTGATACCCCATCCCCCACACCATTACACCCCCACCACCAGCCTGAACCGGTGATATCCCATCCCCCACACCATTACACCCCCACCACCAGCCTGAACCGGTGATACCCCATCCCCCACACCATTACACCCCCACCACCAGCCTGAACCGGTGATATCCCATCCCCCACACCATTACACCCCCACCACCAGCCTGAACCGGTGATATCCCACCCCCCACACCATTACACCCCCACCACCAGCCTAAACCGGTGATACCCCATCCCCCACACCATTACACCCCCACCACCAGCCTGAACCGGTGATATCCCATCTCCCACACCATCACACCCCCACCACCAGCCTGAACCAGTGATATCCCATCCCCCACATCATTACACCACCACCACAAGCCTGAACCGGTGATATCCCATCCCCCACACCATTACACCCCCACCACCAGCCTGAACCGGTGATATCCCATCCCCCACACCATTACACCCCCACCACCAGCCTGAACCGGTGATATCCCATCCCCCACACCATTACATGCCCACCACCAGCCTGAACCGGTGATATCCCATCCCCCACACCATTACACCCCCACCACCAGCCTGAACCGGTGATACCCCATCCCCCACACCATTACACCCCCACCACCAGCCTGAACCGGTGATACCCCATCCCCCACACCATTACACCCCCACCACCAGTCTGAACCGGTGATATCCCATCCCCCACACCATTACACCACCACCACCAACCTGAACCGGTGATATCCCATCCCCCACACCATTACAAACCCACCACCAGCCTGAACCAGTGATACCCCATCCCCCACACCATTACACCCCACCACCAGCCTGAACCGGTGATACCCCATCCCCCACACCATTACACCCCCACCACCAGCCTGAACCGGTGATATCCCATCCCCCACACCATTACACCCTCACCACCAGCCTGAACCGGTGATATCCCATCCCCCACACCATTACACCCCCACCACCAGCCTGAACCGGTGATATCCCATCCCCCACACCATTACACCCCCACCACCAGCCTGAACCGGTGATATCCCATCCCCCACACCATTACACCCTCACCACCAGCCTGAACCGGTGATACCCCATCCCCCACACCATTACACCCCCCACCACCAGCCTGAACCGGTGATATCCCATCCCCCACACCATTACACCCCCACCACCAGCCTGAACCGGTGATACCCCATCCCCCACACCATTACACCCCCACCACCAGCCTGAACCGGTGATATCCCATCCCCCACACCATTACACCCCCACCACCAGCCTGAACCGGTGATATCCCATCCCCCACACCATTACACCCCACCACCAGCCTGAACCGGTGATATCCCATCCCCCACACCATTACACCCCCACCACCAGCCTGAACCGGTGATATCCCATCCCCCACACCATTACACCCCCTCTACCAGCCTGAACCGGTGATACCCCATCCCCCACACCATTACACCCCCTCTACCAGCCTGAACCGGTGATACCCCATACCCCACACCATTACACCCCCACCACCAGCCTGAACCGGTGATATCCCATCCCCCACACCATTACACCCCCACCACCAGCCTGAACCGGTGATATCCCATCCCCCACACCATTACACCCCCACCACCAGCCTGAACCGGTGATATCCCATCCCCCACACCATTACACTCCCACCACCAGCCTGAACCGGTGATACCCCATCCCCCACACCATTACACCCCCACCACCAGCCTGAACCGGTGATACCCCATCCCCCACACCATTACACCCCCACCACCAGCCTGAACCGGTGATACCCCATCCCCCACACCATTACACCCCCCACCACCAGCCTGAACCGGTGATATCCCATCCCCCACACCATTACACCCCCCACCACCAGCCTGAACCGGTGATATCCCATCCCCCACACCATTACACCCCCACCACCAGCCTGAACCGGTGATATCCCATCCCCCACACCATTACACCTCCACCACCAGCCTGAACCGGTGATATCCCATCCCCCACACCATTACACCCCCACCACCAGCCTGAACCGGTGATATCCCATCCCCCACACCATTACACCTCCACCACCAGCCTGAACCGGTGATATCCCATCCCCCACACCATTACACCTCCACCACCAGCCTGAACCGGGGATATCCCATCCCCCACACTATTACACCCCCCACCACCAGCCTGAACCGGTGATACCCCATCCCCCACACCATTACACCCCCACCACCAGCCTGAACCGGTGATACCCCATCCCCCACACTATTACACCCCCCACCACCAGCCTGAACCGGTGATATCCCATCCCCCACACCATTACACCCCCACCACCAGCCTGAACCGGTGATACCCCATCCCCCACACCATTACACCCCCACCACCAGCCTGAACCGGTGATACCCCATCCCCCACACCATTACACCCCCACCACCAGCCTGAACCGGTGATATCCCATCCCCCACACTATTACACCCCCCACCACCAGCCTGAACCGGTGATATCCCATCCCCCACACCATTACACCCCCACCACCAGCCTGAACCGGTGATACCCCATCCCCCACACCATTACACCCCCCACCACCAGCCTGAACCGGTGATACCCCATCCCCCACACCATTACACCCCCACCACCAGCCTGAACCGGTGATATCCCATCCCCCACACCATTACACCCCCACCACCAGCCTGAACCGGTGATATCCCATCCCCCACACCATTACACCCCCACCACCAGCCTGAACCGGTGATATCCCATCCCCCACACCATTACACCCCCACCACCAGCCTGAACCGGTGATATCCCATCCCCCACACCATTACACCCCCACCACCAGCCTGAACCGGTGATATCCCATCCCCCACACCATTACACCCCCACCACCAGCCTGAACCAGTGATATCCCATCCCCCACACCATTACACCCCCACCACCAGCCTGAACCGGTGATACCCCATCCCCCACACCATTACACCTCCACCACCAGCCTGAACCGGTGATATCCCATCCCCCACACCATTACACCCCCCACCACCAGCCTGAACCGGTGATATCCCATCCCCCACACCATTACACCCCCACCACCAACCTGAACTGGTGATACCCCATCCCCCACACCATTACACCCCCACCACCAGCCTGAACCGGTGATATCCCATCCCCCACACCATTACACCCCACCACCAGCCTGAACCGGTGATACCCCATCCCCCACACCATTACACCCCCACCACCAGCCTGAACCGGTGATATCCCATCCCCCACACCATTACACCCCCACCACCAGCCTGAACCGGTGATATCCCATCCCCCACACCATTACACCCCCACCACCAGCCTGAACCAGTGATATCCCATCCCCCACACCATTACACCCCCCACCACCAGCCTGAACCGGTGATACCCCATCCCCCACACCATTACACCCCCACCACCAGCCTGAACCGGTGATATCCCATCCCCCACACCATTACACCCCCACCACCAGCCTGTACCAGTGATATCCTATCCCCCACACCATTACACCCCCACCACCAGCCTGAACCGGTGATACCCCATCCCCCACACCATTACACCCCCTCTACCAGCCTGAACCGGTGATATCCCATCCCCCCCACCATTACACCCCCACCACCAGCCTGAACTGGGGATATCCCATCCCCCACACCATTACACCCCCACCACCAGCCTGAACCGGTGATATCCCATCCCCACACCATTACACCCCCACCACCAGCCTGAACCGGTGATATCCCATCCCCCACACCATTACACCCCCACCACCAGCCTGAACCGGTGATATCCCATCCCCCACACCATTACACCCCCACCACCAGCCTGAACCGGTGATATCCCATCCCCCACACCATTACACTCCCACCACCAGCCTGAACCGGTGATACCCCATCCCCCACACCATTACACCCCCACCACCAGCCTGAACCGGTGATACCCCATCCCCCACACTATTACACCCCCCACCACCAGCCTGAACCGGTGATATCCCATCCCCCACACTATTACACCCCCCACCACCAGCCTGAACCGGTGATATCCCATCCCCCACACCATTACACCCCCCACCACCAGCCTGAACCGGTGATATCCCATCCCCCACACCATTACACCCCCACCACCAGTCTGAACCGGTGATATCCCATCCCCCACACCATTACATCCCCACCACCAGCCTGAACCGGTGATATCCCATCCCCCACACCATTACACCCCACCACCAGCCTGAACCGGTGATACCCCATCCCCCACACCATGACACCCCCACCACCAGCCTGAACCGGTGATACTCCATCCCCCCACACCATTACACCCCCACCACCAGCCTGAACCGGTGATATCCCATCCCCCACACCATTACACCCCCACCACCAGCCTGAACCGGTGATAACCCATCCCCCACACCATTACACCCCCACCACCAGCCTGAACCGGTGATATCCCATCCCCCACACCATTACACCCCCACCACCAGCCTGAACCGGTGATATCCCATCCCCCACACCATTACACCCCCACCACCAGCCTGAACCGGTGATAACCCATCCCCCACACCATTACACCCCCACCACCAGCCTGAACCGGTGATAACCCATCCCCCACACCATTACACCCCCACCACCAGCCTGAACCGGTGATATCCCATCCCCCACACCATTACACCCCCACCACCAGCCTGAACCAGTGATATCCCATCCCCCACACCATTACACCCCCACCACCAGCCTGAACCGGTGATATCCCATCCCCCACACCATTACACCCCCACCACCAGCCTGAACCGGTGATATCCCATCCCCCCCACCATTACACCCCCACCCCCAGCCTGAACCGGTGATATCCCATCCCCCACACCATTACACCCCCACCACCAGCCTGAACCGGTGATACCCCATCCCCCACACCATTACACCCCCACCACCAGCCTGAACCGGTGATACCCCATCCCCCACACCATTACACCCCCACCACCAGCCTGAACCGGTGATATCCCATCCCCCACACCATTACACCCCCACCACCAGGCTGAACCGGTGATACAAGGCAGGATGGATCCATGCGCCAAATTCTGACCCCACCATCTGAATGTTGGAGCTGAAATCCAGACTCATCAGACCAGGCAACGTTTTTCCAATCTTCTGTTGTCCAATTTTGGTGATCCTGTGTGAATTGTAGCCTCAGTTTCCTGTTCTTAGCTGACAGGAGTGGCACCCGGTGTGGTCTTCTGCTGTTGTAGCCCATCTGCTTCAAGGTTGGATGTATTGTTCGTTCAGAGATGGTATTCTGCATACCTTGGGTGTAACGAGAGGTTATTTGAGTTACTGTTGTCTTTCTGTCATCTGGAACCAGTCTGCCCATTCTCCTCTGACCTCAACAAGGCATTTTCCTCCACACAACTGCCGCTCACTGGATATTTTCTCTTTTTCCCACCATTCTCTGTAAACCCTGAGAGACGGTTGTGTGTGAAAATCCCAGAAATACTCAGACCTGCCCGTCTGCCACCAACAAACACGCCACGTTCAAAGTCACCCAGATCCCCTTTCTTCCCCCCATTCTGTTTGAACTTCAGCAAGTCATCTTCACCACGTCTAGATGCCTAAATGAATTGGGTTGCTGCCGTGTGATTGGCCGATTAGCAATTTGTGTTACCGAGCAACTGAACAGAAGTACCTAATAAAGTGGCCGGTGAGGGTATATATACAGTATATGGTATGTGTTGAATTCTATGGGAAAGTGGAGGGGACTAGAAGTCACATCAACAATCAGTGCCGGGAGAAGAGAAGGATCTGTCCTGTAATCTCCGGCTCACTCCATCAATCTCACCCAACCTCCACATCAGCGTCCATAACGTCCATGTAGATGCCTTCAGAGGAGTGCAGTAGGATGACTATCAACTTTTTGGTCTCTTGAACCCGAATTTTTTCTACATTAGGGTTCAAACAACCGTCCAACCAGCAGATGCCGAGCCCCATTCACATGACATTGAACCCAACCGATGGAATATGTCGATACATTGAAGCCTTTACATGGAATTTGGACAATACGATATTCATAGGTTGTCTGACTGCAATAGAGAACGTGCCCCAAATCAGCCCTTCTCAATCAGGGTTCCTTGAGCTGTGACTGACTGACCTTCCATACGATGATATGGTCATCGGCATTAAACCTCCCCCCCTCCCCAAAATAAAGCTAGAACCTCCCAAAATTGAATCTTGTGATTCAAGAGACCAAGAAGGTGATGAGTTGTCCTACTGCACTCCTCTGAAGGCATCTACATGGGCGTTATGGACACTGATGTGGAGGTTCCCTTTTGCTGCAACCTCTCTCTTCAGCTTCCATCAGACTAGGATCATCAATCATTGTGCTCCCCCCTTCCTCCTCTGTGAGAGGAAAGGGAGGGCTCTCCGATGTAAACAGTAGCACTGTTTACATTTGTGACCACTGTGATTGGCCATCAAAGGGAACAGGCACAGAGCCACTCTAAATGGCTCTGTGTGTTTTCCTTAGGCTATACAGTGCTCAGCATAAATGAGTACACCCCCAACAGATTTGTTAGAAAACCTTTCCTTTTCAGAATGAACATTTTCTATTGGACACGATACTACAAAATCCTCCCACAAACGCGGGTCCATTGATTGCAACCAAGATTTGTTTATTTGCACACACAAAAAAAAAAAAAAAAAAAGTATTTTTCCTAACAAATTCATTCAAGACCATGTTGTAAAAATGAATACACAGACATCCCAAGTCTCCCGCGACTCACGGGAGTCTCCCGCATTTGACAGCGGGCTCACGGAACACCCCCCCCCCCCGCGAGTGCGGCACGATCTCCCGAATAACAACAAAAACATCCACAAAAATGCATTTAAAAAAAGTTATAAATTGTTTTGCGGTTTAATGAGTGAAATAAATATTTGATCCCTTATCAATCAGCAGGATTTCTGGCTCCCAGGTGTCTTCTCTACAGATAACGAGCTGAGATTAGGAGCACTCTCTCAAAGGGAGTGCTCCTAATCTCAGCTTGTTACCTGTATAAAAGACACCTGTCCACAAAATCAGATTCCAATCTCTCCACCATGGCCAAGGCCAAAGAGCTGTCCAAGGATGTCGGGGACAAGATTGTAGATCTACACAAGGCTGGAATGGGCTTCAAGACCATCACCAAGCAGCTTGGTGAGAGGGTGACAACAGTTGGTGAGATTATTCTCAAATGGAAGAAACACAAAATAACGATCGATCTCCCTCGGTCTGGGGCTCCATACAAGATCTCACCTCGTGGAGGTTCAATGATCATGAGAACGGTGAGGAATCAGCCCAGAACTACACGGGAGAATCTTGTCAATGATCTCAGCTGGGACCATAGTCACCAAGAAAACAATCGGTAACACACTACACCGTGAAGGACTGAAATCCTGCAGCCCCCGCAAGGTCCCCCTGATCAAGAAATCACATGTACAGGTCCGTCTGAAGATTACTATTGAATATCGAATGATTCCGAGGAGAACTGGGGGAAAGTGTTGTGGTCAGAGGAGACCAAAATCCAGCTCTTTGGCATCAACTCAACTCGCCGTGTTTGGAGGAGGAGGAATGCTGCCTATGACCCCAAGAACACCATCCCCCACCATCATACATGGAGGTCCTATGACCCCAAGAACACCATCCCCCACCGTCATACATGGAGGTCCTATGACCCCAAGAACACCATCCCCCACCGTCATACATGGAGGTCCTATGACCCCAAGAACACCATCCCCCACCGTCATACATGGAGGTCCTATGACCCCAAGAACACCATCCCCCACCGTCATACATGGAGGTCCTATGACTCCAAGAACACCATCCCCCACCGTCATACATGGAGGTCCTATGACTCCAAGAACACCATCCCCCACTGTCATACATGGAGGTCCTATGACCCCAAGAACACCATCCCCCACCGTCATACATGGAGGACCTATGACCCCAAGAACACCATCCCCCACCGTCATACATGGAGGACCTATGACCCCAAGAACACCATCCCCCACCGTCATACATGGAGGTCCTATGACCCCAAGAACACCATCCCCCACCATCATACATGGAGGTCCTATGACCCCAAGAACACCATCCCCCACTGTCATACATGGAGGTCCTATGACCCCAAGAACACCATCCCCCACTGTCATACATGGAGGTCCTATGACCCCAAGAACACCATCCCCCACCGTCATACATGGAGGACCTATGACCCCAAGAACACCATCCCCCACCGTCATACATGGAGGACCTATGACCCCAAGAACACCATCCCCCACCGTCATACATGGAGGTCCTATGACCCCAAGAACACCATCCCCCACCGTCATACATGGAGGTCCTATGACCCCAAGAACACCATCCCCCACTGTCATACATGGAGGTCGTATGACCCCAAGAATACCATCCCCCACTGTCATACATGGAGGTCCTATGACCCCAAGAACACCATCCCCCACTGTCATACATGGAGGTCGTATGACCCCAAGAACACCATCCCCCACCGTCATACATGGAGGTCCTATGACCCCAAGAACACCATCCCCCACCGTCATACATGGAGGTGGAAACAATATGCTTTGGGGGTGTTTTTCTGCTATGGGGACAGGACAACTTCACCACATCAAAGGGATGATGGACGGAGCCCATGTACCATCAAATCTTGGGTGAGAACCTCCTTCCCTCAGCCAGGGCATTGAAAATGGGTGGTGGATGGGTATTCCAGCATGACCATGACCCAAAACACACGGCCAAGGCAACAAAGGAGTGACTCAAGAAGAAGCACATTAAGGTCCTGGAGTGGCCTAGCCAGTCTCCAGACCTTAATCCTATAGAAAATATGTGGAGGGGGCTGAAGGTTCTGAGTTACCAAACGTCTGCCTGGAAACCTTAATGACTTGGAGAGGATCTGCAAAGAGGTCAAAATCCCTCCTGAGATGTGTGCAAACCTGGAGGCCAACTCCAAGAAACGTCTGACCTCTGTGATCACCAACAAGGGTTTCTCCACCAACTACTAAGTCATCCTTGGACAGCTCTTTGGTGTTGGTCATGGTGGAGAGATTGGAATCTGATTGATTCTGTGGACAGGTGTCTTTTATACAGGTAACAAGCTGAGATTAGGGGCACTCCCTTTAAGAGAGCACGCCTAATCTCAGCTTGTTACCTGTATAGAAGACACCTGGGAGCCAGAAATCTTGCTGATTGATCGGGGATCAAATACTTATTTTAGTCATTAAAATGCAAATCAATTTATAACTTTTTTTAAATTTTTTTTTTGTTATTATTCTGTCTCTCACTGTTAAAATAAACCGACCATTAAAATTATAGACGGACCGTTTCTTTGTCAGTGAGGCAAATCTACAAAATCAGCAGCCGATCGAATACTTTTTTTCCCTCACAGTGAGTTATATTATTCACTTTACTTTCATGTAAAGAGCTAAACAAATGTTCTAGAAGACTCCGTTTTGTCAAACTTTTCCTAAAGGGGTGTGCTAATTTATGTTGAGCGCTGTACAATGTACAAATGACAGCAGAGTGATGGGCATCGCGTGCCCAAAATTAACCACAGGGACGTTTATAAACGGCGCCCCCTACTTCCCATTTTGCTACAACAGCCAGTCAGAAGGTTGGTTGACCGCTTAAGGAAGCGCCCCACGTTCATATACTGCGGCAGGGAGGCCCATAAGCGCAAAATCACATACCTGCGCGCGATTTCCTCTTCTGGGTCTGGGGGGCGTGCATGCGACACGCTCCCGCTGTGACTGGACACAGCGGGAGCCAATCAGAGGGGTCCGGCAGACTCGATGTTCACCGGGACCCGCCGATCGTTCCCGAGGCAGACTGAACGGTGGTGTGTCTATGTAAACAAGGCAGATCGCCGTTCTGTGACAGGAGAAGACAGAGATCTTTTGTTTCTGCTAGGCAGGAACACGGATCTCTGTCTTCTTACAGTACAAGCACCTCCCCCACACACAGTTAGAAAGCGCCCCCTAGGGACACATTTAACCCTTTTGATCGCCCCTGATGTTAACCCCCTTCCCTGCCGGCATCATTAGTACAGTGACGTAATGTCGCAGTCCCGCTATAAGTCGCTGATCACCGCCATAGCTAGTTTAACCACTTGCCAACCAGCCGCTGCAATGGCACGGCTGGGAGAAACAACGTTATGTTACGTCGCTTTGCCCTGTGGCCACTAGGGGGGCACGCACATGCCCGCTGCTCACCCCCAGGGCTGATGCGAGTGCCCGGCGGGCGCGATGACCGCCGGGCTCCCGCGATCGCTCGTGTCCCACCGAGAACCGGGATCTGTGTGTAAACATCCCGGTTCTCTGAGGGAAGGAGAGACAGATCGTGTGTTCATACAAAGTATGAACAGCGATCTGTCATCTCCTCTAGACAGTCCCTTCCCCCCCATCAGTTAGAGCACATCCAGGGAACACATTTAACCCCTTGATCGCCCCCCTAGTGTTAACTCCTTCCCTGCCAGTGACATTTTCACAGTAATCACTGCATTTTTATAGCTCTGATCGCTGTATAAATGTCAATGGTCCCAAAAATGTGTCAAAAGTGTCCGATGTGTCCGCCATAATGTCGCAGTCCCGATAAAAATCGCAGATCGCCGCCATTACTAATAAAAAAAATTAATAATAAAAATGCCATATATATAGCCCCTATTTTGTAGACGCTATAACTTTTGCGCAAACCAATCAATATACACTTATTGGGATTTTTATTACCAAAAATATGTAGAAGAATACGTATCGGCCTAAACTGAAGAAGAAATTAGCTTTTTTTTTAAAAAAAAAAAAAAGGGGGATATTTATTATAGCAAAAAGTAAAAAATATTGTGTTTTTTTTCAAAATTGTAGCTCTTTTTTTGTTTATAGCACAAAACATAAAACCGCAGAGGTGATCAAATACCACCAAAAGAAAGCTCTATTCGTGGGAAAAAAAGGACGTCAATTTTGTTTGTGTACAGCGTCGCACGACCGCGCAATTGTCAGTTGAAGAGACGCAGTGCCGAATCGCAAAAAATGGCCTGGTCATTCAGCAGCCAAATCTTTTGGGGCTGAAGCGGTTAAAAAAAAAAAAAAATGAATACAAATTCCATAAATCTATTCCATAGTTTGTAGACGCGATAACTTTTGCGCAAACCAATCAAGAGACGCTTATTGTTTTTCTTTTCTTACCAAAAATAGGTAGCAGAATACAGATCGGCCTAAATTGATGAAGAAATTAGAATTTTTTTAATTAGATATTTTATAGCAGAATTTAAAAAAAATGTTTTTTATTTTGAAAATTGTCGCTCTTTTTTTGTTTATAGCGCAAAAAATTATAAAACGCAAAAGGTGACCAAATACCACCAAAAGAAAGCTCTATTTGTGGGGGGGGGGACATAAATGTTATTTGGGAACAGCGTCGCACGATTGCGCAATTGTCAGTTAAAGTAAGGCAATGCCGAATCACAAAAAAAAAAAAAAAATCGCTTGATCAAGAAGGAGGGGTAAAACCTTCCGGGGCTGAAGTGGTGAAAGCAGAACTATAGGAAAAACTTTTTTTTTTTTTTTTTCCATTTTGGATAGAGTAATGTGTGTCCCATCTGCATCTCCCTCCACTTCCTGTCCCCATAGCCAAACAGGAAGTGAGAAGAAAATCCCTGTAAATTAAGAGAATTTCTTGGGGACAGCTGCCTGCCTTGTCAATGACAGTTGCCTGCCTTGTAAAAGACAGTTGCCTGCCTTGTCAATGACAGCTGCCTTACTTGTAAAAGACAGTTGCCTGCCTTGTCAATGACAGTTGCCTGCCTTGTCAATGACAGTTGCCTGCCTTGTCAATGACAGTTGCCTGCCTTGTCAATGACAGTTGCCTGCCTTGTCAATGACAGTTGCCTGCCTTGTCAATGACAGCTGCCTGCCTTGTCAATGACAGCTGCCTGCCTTGTCAATGACAGTTGCCTGCCTTGTCAATAACAGTTGCCTGCCTTGTCAATAACAGTTGCCTGCCTTGTCAATGACAGTTGCCTGCCTTGTAAAAGACAGCTGCCTGCCTTGTCATTGACAGCTGCCTGCCTTGTCATTGACAGTTGCCTGCCTTGTCATTGACAGTTGCCTGCCTTGTCAATGACAGTTGCCTGCCTTGTCAATGACAGTTGCCTGCCTTGTCAATGACAGTTGCCTGCCTTGTCAATGACAGTTGCCTGCCTTGTCAATGACAGCTGCCTGCCTTGTCAATGACAGTTGCCTGCCTTGTCAATGACAGTTGCCTGCCTTGTCAATGACAGTTGCTTGCCTTGTCAATGACAGTTGCCTGCCTTGTCAATGACAGTTGCCTGCCTTGTCAATGACAGCTGCCTGCCTTGTCAATGACAGCTGCCTGCCTTGTCAATGACAGCTGCCTGCCTTGTAAAAGACAGCTGCCTGCCTTGTCAATGACAGCTGCCTGCCTTGTCAATGACAGCTGCCTGCCTTGTCAATGACAGCCGCCTGCCTTGTCAATGACAGCCGCCTGCCTTGTCAATGACAGTTGCCTGCCTTGTAAAAGACAGCTGCCTGCCTTGTCAATGACAGTTGCCTGCCTTGTCAATGACAGTTGCTTGCCTTGTCAATGACAGTTGCTTGCCTTGTCAATGACAGTTGCCTGCCTTGTCAATGACAGTTGCCTGCCTTGTCAATGACAGCTGCCTGCCTTGTCAATGACAGCTGCCTGCCTTGTAAAAGACAGTTGCCTGCCTTGTCAATGACAGTTGCCCTTGTCAATGACAGCTGCCTGCCTTGTCAATGACAGTTGCCTGCCTTGTCAATAACAGTTGCCTGCCTTGTCAATGACAGTTGCCTGCCTTGTCAATGACAGCTGCCTGCCTTGTCAATGACAGTTGCCTGCCTTGTCAATGACAGTTGCCTGCCTTGTCAATGACAGTTGCCTGCCTGCTACGCTGACTGTTCATTGAAGTCAGGGACCTGGAAAAAGTCAGAGAAAAGTCAGAGAAAAGTCAGAGGTCGATGACTCCAAGAAGTGAAGCACACGGATCCACATGGCAGCCAGGAAACCGGCATTTTCAGAAGGCGGCGGCGGCGGTCCGCCTCATTTCTCTGCTGACCGATTTCCCTTTCGGTGGTGTAGATTTCATACATTATAGAGATAGCGTCACGTCGGCCTTACCTTCCATCCCACCCCGGCGTTGCGGTAATACGGGAAGTTGTCACAGATCCAGCGGTAGATCTCGCTGAGGGTCATTCGCCTGGCGGGGGCGGAGTTTATGGCGTACTGGATCAGATTGGCGTAACTATAAGGCGGTTTCCCATCGCGGTGGGCAGCTGCTTCCTCCTTGGTCAGCATGGCGTTGGAGTCGGTGGGGGACCCGGGTCCTTTCCGCCCCCCGGTGCCTTGCTGGGACCCCTTCATGGCGGCCTGGATGGTCAGCTGCGGGAGCCAATCAATGGAGGTCAGGCTACTGCCCAGGTCTGACGCCATCTTCAGGCTGCGGGGAGAAAACACAGGCTTAGTGCTGATCCCCCAAAGATCTCATTTATGTTCTTCCTGTTATTATGTATCAATTCTATTATTATAATACCAGATATGGCAGACAGTATACAGGGAAATAATCGTACAGAGACCCATAGCAACTGACTGCTGAATTCTGATTGGTTGTTCGTGATAGATACACTTTTATAGTCGAGAAATAATTCAGAGTTGGCAGGACCATAATATACATATATATACACAGTGCAGGGGTCAGGAGGAAGTAATGCAGTCTCTGATCATCTCCTGTACTATGTCTGCAGTCTCTGATCATCTCCTGTACTATGTCTGCAGTCTCTGATCATCTCCTGTATTAGGTCTGCAGTCTCTGATCATCTCCTGTATTATGTCTGCAGTCTCTGATCATCTCCTGTACTATGTCTGCAGTCTCTGATTATCTCCTGTATTATGTCTGCAGTCTCTGATCATCTCCTGTATTATGTCTGCAGTCTCTGATCATCTCCTGTACTATGTCTGCAGTCTCTGATCATCTCCTGTATTATGTCTGCAGTCTCTGATCATCTCCTGTACCATGTCTGCAGTCTCTGATCATCTCCTGTACTATGTCTGCAGTCTCTGATCATCTCCTGTATTATGTCTGCAGTCTCTGATCATCTCCTGTACTATGTCTGCAGTCTCTGACCATCTCCTGTACTATGTCTGCAGTCTCTGATCATCTCCTGTATTATGTCTGCAGTCTCTGATCATCTCCTGTATTATGTCTGCAGTCTCTGATCATCTCCTGTATTATGTCTGCAGTCTCTGATCATCTCCTGTATTATGTCTGCAGTCTCTGATCATCTCCTGTATTATGTCTGCAGTCTCTGATCATCTCCTGTATTATGTCTGCAGTCTCTGATCATCTCCTGTATTATGTCTGCAGTCTCTGATCATCTCCTGTATTATGTCTGCAGTCTCTGATCATCTCCTGTATTATGTCTGCAGTCTCTGATCATCTCCTGTACTATGTCTGCAGTCTCTGATCATCTCTTGTATTATGTCTGCAGTCTCTGATCATCTCCTGTACTATGTCTGCAGTCTCTGATCATCTCCTGTACTATGTCTGCAGTCTCTGATCATCTCCTGTACTATGTCTGCAGTCTCTGATCATCTCCTGTACTATGTCTGCAGTCTCTGATCATCTCTTGTATTATGTCTGCAGTCTCTGATCATCTCCTGTACTATGTCTGCAGTCTCTGATCATCTCCTGTACTATGTCTGCAGCCTCTGATCATCTCCTGTACTATGTCTGCAGCCTCTGATCATCTCCTGTACTATGTCTGCAGTCTCTGATCATCTCCTGTACTATGTCTGCAGTCTCTGATCATCTCCTGTACTATGTCTGCAGTCTCTGATCATCTCCTGTATTATGTCTGCAGTCTCTGATCATCTCCTGTACTATGTCTGCAGTCTCTGATCATCTCTTGTATTATGTCTGCAGTCTCTGATCATCTCCTGTACTATGTCTGCAGTCTCTGATCATCTCCTGTATTATGTCTGCAGTCTCTGATCATCTCTTGTATTATGTCTGCAGTCTCTGATCATCTCCTGTACTATGTCTGCAGTCTCTGATCATCTCCTGTACTATGTCTGCAGTCTCTGATCATCTCTTGTACTATGTCTGCAGTCTCTGATCATCTCCTGTATTATGTCTGCAGTCTCTGATCATCTCCTGTATTATGTCTGCAGTCTCTGATCATCTCCTGTACTATGTCTGCAGTCTCTGACCATCTCCTGTATTATGTCTGCAGTCTCTGATCATCTCCTGTATTATGTCTGCAGTCTCTGATCATCTCCTGTACTATGTCTGCAGTCTCTGATCATCTCCTGTACTATGTCTGCAGTCTCTGATCATCTCCTGTACTATGTCTGCAGTCTCTGATCATCTCCTGTATTATGTCTGCAGTCTCTGACCATCTCCTGTATCATGTCTGCAGTCTCTGATCATCTCCTGTACTATGTCTGCAGTCTCTGATCATCTCATGTACTATGTCTGCAGTCTCTGATCATCTCCTGTACTATGTCTGCAGTCTCTGATCATCTCCTGTATCATGTCTGCAGTCTCTGATCATCTCCTGTATTATGTCTGCAGTCTCTGATCATCTCCTGTACTATGTCTGCAGTCTCTGATCATCTCCTGTACTATGTCTGCAGTCTCTGATCATCTCCTGTACTATGTCTGCAGTCTCTGATCATCTCCTGTACTATGTCTGCAGTCTCTGATCATCTCCTGTACTATGTCTGCAATGCACTGTGGACAGGCGGCCTGTACTGGTACGTCGCTCTGCCTACATCCGCTATGATTGTACACAGCGGGAGTCTGTCAGCAGGTCTCAGCCAATGACTCATGGCCCGGACTTGCTGATTGGCTAAGTGTCTAATCACAGCCCAAAGCTCTGTGTTCACAAATAACACAGAGCTCTGTACAGGGGGAACCATCTTTCTGTTTCTCATCCCTGCAAAGCACACATTACACATAGTTAGGCACACATTTAACCCTTTGATCGCCCCGAGATGTTAACCCCCTTCCAGCCAGTGCCATTAGTACAGTGACAGTGTATAGTATTATCACTGAACACGATGTAAACACATTTGTGGGTATCGGCATTCCTTTCCTCACACTGACAGCATGAGGAGAGGAGAGCCGAAAAAAGGCAAGTGTAAAATGGACATCTACACTGATAATAATCAGTGCTCATCAGTGTCACCTATCAGTGTCCATCAGTGCAGCCTGGTCAGTGCCGCTCCATTACTGCAGACTCAACAGTGCCCATCATTGCAGCCCCATTAGTTCCCATCAGAGCACATTAGTGGCCATCAGTGCAATCATATCAGTGCCCGTCAGAGCAATCATGTCAGTGCCCGTCAGAGCAATCATGTCAGTGCCCGTCAGAGCAATCATGTCAGTGCCCGTCAGAGCAATCATATCAGTGCCCGTCAGAGCAATCATATCAGTGCCCGTCAGTGCAACCATATCAGTGCCCGTCAGAGCAACCATATCAGTGCCCGTCAGTGCAGTCACATTAGTTCCCGTCAGAGCAACTATATCAGTGCCCGTCAGTGCAATCATATCAGTGCCCGTCAGAGCAATCATATCAGTGCCCGTCAGTGCAATCATATCAGTGCCCGTCAGAGCAACTATATCAGTGCCCGTCAGTGCAATCATATCAGTGCCCGTCAGTGCAGTCACATTAGTTCCCGTCAGAGCACATTAGTGGCCATCAGTGCAACCATATCAGTGCCCGTCAGAGCAACTATATCAGTGCCCGTCAGTGCATTAATATCAGTGCCCGTCAGAGCAACCATATCAGTGCCCGTCAGAGCAATCATATCAGTGCCCGTCAGTGCAATCATATCAGTGCCCGTCAGTGCAACCATATCAGTGCCTGTCAGTGCCCGTCAGTGCAATCATGTCAGTGCCCGTCAGTGCAATCATGTCAGTGCCCGTCAGAGCAACCATGTCAGTGCCCGTCAGAGCAACCATATCAGTGCCCGTCAGTGCAACCATATCAGTGCCCGTCAGTGCAACCATATCAGTGCCTGTTCAGTGCCCGTCAGTGCAACCATGTCAGTGCCCGTCAGAGCAACCATATCAGTGCCCGTCAGTGCAACCATATCAGTGCCCGTCAGTGCAACCATATCAGTGCCTGTCAGTGCAATCATATCAGTGCCCGTCAGAGCAACCATATCAGTGCCCGTCAGAGCAATCATATCAGTGCCCGTCAGTGCAACCATATCAGTGCCTGTCAGTGCCCGTCAGTGCAACCATATCAGTGCCCGTCAGTGCAACCATATCAGTGCCCGTCAGTGCAACCATATCAGTGCCCGTCAGTGCAATCATATCAGTGCCCGTCAGTGCAACCATATCAGTGCCCGTCAGAGCAACCATATCAGTGCCCGTCAGTGCAACCATATCAGTGCCCGTCAGAGCAACCATATCAGTGCCCGTCAGTGCAACCATATCAGTGCCTGTCAGTGCCCGTCAGAGCAACCATATCAGTGCCCGTCAGTGCAACCATATCAGTGCCCGTCAGTGCAACCATATCAGTGCCTGTCAGTGCAACCATATCAGTGCCCGTCAGAGCAACCATATCAGTGCCCGTCAGTGCAATCATATCAGTGCCCGTCAGTGCAACCATATCAGTGCCTGTCAGTGCCCGTCAGAGCAACCATATCAGTGCCCGTCAGTGCAACCATATCAGTGCCTGTCAGTGCAACCATATCAGTGCCCGTCAGTGCAATCATATCAGTGCCCATCATTGCAGCCACATTAGTTCCCATCAGAGCACATTAGTGGCCGTCAGTGCAACCATATCAGTGCCCGTCAGTGCAATCATGTCAGTGCCCGTCAGAGCAACCATATCAGTGCCCATCAGTGCAATCATATCAGTGCCCGTCAGAGCAATCATGTCAGTGCCCGTCAGAGCAATCATATAAGCGCCCGTCAGAGCAACCATGTCAGTGCCCTTCAGAGCAATCATGTCAGTGCCCGTCAGAGCAATCATATAAGCGCCCGTCAGAGCAATCATATCAGTGCCCGTCAGTGCAATCATATCAGTGCCCGTCAGTCAGTGCAATCATATCAGTGCCCGTCAGAGCAATCATATCAGTGCCCGTCAGAGCAATCATATCAGTGCCCGTCAGTGCAATCATATCAGTGCCCGTCAGAGCAACTATATCAGTGCCCGTCAGTGCAATCATATCAGTGCCCGTCAGTGCAGTCACATTAGTTCCCGTCAGAGCACATTAGTGGCCATCAGTGCAACCATATCAGTGCCCGTCAGAGCAACTATATCAGTGCCCGTCAGTGCATTAATATCAGTGCCCGTCAGAGCAACCATATCAGTGCCCGTCAGAGCAATCATATCAGTGCCCGTCAGTGCAATCATATCAGTGCCCGTCAGTGCAACCATATCAGTGCCTGTCAGTGCCCGTCAGTGCAATCATGTCAGTGCCCGTCAGTGCAATCATGTCAGTGCCCGTCAGAGCAACCATGTCAGTGCCCGTCAGAGCAACCATATCAGTGCCCGTCAGTGCAACCATATCAGTGCCCGTCAGTGCAACCATATCAGTGCCTGTCAGTGCCCGTCAGTGCAACCATGTCAGTGCCCGTCAGAGCAACCATATCAGTGCCCGTCAGTGCAACCATATCAGTGCCCGTCAGTGCAACCATATCAGTGCCTGTCAGTGCAATCATATCAGTGCCCGTCAGAGCAACCATATCAGTGCCCGTCAGAGCAATCATATCAGTGCCCGTCAGTGCAACCATATCAGTGCCTGTCAGTGCCCGTCAGTGCAACCATATCAGTGCCCGTCAGTGCAACCATATCAGTGCCCGTCAGTGCAACCATATCAGTGCCCGTCAGTGCAATCATATCAGTGCCCGTCAGTGCAACCATATCAGTGCCCGTCAGAGCAACCATATCAGTGCCCGTCAGTGCAACCATATCAGTGCCCGTCAGAGCAACCATATCAGTGCCCGTCAGTGCAACCATATCAGTGCCTGTCAGTGCCCGTCAGAGCAACCATATCAGTGCCCGTCAGTGCAACCATATCAGTGCCCGTCAGTGCAACCATATCAGTGCCTGTCAGTGCAACCATATCAGTGCCCGTCAGAGCAACCATATCAGTGCCCGTCAGTGCAATCATATCAGTGCCCGTCAGTGCAACCATATCAGTGCCTGTCAGTGCCCGTCAGAGCAACCATATCAGTGCCCGTCAGTGCAACCATATCAGTGCCTGTCAGTGCAACCATATCAGTGCCCGTCAGTGCAATCATATCAGTGCCCATCATTGCAGCCACATTAGTTCCCATCAGAGCACATTAGTGGCCGTCAGTGCAACCATATCAGTGCCCGTCAGTGCAATCATGTCAGTGCCCGTCAGAGCAACCATATCAGTGCCCATCAGTGCAATCATATCAGTGCCCGTCAGAGCAATCATGTCAGTGCCCGTCAGAGCAATCATATAAGCGCCCGTCAGAGCAACCATGTCAGTGCCCTTCAGAGCAATCATGTCAGTGCCCGTCAGAGCAATCATATAAGCGCCCGTCAGAGCAATCATATCAGTGCCCGTCAGTGCAATCATATCAGTGCCCGTCAGTCAGTGCAATCATATCAGTGCCCGTCAGAGCAATCATATCAGTGCCCGTCAGTGCAATCATATCAGTGCCTGCCAGTGCAACCATATCAGTGCCCGTCAGAGCAATCATATCAGTGCCCGTCAGTGCAATCATATCAGTGCCCGTCAGTGCAGCCACATTAGTTCCCATCAGAGCACATTAGTGGCCATCAGTGCAACCATATCAGTGCCCGTCAGTGCAACCATATCAGTGCCTGTCAGTGCCCGTCAGTGCAACCATATCAGTGCCCGTCAGTGCAATCATATCAGTGCCCGTCAGTGCAATCATATCAGTGCCCGTCAATGCAACCATATCAGTGCCCGTCAGTGCAATCATATCAGTGCCCGTCAGTGCAACCATATCAGTGCCCGTCAGTGCAACCATATCAGTGCCTGTCAGTGCCCGTCAGAGCAACCATATCAGTGCCCGTCAGTGCAATCATATCAGTGCCCGTCAGTGCAATCATATCAGTGCCCGTCAGTGCAATCATATCAGTGCCCGTCAGTGCAATCATATCAGTGCCCGTCAGAGCAATGATGTCAGTGCCCGGCACAGAAACCATGTCAGTGCAACCATATCAGTGCCCGTCAGTGCAACCATGTCAGTGCCCGTCAGTGCAACCATATCAGTGCCCGTCATTGCAACCATATCAGTGCCCGTCAGTGCAACCATGTCAGTGCCCGTCAGAGCAATCATGTCAGTGCCCGTCAGAGCAACCATATCAGTGCCCATCAGTGCAATCATATCAGTGCCCATCATTGCAGCCACATTAGTTCCCATCAGAGCACATTAGTGGCCGTCAGTGCAACCATATCAGTGCCCGTCAGAGCAATCATATCAGTGCCCGTCACAGCAATCATATCAGTGCCTGTCAGAGCAATCATATCAGTGCCCGTCAGTGCAACCGTGTCAGTGCCCGTCAGTGCAATTATGTCAGTGCCCGTCAGAGCAACCATATCAGTGCCCGTCAGAGCAATCATATAAGTGCCCGTCAGTGCAATCATATCAGTGCCCATCATTGCAGCCACATTAGTTCCCATCAGAGCACATTAGTGGCCGTCAGTGCAATCATATCAGTGCCCGTCAGAGCAATCATATCAGTGCCCGTCAGTGCAATCATGTCAGTGCCCGTCAGAGCAATCATATCAGTGCCCGTCAGAGCAATAATATCAGTGCCCATCAGTGCAACCGTGTCAGTGCCCGTCAGTGCAATTATGTCAGTGCCCATCATTGCAGCCACATTAGTTCCCATCAGAGCACATTAGTGGCGGTCAGTGCAACCATATCAGTGCCCGTCAGCATGGGGGGTTTTTTGGGGGTTCGAAGTAATTTGTAACAAAAAACGCAGATTATTTGTGCAAAAATGTAAAAAAAAACAGTCCTGGAGGGATTGATCCGGAGATTGGAGGCGGTGAGGATACATTGTATCATTGTGTGACTTCCTCCCGGGATAATGATACATATGGGGGGGGTACA